>NC_090937.1:94179336-94482367 GCF_040938575.1 Ambystoma mexicanum | reverse complement strand
TGGGAGTTGTGTGGTGTTAAGAGTGTGATTTTTAGACTGCTTATAATAGTGTAATGTTATACAACTGAAAAGTGAAATAAATGTATATTCTTTTACTTGAAAGCCTTGAGTCATTGTTTGCCTGAATCATAGTAATTGCTGTCCTTTTTGTAACTATTTGATACTGCTCACTTACTCTTGAGCAACTGCTCCACTACTGCTACCACTTTAACTGTGTAGTACAGGCTTGTACCAAAGGTGAAATTGTATTGTCACGTGTAGTCTTAATTGTGTGTGGTGTTCCCAAAGGGTACTGCATGTAATTCTTCCTAACACAGAGCACGGTCTCGCATGAGTGTGAAGTGTGCCATGAAGTCCTAGAGGGGGTCTTCACTCTGTGGGGTATCCCAGCAGTGGATCTGTTCACAACGGGGTCTAACAGGAAATGCACACAGTTTTGCTTGTGGAAATTCCCAGCGAACGGTGCACTGGTGGACGCGTTTCTGGTGGATTGGACCTTCGCTCTCCTTTACGCGTTCCCTCCGATTCCCATCATTCCATGGGTTCTCCGGAGGTTGAAGAGGTTTCAAGTGACCATGAACTTGATCACCCCGGACTGCGCAAGGAGAACGTGGTACTCCGGCTTCTTGGATCTGTCCATCTTTCCACCTCACCGGTTGCCTCGATATCCGGATCTTCTAACCCAGTCGGAAGGTTGGATACTCCACCCGACCCCACAATTCCTCAACCTACATGTGTGGCTCTTGAGAGGATGAGATATGAAGTCCTAGAGGAGGTCTTTGCTCTCTCGGGTATCCCGGCAGTGGATCTGTTCACAACGAAGTCCAACAGGAAATGCAAACAGTTTTGCTTGAGGAAATTCCCAGTGAACAGTTTCCGCCAACTTCCTTTGTTGTCCCGGATTGGGACCTTAATCTGGTTTTGACATTTCTGATGGTGGCTCCCTTTGAGCCTATGCACGCTTGTACCATATGGCTTCTCTCTTTGAAAACAGCCTTCTTGGTGGCTATTACATCCGCTAGGCGGGTTAGTGAACTACAGGCCTTATGCTGTAGGCCACCCTTCCTATGTTTTTTTCCAGGAGAAAATTTCACTGAGGGCAAGGCCTGGATTCCTCCCCAAGGTTGTCTCAGAATTTCACTTGTAGCAATCCATTGACCTTCTGGTCTTCTACCCTCCTCTGCACCCTTCTAAGCGGGAGGAACTGTTACATCGCCTAGACCAGAAGAGGGCGTTGTTATTATATCACCAGAGTTATTATATCACCAGGACAGCTGATTTCAGGAGAGCTGACCAGCTTTTTGTGGCCTTTTCCTTAGCCCGTAAGGGCCTGCCCATAACCAAGCAGACCTTTCTTCCGATGAATAGTTTTCTGCATAGATGAATGCTACCAGTCTGCTGGCAAGGAATTACCAGCAAGCATCAAGGCCCATTTGACAAGGGGAGTCTCAGCATCAACCGCATTGCAGAGAGGAGTGTGTGGGAGCGAGGGGCCATGAGGCCCCTCGCGTCCTCTACTTCTCAGTACAAAACTAGGTCCAAGTGCCTCCAGTAGTGGGTTCGCCCCTTGCCCTTATGCAATGTTAACTTTGGTTGACTTTTGCATAGATGGGACCACTGAGCAGGACACAGGGCATCCATTTTTGTACCCCCTTTCGACTCCATCTTGGTGACTAGGCCTCACTGCGATAGTACAAAAACGCTTCTCTTCCCTCGCAGCAGCACGGCCAGGCGCGCAGCCTCATTCTCACTCTGACTGGAAATCTTTGTGTGTCCATTCTCACGCTAAAACAGGAGATGCTTGCAACACAATAATAAATGTAACACATCGCTCTTCCTCTGAGATCACTGTCCTGCCTGTGAACCAGCATGAGCTAAGCACATAGCTCGTCGATCTCCACAAACGTGTCGTTGCCCCTCCCGCACCCTCGCCCGTGGAACTTACTGCCATTGTGACCCTGTGTCCCTGCAAGATATTCCTTTCATGTGCCAGAACACTGACCTTGCCATGATGCCCACCCAGCAGATCCCCAACTAACATTAGACCCCTGCTGCAATATATCGTTGCCTACCACTAACAAATGCCACATACCAGAGATTCTTATGTGTACGGACCTTAACTTCAACCAGTGTATTATAGAGGTCAAGACCCTTAACCTAAGACTTGTATAATCCTATGTTATTGATAGTATAGATATATGTGTGATGTTTATAGAGACATGATAAACTACTGAAGGTCTTTGAACAACTCTTATTTAGTGCATGCATTTTTTGAGAATATATTATGTTAGCTTAGATAGTGACCAGCCTGCCTCCCAGCGACCTGACCTTCACCCATGCGGAGCACAGATGACTGGCGTCAATCCTCCAGCCAACCAAGCGACCAACCCGGATGAAGAGATGCCACCCCACCTGAGACATCGAGTGAACTGACCAATCCGGGACCAACGTAGCATCCTATGTTAGTTGCGTCATTTACCCTATAAAACGTAATGTAATGATAACTTGTGCAGAGTGCTCTCAGATATCTCTTGAATATTATTCATCAGATAAAACCTTTTCTTGAACTCTCGCAGCCTGCTTTCTTTGCCTTATTCCCCGTCAGGGGTGTGTTTGTTTTATTCTTTTGCACTTCAAAGACGGGGAGGACACAAACATTTGGTGACCCCCTGCGAGGTGATTTGGAGAGGTGCCTCGAGGCCTACACCATGCAGCGAGATCCGGGACGCCCCCCAGCAAAACCATCGCCTCTGCGGCCGACCAGCCTGTGCGCACTACAAGAAAGGGTGAACGGTTCCCGGTTGACGAATACCCGACTGAAAAGCTGCTTGCCGAGGCGGGCCACGGCTTGGTTGGGGTGCGGTCCTGACTGGGGTCAGACCGAGAACAGTGACCCTCAGATTACCTGACCGAACATGTGGTTGCCGGTTGCAAAGGTTTCCAAGGAAAGGTAAAAGGGGGAAAGTACGGGAACAAGGGAACAGGTGATAGTGGGTTAAAGACAAGAGCAGGGAATGTGTGAGTGATGTTGAGGCTTTTCGGATCTGTCCTTTATATTAGATTTTGTGAAAAAGTGAGAAGAAGAGGAGACGAGGTATCCTAGCCCGAACGGGGTAGAAGGCGGCGCCGCGTAGCCTTGTCTCGTCCAGTGCAGCTAAATAAGTGAAGATAAAGAGAAAATAGTAGGGGTCTTGTATATTGAGTAGACTCGGAGTAGTTATTTAGAATATTCTTTTTCCGTGTAAGCAAGAATTCTTTGGGAACAAGTAAGAGGGTTTAAGAGGTGGGGAGTGAATGAGAAGAGTAGGTAGAACGGGGAAAGGGAAGAGGTGTTCAGTAACGGGAGCAAAAGAGAAATAAAAGCACGCAGGTAGTGCATGTGCATGTTATGTGTTATATGTTTTTGCTTTTTGTCTATTTTGTGTCGCATATGCTGAAATATTGTAAGTGACTTGTTGGTAAAAAGTAATACATGCTAAAAGTGAACTATTGAAGTTAGAAATGCAATAGGTACAAAGGTAACATTGAACATTGGTACACAATAATTGCTAATAATTGAGAAACACTTGACATTGCTGATCTGTATAATGGGACAAGTGGTTGGAGGGGGGCGATTAGAAGGGAGGCTCAGGTGCAAGTACACGTACAAGTGAAGGGAGAAACATCGTCATGGGAGGGATAACACCACTAGCTCATATTTGTCAACACCTCCCGCTATATAGTGAGAGAATACAAAAATACCACGATCAGTGGGTGACAGAGATAAAAGGGGACAGCGTGACACCAATTTGGCCAGAGGACGGGTCGTTCGACAAACGGGTGTTAGATTTAGTGTCTACGCACTTATTGGGGAGGTATAAGGGAAAACAGTTGCAGAACAGAAGGGAAGTGCTAGATCTGTGGCGAATGTTTGAGGAAATAGCCCCCACAGTAGAGGTAAGTACAGGGAAGGCAATTGAAAAGGAGAAAACGCTGGAAGAGGTAAGCGGAACACCGAAGGGTGAGTGCACAACGACCACAGCTGAGAACGACACAACCAAAATATACCCCTTAATGACAAGGCCAGCAGTAGGATATAGCGAGCCTCTGTACATACCACCATGTCCCACCTCCACTCCCTCTAACGGAGCAATAGCCACCGCACCACCGCCATATGACAAAGGAGGCCTGTATGGCCCAACAAGCGCGCCCTCTGTAAATTTAGCGCGATTAACCGGAGATTTAGACAGCCAGCTAGTGCATGCACAGATAGAAATAACACGATTACGAGCACTGTGTGACAGAGGCCAAATGCTACCGGGAGGAGGGGAAGTACTACCCTTGACTATGGCAGATCTCACCCCCCGCTAAGTGCAGCAGGGGAGTTTGCGCCAACCACATCAGAACCAGCGCAGTCGGTATTGTCCCAGGGAACCCCCACATCACAAGGGCGAGAAAAAGAATGGCGATCAGGAGAGTTCCTGTTCCATCTGAATGACAAACCAGTGAGAATTATACACCCAGCCACCCCAGAAAGCCAGCGCAGAGAAGGACAAGAGGAGGATGGTGAGCATGAAGAGGAAGTAGAGGAGTTGTGGAGCGACCTAGACGAATACGAGGAAGGAGTGGCAGCAGTAGGATCCCCACTGCCACATCATTTTGATGACATGGATCCACGATCATCCCCACAATGGCAGGGTAGATTAAGGCAGCGAGTAGGGAACATGTTGGTGAGTAAGATAAAGAAAAGGACGGCAAGTAAAATAGGAAAGAAACCTAAGTTACAGATTCCGCTGATACATAAGGGAGCAGGTAGGCCACACTACATTCCATGGGGCCAAATGGATAAAAACAACCTGTTGAAGCTCCTCCCCCCACTTGCGGGAGGGGCAGGGAAATGGATACATGCATTTGAGGAAAACACGGCAGGAGTACCATTAGTGATAGGTGATGTAAAGAGTTTGCTAGTGTCCGCTGTTGGTGATCAGGCAGACGCTGTGTGGGAAAAAGCAGGGTTCCCAGGAGTGACAATGAGCTGTGACCGCCACAATGGATCGCCATTCAACAATGTTCGAGCGCAAGTATGGGACGCATTGCGGCGCACGTTTCCAGACATTCCAGATTTACATTTAGTGATGCAAGGTACAATGGAGGAGAATTAGGATCCTACGCAATTCATACGGCGAGTGCAAGATTTGTGGAGAAGTGAAACTGGCATGGCGTGGAATCAATCCACTGCCCTGTTCTACTTTATTATCAAAAAAGGGCTCCCGAAGGAGGTATAGAAGGCCTTGGATAAAATAGCTGGGATAGAAGCCAAGAGTTGGCCAGAAATTCAGACTATAATTGTACACCACCGTAGGAGGATCAAAGAGAGAGAAAAAGAGATAGCACACAAAAGGTTGGCAGACGAAGCGAAACTAGTGCAGAACAAATTGGTGAAGGTCGCCGCCATAAACGCCAGCATAACCGCTGATAGAGAAAATGAGGGGGTGCGAAAGTGTGGGAAACAGACCAGTTGGAATAGCAGCTCTGTGGGCTGCAGGAGAACAAGGACAGTTGAACGGAGAAGAACCACAGAGAGGACCGCAGTCGCAAGAAAGACCAAGCAGAGGAAGAGGTGGGTACCGTGGCCAGAGAGGTGCGTTCGGAGGTATGGGGAACAGAGGTTTTGGTGGGCAAGGAATGAGAGGGGGATAGCAAGGGTCATGTTGGAATTGCGGAAGATGGGGACACTATTCAAGAGATTGCAGAATGCGGCCGTCGGGGTACTTTCATGGGCAACCACCCATGGACAATGACCAGGTATGGGATTGCCCACACCCAGGTAGCCCCTACGGACTACTAATGGGGAGTGGAAGACCACAGGACCAGTGTTATAATGAACCCCAAATGCAACAAAGACTGCCACCCCCACAGCCACATCACAGTGCATCCCATCCCATGGCATGAAAAAACACTTTAGGAAACGCCAGTAATAGCAGCTTTACAACGGCTGCAAACAGTGCACCAGCACCATTCCGTGGTGTAACAGTAGTTGAAGATAATGTCTTTTCAGTGCCAGGACAAGCAAGCTACGCAGATTAGGACAGCCCACAGGGAGCACTTGCGTGTCCAGTCCTATCCACCACCCTACGTGCAGAAGAGGAACCACTAGTGGGGGCAGAGATAGGAAATAAGTAGTTTATCTTTATGGTAGACTCAGGAGCAGAACAATCATGTCTTATGGAAGGGCGGTTTCCGCTCTCAGGCAGGAATTTGGAAACGCAGGGGTTCTCTGGGGCTATTTTAAAAGTTCCTTACACGAAAGATCTAGATATAACGGTGGGGGGAAAAACAGTGCGCGCACCCTTACTGTACCACGAAGACACGCCAATCAACTTGCTGGGAAGAGATTTGCTAAGCAAATTGAACATGACCATTTCATTTACAGAGCGGGGAATAGTGTGTTCCACCCCAGGAGTGTGCCCAGTACGAGCAATGTTGATGATCAGTACAATGATGAATGAAGTTGAAGTGCGAGGGATACCCATGGATATAGACATGTTTATTTATGGCATCAATGTGTTAGCCAGAGTAGTGCCTGAAATAACAAGAAAAGAGTGGAGGACACCATCAGACTTTATATTCCGCCCAGTCACATGTGTAGATGTCGTGCCAGGCACGATAATGTCCATAGACATTTAGGCAGTTCAGGTATCAAGTAAACGTATTGTGGTCATAGGCTTGGACACGCATGGGTGCGAGTGGAGAACTGTGCTATGCATAGATCCCAACATAATGCTCAGAGACATAACCGATGAAGAATTATTCACTGATAACGAAGACAACAGAGAAATAATAATGGAAATAAGTATACCATGTGACATTATGATCCAGTACAGAGAGGTACAGAACCCGCTTATGGCCAGTGTTAGTGCCCCACCAACAATATTTGAGATAGACATGGCAAAGGTGGCGCCAGAAATTTGGACTACAGGCCCCCATGATGCAGGGTTACTGCATGAAGTGACACCCACAAAGATAAAACTCAAACCAGGTGCCATACCGCCGAGAGTGAAACAATACCCAATATCCAGAGAAGCAGAAGAAGGAATTAGGGAAACAATAAATGCACTGCTGAGCCAAGGTATCATAGTGCCGTCAAACTCCCCATGTAATATGGCAATCTTCCCGATCAAAAAAGCAAAAGGAGGGGCGTGGAGGATGATCCAAGATCTCCGCCCACTCAATGACGTCATCCAAAAAAGAATTCCCGTTAGTGCCTAACCCGGCATCAATACTGTGCAGTATACCCAAAGAATCGACATGTTTCACTGTGATTGACTTGAAGAATGCTTTCTTCTCTATACCACTTGCTCCAGGATCACTGTACCTCACAGCATTCACACCGGGAAACAACAGATATGAGCATCGCAGACTTCCACAGGGGTACTGTGAAAGCCCCAGCTATTTAACAGGGTACTACGTGAAGATATTGGGAACATAAATGTAGAGAGCACCATTATACAATACGTAGACGATGTACTCGTCTGCAGCAAAACAGAGGAAAAGTGCAGGGAAGACTCCATAACACAACTAAACGTGTTAGCTGCAAAGGCGTACAAGCTGGATAAAGGGAAATTACAATACTGCCTTGCTGAAGTTGTATACCTCGGACAGTTGATATCGAAAGACGAGAAACGAATACTCCAAGACAGAGCAGCTACTCTACGTAACATAATCATACCAAAAACAGTGAAGGACATGCAAAAATGTCTTGGCATATGTAACTATTGCCGAGCATGGATCCTTGATTACGCAGCATACACATGTCCATTACTGCAAGCACTAAAAGAAGCGCAGAAGAGCAGAGCCCCAATAAAATGGACACATGACATGATGACCCAATACTTTAGACTAAAAGACCTCATTGCAGATGATCCAGTCCTCGTGAGCCCAGATTATGAGAGGGAATTTTTCCTGTTCTCATGCTGCAATGGAACACTGATGACAGCAGTCCTGACACAAAAAACATCATTAGGCCACAAACCATTGGCCTATTACAGTGGAACACTAGACGCGGTGATGCAAGGTCACTTCACATGCAAACAGGCCCTCTCAGCTGCAGCCTTCGCCATTGAAAAGAGTGCCACAATTGTGATGGGATGTTCAGTAACACTATATGCCGAACATTCATTATTTGCAATTCTCGAGCGGTCAAAATCGACACTGATGACACAAAGAGCAACAGCATATGAAATAATAATTTCAAGCCCCGATGTACATGTAGTTAGGTGTAAAACGGTAAACCCAGCAACGTTCATAACGTACGCATGCACAATGGAGGACATGCAGGAACATGACTGTGCAACGTATGAGGGGGAGGGTGACGATATTCCCAAAGCAAATGAAAACGCCCTGAAGGAAGGAGAAATATACTTCATCGATGGCTCAGCATCAATAAATCCGGAAACAGCGGAAAAACATGTAGGGATGGCAGTAGTACGAATGGAAGAGGATAGCTATGAAACAATCGTCCAAAAGCATCTCCCGTCCCATTACTCCGCACAAGCAGCGGAACTAACTGCATTAATTGAAGCTTTATGCACAGCCAAAGGATGCATAGTTATGATATATTCAGATTCAGCATATGCAACTACCACTGTTCATTCAGGACTATCGTGCTGGCGTAGGAGAGGGTGCAGACGAGCAGATGGCTTGCCAGTACAGCACGCTGCCCTATTGAATGAATTGATAGATGCATTAGCGGAGCCATCGGTAGTGGCAGTGGTAAAATGCCAGGCCCATACCAACAATACAGATGCAATCACTTTGGGGAACGCGGCAGCCGACGCAGCAGCGAAGGAGACCTCATACTTCAATACAGCACCAGCAACAGAATGCATTGTGAAGGCAACCACTGTAGAGCCACTAGAAGAAGCTTATAGCAACACACCCAGAGCACAGCTAATAGAGCTACAGAGGAGAGCACCACCAGAGGAGCAAGAGTTGTGGAGCAAACGAGGGTGCAAACAATCAGCCACAGACCTCATATGGAGACAGGAGACAACAGGAAAGGTAGTGATGCCGGTGGAATTGCTAGAAGTAGCATTCCAACAGCTACACTTCCCAGCCCATGTAGCGAAACAACACATCGCAGCAGACATTCAGGAACATTGGTTTGTCCCCCACTTACAGGAGCATTTGTCAAAGTTTGTCATAGAGTGTACGACATGTCAAACATACAATTCAGGGATGACACTGAGGACAATGCGAGGAACCTTGCCACGACCAGTAGGGCCATTTAGAGAACTCCATATTGATTACGCTGACATGGGGGAGAGATGTAACGGAGCAAGATATCTAATTGTGGTGGTATGTCCCTTCTCAAGGTGGGTGGAGGCGGGTCCTTGTCCCCACCCAGACGCAAAATTTGCGGCGGAATTTCTAGTACGAGAAGTGTTTTCCCGGTGGGGAATGTGTGATGTGATACGGTCAGACAATGGCACACACTTTGTGAATGACCTCTTCAAGGAAGTGACGACACTCTTGGGGGTAAAGCACAAACTGTGTTCCATTTGACATCCAATGGCCAATGGGGTGGTGGAGAAGATCAACGTCCTGCTCAAGAGCAAATTATCAAAGTTGTGCAACACGCTAAAAAAGAACTGGGTATATTGCCTGCCCCTAGCACTGTTCCAACTCAGAACGCAACCATGCAAGGACCACCATCTCAGCCCCCATGAAATTTTGACTGGGGGGGCAAATACACACACCGCTCTCCCCGATTAGGAGAGCGTCAGACGCACACAGGGCTGCAACAGTGCTGGGGGAAGAATTTAGGGAATATTTAAATCAGCTGACGCCAAATAGCACCACCATTCACTGAAAATGTGGCAACTGATACTACCACACCAGCTACAGACAGCCCCAGCGGGCCACTGATGCCAGGGTCACAGGTGTACGTCTGAAGATTTGTGAGGAGATGGAATTCACCCAGGTTTCATGGCCCCTACGAGGTCATATATAGTACACCGACTGCAGTCAAGGTGAAGGGACTGAAATATTGGGTGCACCTCTCAGATGTGAGGAGGGCACGCGATAGTACACTCCCTCAGATCAAACAAGAATGTGTAACTGGTACTACAAACGAGGTTGAAAAACAATGATAATGTGATTAATGAAGAAGGAACATGAAAGGATATTATGCCCTCTGGTTTGCTCTGAGTATAGTACCAGGCCATGAAAACATTTGGTGACCCCCTGCGAGGTGATTTGGAGAGGTGCCTCGAGGCCTACACCATGCAGCGAGATCCGGGACGCCCCCCAGCAAAACCATCGCCTCCGCGGCCGACCAGCCTGTGCGCACTACAAGAAAGGGTCAAGGGTTCCCGGTTGACGAATACCCGACTGAAAAGCTGCTTGCCGAGGCGGGCCACGGCTTGGTTGGGGTGCGGACCTGACTGGGGTCAGACCAAGAACGGTGACCCTCGGATTACCTGACCGAACATGTGGTTGCCGGTTGCAAAGGTTTCCAAGGAAAGGTAAAAGGGGGAAAGTACGGGAACAAGGGAACAGGTGATAGTGGGTTAAAGACAAGAGCAGGGAATGTGTGAGTGATGTTGAGGCTTTTCGGATCTGTCCTTTATATTAGGTTTTGTGAAAAAGTGAGAAGAAGAGGAGAAGAGGTATCCTAGCCCGAACGGGGTAGAAGGCGGCGCCGCGTAGCCTTGTCTCGTCCAGTGCAGATAAATAAGTGAAGATAAAGAGAAAATAGTAGGGGTCTTGTATATTGAGTAGACTCGGAGTAGTTATTTAGAATATTCTTTTTCCGTGTAAGCAAGAATTCTTTGGGAACAAGTAAGAGGGTTTAAGAGGTGGGGAGTGAATGAGAAGAGTAGGTAGAACGGGGAAAGGGGAGAGGTGTTCAGTAACGGGAGCAAAAGAGAAATAAAAGCACGCAGGTAGTGCATGTGCATGTTATGTGTTATATGTTTTTGCTTTTTGTCTATTTTGTGTCGCATATGCTGAAATATTGTAAGTGATTTGTTGGTAAAAAGTAATACATGCTAAAAGTGAACTATTGAAGTTAGAAATGCAATAGGTACAAAGGTAACATTGAACATTGGTACACAATAATTGCTAATAATTGAGAAACACTTGACATTGCTGATCTGTATAATGGGACGAGTGGTTGGAGGGGGGCGATTAGAAGGGAGGCTCAGGTGCAAGTACACGTACAAGTGAAGGGAGAAACATCGTCATGGGAGGGATAACACCACCAGCTCATATTTGTCAACACCTCCTGCTGTATAGTGAGAGAATACAAAAATACCACGATCAGTGGGTGACAGAGATAAAAGGGGAGAGCGTGACACCAATTTGGCCAGAGGGCGGGTCATTCGACAAACGGGTGTTAGATTTAGTGTCCACGCACTTATTGGGGAGGTATAAGGGAAAACAGTTGCAGAACAGAAGGGAAGTGCTAGATCTGTGGCGAATGTTTGAGGAAATAGCCCCCACAGTAGAGGTAAGTACAGGGAAGGCAATTGAAAAGGAGAAAACGCTGGAAGAGGTAAGCGGAACACCAAAGGGTGAGTGCACAACGACCACAGCTGAGAACGACACAACCAAAATATACCCCTTAATGACAAGGCCACAGTAGGATATAGCGAGCCTCTGTACATACCACCATGTCCCACCCCCACTCCCTCTAACGGAGCAATAGCCACCGCACCACCGCCATATGACAAAGGAGGCCTGTATGGCCCAACGAGCGCGCCCTCTGTAAATTTAGCGCGATTAACCGGAGATCTAGACAGCCAGCTAGTGCATGCACAGATAGAAATAACACGATTACGAGCACTGTGTGACAGAGGCCAAATGCTACCGGGAGGAGGGGAAGTACTACCCTTGACTATGGCAGATCTCACCCCCCGCTAAGTGCAGCAGGGGAGTTAGCGCCAACCACATCAGAACCAGCGCAGTCGGTATTGTCCCAGGGAACAACCACATCACAAGGGCGAGAAAAAGAATGGCGATCAGGAGAGTTCCTGTTCCATCTGAATGACAAACCAGTGAGAATTATACACCCAGCCACCCCAGAAAGCCAGCGCGGAGAAGGACAAGAGGAGGATGGTGAGCATGAAGAGGAAGTAGAGGAATTGTGGAGAGACCTAGACGAATACGAGGAAGGAGTGGCAGCAGTAGGATCCCCACTGCCACATCATTTTGATGACATGGATCCACGATCATCCCCACAATGGCAGGGTAGATTAAGGCAGCGAGTAGGGAACATGTTGGTGAGTAAGATAAAGAAAAGGACGGTAAGTAAAATAGGAAAGAAACCTAAGTTACAGATTCCGCTGATACATAAGGGAGCAGGTAGGCCACACTACATTCCATGGGGCCAAATGGATAAAAACAACCTGTTGAAGCTCCTCCCCCCACTTGCGGGAGGGGCAGGGAAATGGATACATGCATTTGAGGAAAACACGGCAGGAGTACCATTAGTGATAGGTGATGTAAAGAGTTTGCTAGTGTCTGCTGTTGGTGATCAGGCAGACGCTGTGTGGGAAAAAGCAGGGTTCCCAGGAGTGACAATGAGCTGTGACCGCCACAATGGATCGCCATTCAACAATGTTCGAGCGCAGGTATGGGACGCATTGCGGCGCACGTTTCCAGACATTCCAGATTTACATTTAGTGATGCAAGGTACAATGGAGGAGAATTAGGATCCTACGCAATTCATACGGCGAGTGCAAGATTTGTGGAGAAGTGAAACTGGCATGGCGTGGAATTAATCCACTGCCCTGTTCTACTTTATTATCAAAAAAGGGCTCCCGAAGGAGGTACAGAAGGCCTTGGATAAAATAGCTGGGATAGAAGCCAAGAGTTGGCCAGAAATTCAGAGTATAATTGTACACCACTGTAGGAGGATCAAAGAGAGAGAAAAAGAGATAGCACACAAAAGGTTGGCAGACGAAGCGAAACTAGTGCAGAACAAATTGGTGAAGGTCGCCGCCATAAACGCCAGCATAACCGCTGATAGAGAAAATGAGGGGGGGGCGAAAGTGTGGGAAACAGACCAGTTGGAATAGCAGCGCTGTGGGCTGCAGGAGAACAAGGACAGTTGAACGGAGAAGAACCACAGAGAGGACCGCAGTCGCAAGGAAGACCAAGCAGAGGAAGAGGTGGGTACCGTGGCCATAGAGGCGGGTTCGGAGGTATGGGGAACAGAGGTTTTGGTGGGCAAGGAATGAGAGGGGGATAGCAAGGGTCATGTTGGAATTGCGGAAGATGGGGACACTATTCAAGAGATTGCAGAATGCGGCCGTCGGGGTACTTTCATGGGCAACCACCCATGGACAATGAACAGGTATGGGATTGCCCACACCCAGGTAGCCCCTACGGACTACTAATGGGGAGTGGAAGACCACAGGACCAGTGTTATAATGAACCCCAAATGCAACAAAGACTGCCACCCCCACAGCCACATCACAGTGCATCCCATCCCATGGCACGAAAAAACACTTTAGGAAACGCCAGTAATAACAGCTTTACAACGGCTGCAAACAGTGCACCAGCACCATTCCGTGGTGTAACAGTAGTTGGAGATAATGTCTTTTCAGTGCCAGGACAAGCAAGGTACGCAGATTAGGACAGCCCACAGGGAGCACTTGCGTGTCCAGTCCTATCCACCACCCTACGTGCAGAAGAGGAACCACTAGTGGGGGCAGGGATAGGAAATAAGTAGTTTATCTTTATGGTAGACTCAGGAGCAGAAAAATCATGTCTTATGGAAGGGCGGTTTCCGCTCTCAGGCAGGAATTTGGAAACGCAGGGGTTCTCTGGGGCTATTTTAAAAGTTCCTTACACGAAAGATCTAGATATAACGGTGGGGGGAAAAACAGTGCGCGCACCCTTACTGTACCACAAAGACACGCCAATCAACTTGCTGGGAAGAGATTTGCTAAGCAAATTGAACATGACCATTTCATTTACAGAGCGGGGAATAGTGTGTTCCACCCCAGGAGTGTGCCCAGTACGAGCAATGTTGATGATCAGTACAATGATGAATGAAGTTGAAGTGCGAGGGATACCCATGGATATAGACATGTTTATTTATGGCATCAATGTGTTAGCCAGAGTAGTGCCTGAAATAACAAGAAAAGAGTGGAGGACACCATCAGACTTTATATTTCGCCCAGTCACATGTGTAGATGTCGTGCCAGGCACGATAATGTCCATAGACATTTAGGCAGTTCAGGTATCGAGTAAACGTATTGTGGTCATAGGCTTGGACACGCATGGGTGCGAGTGGAGAACTGTGCTATGCATAGATCCCAACATAATGCTCAGAGACATAACCGATGAAGAATTATTCACTGATAACGAAGACGACAGAGAAATAATAATGGAAATTAGTATACCATGTGACATTATGATCCAGTACAGAGAGGTACAGAACCCGCTTATGGCCAGTGTTAGTGCCCCACCAACAATATTTTAGATAGACATGGCAAAGGTGGCGCCAGAAATTTGGACTACAGGCCCCCATGATGCCGGGTTACTGCATGAAGTGACACCCACAAAGATAAAACTCAAACCAGGTGCCATACCGCCGAGAGTGAAACAATACCCAATATCCAGAGAAGCAGAAGAAGGAATTAGGGAAACAATAAATGCACTGCTGAGCCAAGGTATCATAGTGCCGTCAAACTCCCCATGTAATATGGCAATCTTCCCGATCAAAAAAGCAAAAGGAGGGGCGTGGAGGATGATCCAAGATCTCCGCCCACTCAATGACGTCATCCAAAAAAGAATTCCCGTTAGTGCCTAACCCGGCATCAATACTGTGCAGTATACCCAAAGAATCGACATGTTTCACTGTGGTTGACTTGAAGAATGCTTTCTTCTCTATACCACTTGATCCAGGATCACTGTACCTCACAGCATTCACACCGGGAAACAACAGATATGAGCATCGCAGACTTCCACAGGGGTACTGCGAAAGCCCCAGCATTTTTAACAGGGTACTACGTGAAGATATTGGGAACATGAATGTAGAGAGCACCATTATACAATACGTAGACGATGTACTCGTCTGCAGCAAAACAGAGGAAAAGTGCAGGGAAGACTCCATAAAACAACTAAACGTGTTAGCTGCAAAGGCGTACAAGGTGGATAAAGGGAAATTACAATACTGCCTTGCTGAAGTTGTATACCTCGGACAGTTGATATCGAAAGACGAGAAACGAATACTCCAAGACAGAGCAGCTACTCTACGTAACATAATCATACCAAAAACAGTGAAGGACATGCAAAAATGTCTTGGCATATGTAACTATTGCCGAGCATGGATCCTTGATTACGCAGCATACACATGTCCATTACTGCAAGCACTAAAAGAAGCGCAGAAGAGCAGAGCCCCAATAAAATGGACACATGACATGATGACCCAATACTTTAGACTAAAAGACCTCATTGCAAATGATCCAGTCCTCGCGAACCCAGATTATGAGAGGGAATTTTTCCTGTTCTCATACTGCAATGGAACACTGATGACAGCAGTCCTGACACAAAAAACATCATTAGGCCACAAACCATTGGCCTATTACAGTGGAACACTAGACGCGGTGATGCAAGGTCACTTCACATGCAAACAGGCCCTCTCAGCTGCAGCCTTCGCCATTGAAAAGAGTGCCACAATTGTGATGGGATGTTCAGTAACACTATATGCCGAACATTCATTATTTGCAATTCTCGAGCGGTCAAAATCGACACTGATGATACAAAGAGCAACAGCATATGAAATAATAATTTCAAGCCCCGATGTACATGTAGTTAGGTGTAAAACGGTAAACCCAGCAACGTTCATAACGTAGGCATGCACAATGGAGGACATGCAGGAACATGACTGTGCAACGTATGAGGGGGAGGGTGACGATATTCCCAAAGCAAATGAAAACGCCCTGAAGGAAGGAGAAATATACTTCATCGATGGCTCAGCATTAATAAATCCGGAAACAGCGGAAAAACATGTAGGGATGGCAGTAGTACGAATGAAAGAGGATAGCTATGAAACAATCGTCCAAAAGCATCTCCCGTCCCATTACTCAGCACAAGCAGCGGAACTAACTGCATTAATTAAAGCTTTACGCACAGCCAAAGGATCCATAGTTATGATCTATTCAGATTCAGCATATGCAACTACCACTGTTCATTCAGGACTATCGTGCTGGCGTAGGAGAGGGTGCAGACGAGCAGATGGCTTGCCAGTACAGCACGCTGCCCTATTGAATGAATTGATAGATGCATTAGCGGAGCCATCGGTAGTGGCAGTGGTAAAATGCCAGGCCCATACCAACAATACAGATGCAATCACTTTGGGGAACGCGGCAGCCGACGCAGCAGCGAAGGAGGCCTCATACTTCAATACAGCACCAGCAACAGAATGCATTGTGAAGGCAACCACTGTAGAGCCACTAGAAGAAGCTTATAGCAACACACCCAGAGCACAGCTAATAGAGCTACATAGGAGAGCACCACCAGAGGAGCAAGAGTTGTGGAGCAAACGAGGGTGCAAACAATCAGCCACAGACCTCATATGGAGACAGGAGACAACAGGAAAGGTAGTGATGCCGGTGGAATTGCTAGAAGTAGCATTCCAACAGCTACACTTCCCAGCCCATGTAGCGAAACAACACATCGCAGCAGACATTCAGGAACATTGGTTTGTCCCCCACTTACAGGAGCATTTGTCAAAGTTTGTCATAGAGTGTACGACATGTCAAACATACAATTCAGGGATGACACTGAGGACAATGCGAGGAACCTTGCCACGACCAGTAGGGCCATTTAGAGAACTCCATATTGATTACGCTGACATGGGGGAGAGATGTAACGGAGCAAGATATCTAATTGTGGTGGTGTGTCCCTTCTCAAGGTGGGTGGAGGCGGGTCCTTGTCCCCACCCAGATGCGAAATTTGCGGCGGAATTTCTAGTACGAGAAGTGTTTTCCCGGTGGGGAATGTGTGATGTGATACGGTCAGACAATGGCACACACTTTGTGAATGACCTCTTCAAGGAAGTGACGACACTCTTGGGGGTAAAGCACAAACTGTGTTCCATTTGACATCCAATGGCCAATGGGGTGGTGGAGAAGATCAACGTCCTGCTCAAGAGCAAATTATCAAAGTTGTGCAACACGCTAAAAAAGAACTGGGTATATTGCCTGCCCCTAGCACTGTTCCAACTCAGAACGCAACCATGCAAGGACCACCATCTCAGCCCCCATGAAATTTTGACTGGGGGGGCAAATACACACACCGCTCTCCCCGATTAGGAGAGCGTCAGACGCACACAGGGCTGCAACAGTGCTGGGGGAAGAATTTAGGGAATATTTAAATCAGCTGACGGGTGCATTTCGCAGCATAGCACGCCAAATAGCACCACCATTCACTGAAAATGTGGCAACTGATACTACCACACCAGCTACAGACAGCCCCAGCGGGCCACTGATGCCAGGGTCACAGGTGTACGTCTGAAGATTTGTGAGGAGATGGAATTCACCCAGGTTTCATGGCCCCTACGAGGTCATATATAGTACACCGACTGCAGTCAAGGTGAAGGGACTGAAATATTGGGTGCACCTCTCAGATGTGAGGAGGGCACGCGATAGTACACTCCCTCAGATCAAACAAGAATGTGGAACTGGTACTACAAACGAGGTTGAAAAACAATGATAATGTGATTAATGAAGAAGGAACATGAAAGGATATTATGCCCTCTGGTTTGCTCTGCCATATCGTCGTATCAATTTCCTTTTACTGCCTTTTATCTCTCTCTCTCTCTCTCTCGCTCTCTCTCTCTCTCTCTCGATCGATAGAAATGCCTAAGACCAAAGGACATAATTGAAACAAAGAGCTGAGAAAGGTATATAAAAATGAAATAACAAAATGGAAGTAATGAATGAATATGAAATGTAAATATATAAATGGATGTACATAATATGATGACTTAACAACTTTGTATCACCCCTCCAGGTGACAAATGGCCCAACGAAGTACAATCGTGGCGAGTGCAATTATGTTAGATAGTCATAGGGATGCCATCAGGGCAAAAAGGTTTAGTATTGTTGAATGTGTTTTGAAATGTGCTACGATTTTGTTTTCAGTGATGTTGTTTTTCATGGCTTGGTACTATACTCTCTTATCTCTGGTTAATGATTTGCACAAAGGGGGAGAGGGGCTAATATGATACAAGAAGGTTCCACACTAATATGGACTGGAGTAAAGACAATGTGGGGAGAAACTTATAACATTGGTATTAACGGTACAAATGTAACCTAACCTTCAGATCACGCCATTGCAGATCCAACAATTGTTTCATTGTTACATCTTGGCATAAATATGAGTAATGATTATGAATCAAATGAATATGATGGCGACTATTATTGGCCGAAAGACTTAGCTAATACAAGTACAGATATACAGGTAGCTATGGAACCTCCCTCATATTATGCTGCAACGACTAGTGAATATACACATGCCATGTTCAACAGCAGCGACACGACTTGGGCTGGAATGTTTCCAATATATTACCAAAGAGTGAAAAGCCACAAGGAGGGAAGGAGAAGGAAAAGGGGGGCGGGAGGGAAAAGATACATTTATCATGACCTGGTGTTAGATGAAATAGAAGACCCCCGCCACCCTGACCAATCTAATAAATGGTACTCAGACATGAGTAAAGCAAAGCAAGCAACAAATGAAAGCGGCTATGTCTGTTCACTCATTCCTCATGCATCCGGGACACCAGAAATGTTGATACCCCAGGAAGTGCCCTTGTCGAAGGCTCAGTGTTTAATTCATTTAGTTCTGTGTAGGATAAAAAAACACCTTCCAGGCACACACTGTCAGCCAAAAAAGAATGGAGAGTGAGAAAACCTGCACGAGTCGGCGTCAAGGAGTGATATGCCTCAAAGAGCCATTTCCTGTCATAAAGGGGACGAGGTATGCAGAGAACAAATGGCACGATTAAACTATTGAGTGCAGAGCAGAAGCACTCCGGGGGCTGGCCGAAGATGCATTCCAATGGATAAAAGGAGTGTTCACACCTATCTAGTCACAGCATGTTGCTAAGCTAACATGGATTACAGCGCTGGAAAAGCCAATAAAAACGCAAAAAGAAACACAGCACGAACCATGCTTCCGTGGAGAAGGAAAGGTGAACATGGGGGAAGCAAGAAAATGCAACAAGACAGTAATAATACCAGACATGGAAAAAGGCACAGCAGCCCTCATGGACATGTACTGGGTTTGCGGCAAGCAAGCATATCTGCATACCTGCATCTACCCGCATCCTGGAAGGGTACTTGCGCCTTAGCCACTCTCCATACAGCACTGATGGTAATACCAGAAAGCCAAATCCACGGGGCAGCAGGGGATTCGGCTGGCAGGTCGGCAGCAGGAGATTCGGCTGACAAATCGGCAGCAGGGCAATCGGCTGGTCCATCGGCAGCGCCCCAACGAGAAAACACAGAACTTCCAGTTTACGAACTATTGTCCGAATACGAGCTGAAAACAAAGTTGTCACGAAGTAAAAGATCATCCAACTACATTTTGTCCGAATCATCAAAACTCCTTGCTGAGATCCTGCAAAAATACAAACTTTTCTCATCTGCAGAGACATTTTTTGCATCACTCCTAACACCAGGGCTCCAAGCGTTGCAAATAGCACACTGGGTGCTCATCCAACTGGCCAACGACACTGAAGAAGGATTCAACGTTATAAAAATAGAGCTCTGCACCCTACGCCTAATGACAATGCAATGTTCTAGATCTCCTCACGGCGATGGACGGTGGTGTTGCACATTCAGGCCATCAGAAGATGCAGATAACGGGACACTCTCACATATGATAACAGCAGTCCACAATCTAGGAGAGAAGATGAGAAAAGAGCGCAAAGCGGAAGAAAGTACATGGTTTGACAACTTGTTCAGCTGGATACCATCATGGGTAAATGTGATGATGAAAATACTAGCTCCTATCATCGTCTTTGTGTTACTATTCTCCTGCGTGTGCCAACTGGGACTCCGGTGTTGTGCAAAAAGTATGCCTACCTCGACTATGATGATGGTAGCAATGGGCCGACCGACAATGGTAGCAACTAAGATAGATGCCCAAATACAAACAGGGGAACATAACCCTCCAAAGTACAGGAGGACTGCCATCTACAGGCATATGGGGACAGGGTCGATAATTTGTACCACACCACAATCAAGGAACCAACAGAATTGCAATGGTATAATGAGGTATGGGTGGATCTAGATGGGGATGGTGGGATGTACTTAACATGCACTCCAGATGAATATGCAAGAAGAGGGAATAGCTTGAGAAGTGTATGCAGAGCATGGATGCCAATAAAGGGTTCCCCAGCCTGGTAAGAAGCAGTCGCTGAAGCTGAGTACTACCGAAGGGAGAATGAAAAGAATAAAGTGTCATCATTTGTTACTTTAGATGTAACAAGAGGGGGAAATGTGTGGGAGCGAGGGGCCATCAGGAGAGCTGACCAGCTCTTTGTGGCCTTTTCCTTAGCCCGTAAGAGCCTGCCCATAACCAAGCAGACTTTATCCCGATGAATAGTTTTCTGCATAGATGAATGCTACCAGTCTGCTGGGAAGGAATTACCAGCAAGCATCAAGGCCCATTTGACAAGGGGAGTCTCAGTATCAACCGCATTGCAGAGAGAAGTGTGTTGGAGCGAGGGGCCATAAGGCCCATCGCGTCCTCTAATTCTCAGTACAAAACTCGGACCAAGTGCCTCCAGTAGTGGGTTCGCCCCTTGCCCTTATGCGATGTTAACTTTGGTTGACTTTCGCGTGGATGGGACCACTGAGCAGGACACGGGGCATCCATTTTTGTACCCCTTTTTGACTCCATCTTGGTGACTAGGCCTCACTGCGATAGTGCAAAAATGCTTCTCTTGGATTGGCCACCAGGGGGCGCACGGAGAATGCCGTACCCCGTTTGAGCTCGCCCCTCTATGGTCCTTAATACGGTCTGAGCCCCCACTTTGAGGACCCCCCCATGGATGAGAATCGATACGGAGCCTGGTGAAGGTCCCCCCCCTCCTGTGGCAAATATTCAGAGAAAAACGGAAGGGTCTTCACCCACAACCGACCACCTGAAGCCGACCTCCCTCCCTTCGAGGAAATCGAAAGCAGCGAGCCCGACGCGGGCCCGCCTGACTGAAGCCCCAGAAGTTCCTGGCCACGCGACAGGCGCGGCCTCGCGCGCCGAAGTACTGCAGGCGTGCAGAGTGAGTCTTGTGTCACCCGTGCCCTCCACCCGGATCGACATCGCTGCCCAACGAGAGACACCCTTGAACGCTGCCGGAGCCTGGAGGACTGCCTGCTGTGGGCCCTGCCCTGCGTGAGCGCGGCCCGTGGGGAGAGGTGAGATCCGGGTCCCACGGAAGGACATCCCCCGAACATCGTTCCGCATCGGGACTCGCGGGCGGAGCCCTGGGAGAAGCTGTCGGGCCCGAGCCTCACTGCGTGCATCCCGTGATCCACCACCAATACGTGCGGGATCCTGCAGGGCCCCATGCCCTAACACGGGAAGTCTGGAGAGATGCCCGTCACCTTCCATGACTGACACAGCAGGAACTAACACCAAACTGACCTCCAGCCCTACGAACTGCTGTGTGCTCGGCTCTCGCCTGCCCCCCGAGACCTGCGTACAGGCCACAAAATACCGGAACTCTACCTGGTACCCCTGGGCCCCTTCGACCTCCGCTGTCTCCTCGTCCAGGGCAGTGATCCCAGCCTAACGACTGCGCTGCTCGCTGCGCGGCCTGAGGGGTGGGCCCCCAACTCCTGGGGCATGTGCCCTCCTCAGCCGCACTACATACTCCGGGCCTTCCAACACTAGCGGGGGAAATACAGTCCTCCCAGTCGGACTCTCCTCAATTCATACCACAGGGCCCTGAGTGCTGCCTCCTCAACGCATAGGAAATTTGGCATCTCAAAGATTGGACTTCCACGTCCCGGAGCAAGGTGGCTTCATGCCCCACACATAAGGTACAGAAACAGAGTCGCTGACGCATTGTACCCCCAGGATTCACATTGTGGGGCAGAACCTCACCCGTCCCTCTTCCAGGCCTGGTGCTAGCTGAGTCCCGCTTCGCGGTCTGTTGGCGCACTTCGAACCTATGGACATAAAACTGAAACTGGCCAAATTCAAATTCATTCAGCCTTCTGGTGCACCCCACTCCCCCGATCCCTCCGTCATGGCGTCCAAGAACGCAGAAGAAGCTTTGACAAAGGGAGATATCGCTGACCTCCTCTCAGAAATGAAAGGGATGAGGGCGGACATTGGGAATAAAATTGATAAGATCACAAACAGAATCGACAAAATGGAGGAGAGACTCGAGGAGGTCGAACACAACCAATCCTCTTTAAGCACGTTTGAAATGCAATTCGACCACCGCCTTGCGGAAATTGACAGTAAGGAAGAAGAACTCCGGTTAAAAGTTGATGATTTGGAAAATAGAGAACGCCGGAACAATATACGCGTTTTCGGCATTCCTGAACTTGAAGGTGAAACGGGAACGCACCTAAAAAAATCGTTGCATGACATCCTGAAACTACTTTTTGGAGACGAGGGAATAGATGAACCGAAAATCGATCGAATTCATAGAGCGGGGGGCAAACCAGGTGGCCCGAAATCGGTCTTGGCCCGGTTCCACAATTACGCGGACAGGGCTCGGATCCTAGAGAAGGCCAGACTTGCACCACAGATCTCCCTGGGAGGGTCACCCATTGTCATCTTTCAAGACCTGTCTTCCCTTACACTGGCATTGCGAAGAAAGTGCCTACCGATTACGAAACTTCTCAAGGACAAAGGTATCAGATATCGATGGGGTTATCCATTCTCCCTCTCTTTCGACTGGGAGGGTACAGGAATGAAGCTGACCTCCGAAAAAGACATCGCCAATACCATTACAGATCTACTAAGCCCCCAGACGAATGGAGCCCACGCATTAACACAGAAAAACGCTGAGGGCTCATGGCAAATTAAAGGCCCTCGAAGAAGACGGATGCAGGGCTCCAGGAAATTCCAGAGAATTAACGCTTCTTCAGATATGGAACATTAACTCTTCTGCCGTCACGACTGCCCACCCTATTGTGACATTTCATCGGAGAAGAAACAGTGGGTGAAGAGTAAACTGCAACGAACACCGAGCCGAATTCATGCATGAACCATGTGAAATAAGGTACAGGCCGGGTCTGAGGGGGGGGAAATGTTTTTGAACTCGACCACACCTGGACGGGGAGCTACCGTTGAATCAGTCTTGGCTGATACTATGGAAAGCCTCATGCTTCCGGGTCTCGTGTGACACAAATTGGGGCTCAACAGTTAAAGTTAAGTGACGTTTTATTGACTAGTGGACCGAATGTTGTGCGGTTCACACTGGTGGTTCGACTTCGGTCTGGTGATCTTAACCCGACTGAATCGGACGCCGCAGATGAAGATGGGTGCGGGTGGCCTCACATTGGGCTGCCCTGTCCCTGGAGGGTGGGGGGAGGGATGGGAGAGAAATGTTGCAATTTTGTGGAATTTATGTTCACAACACGGGGCTGAACTGCAAAATGTGATGGATCTAATCCAACTTTTCCTTAATGGCAAAGGACAAACAATGAACTTATGGACAAAAGAACTAGAAGCGGCAGCACGACAGGTACAGAGACCAACAATATCAACTCTAAACACCCTCAATGACAAACACACTTAACACTGGTTGTTTACGCATATGCACACTTAACGTTAAAGGCCTAAACTCCCCCATGAAGCGCTCCCTTGTGGCCAGAGAATTTAAGCGCTCTAAAATTGATGTTCTTTTCATCCAAGAGACACACTATCTCAGGGGCACGGAAAGGACAATCCCGAGCAGAACTGTTGGTTTTTCTCTGTGGAGCTCTGGATTATCCAAAAAGGCAGGGGTGGGGATACTGATACGGAAAGGCCTTCGTATGTCGACTCTCAGCACGTGGGTCGACGTGGAAGGAAGGACAGCAGTTATAACAGGGACCATACAGGACACCCCCGTCACCCTGGCCACGGTCTACGCCCGAACCAGGGACAGAAAAGATTCCTCCACAAGGCGGTTGAAAAAGTGTTCCAAATGGCACGGGGACACACGGTCCTGGGAGGTGATTTCAATTCGTGGATGGACAGCTCGGTAGACAGACAAAGTAAGACCAACACATCCAAGCCATCCCACACGAACGACGCAGCAGAAGTAAAGGCAGCCCTCTCAATGTTTGGTCTAACAGATAGCTGGCGTCACCTCCATCCCATAGATCTTGGCTTCACCTTCCGTTCTGCTCCGCATGAAACTCTCACACGAATCGACTTTTTATTCTTGTCTGAAGGCCTCTGCGGGAAACCACTGTTGCAAACATACACCCGATCTCATGGTCGGACCATGATATGGTGACGGCAGAAATATACTGGGCAAGCCACACAAAACGAACCACAAAGTGGAGATGCAACGACTCTTTGTGGAAGGACACAGTGTTTAGAGATGACTTTGAGAACGAAATCAAACAATATTTTATGTTAAATGACACAGGGGAGATCTCAAAGACCACAGTGTGGGAAGCAGCCAAAGCCACCTGGAGGGGCATCCTCATCAGAGAAGGCGCCCGCAAAAAGAGAGAACGATCCTTAATTGAGAAGAATATTAGAGAGAAACTATATCTGGCTGAGAAACAAGCCCAATCAAAGCCGCTTGAATGAACAAAACACATCAACGAAGCCAGGGAACTTAAAGAAGAACTCAAAGTTTTGAAAATTGGCAAAATAACACAAACCCTAAAACACCTAAAGCAAAAATTCTTCGAAAAAGGCGACAAGGCGGATGCCCTCCTCGCGGCAAGGCTGTGCACACAGAGAGCCCAGAGATGGGTGGATACCATAGAAAGGACAGACGGTACACTCCTGGATACTACAGAAACATCTCCCCAGGGGATTCAAGAAGCCTTTGCCTTCTTCTATGAAGATCTATACATGAGTGACCCGCCCTCCCCACCAAATGCCATAGAGACATATCTCAAAAATGTAAAACTACCTTCACTAACAACCGCAGAATCCGAGGCGCTCGATGTCCCCGTCAGTGAGGAAGAAGTTGCTGATGCGATTAAGCGGCTCAAAACAGGCAAGTCCCCCGGAGATGACAGATTCACCCCAGGTTTCTATAAATTGTTTTCCACATATATTGTCCCATTCCTAACAGCTCTTTTCAACGATATCCTTGATACAGGCAAAGCACCTCCCTCCTTTGAACAAGCCCTCCTCACTGTCATTCCGAAAGAAGGCAAAGACCCAAAATTCTGTGGATCGTACCGCCCCATATCACTTCTTAACATTGACGCCAAAATTTACGCAAGAGTAATAGCAGCCCGTATAGAAGTCCACTTACCGCGACTGGTGAACCCGGACCAGGTTGGTTTTACATTAGGAAGACAAGGTGCTGACACAATGAGGAAAACGCTACACTTGATTCACGAAGCTCAAAATATGCCAGCAGACCCGACCCTTCTCTCCTTGGACGCTGAGAAAGCTTTTGACAGGGTCGATTGGGACTTCCTGGAAAGGGTTCTCGTCGAGGTCGGCTTTGGCCCCAAGCTACGCCTAGCCATAAAGGCACTCTACACGTCCCCGAGAACATCAGTCTCAGTCAACGATGGCTATTCTAGATGGTTCCCCCTGGAGAGAGGAACAAAACAGGGATGCCCGCTATCTGCCATCCTGTTTGTCCTGTCGCTTGAGCCTCTTGCGCAGAGACTGAGAGCAGACCCCGGAGTCCGAGGGATCAGGGTCGGGGACAAGGAATACAAGCTTGGCATCTACGCCGATGACATATTGCTACATCTTACTCACCCGCTTGAATCGATTACAACGGCTCAGAACATCATTGAAGAATATGGCCAGATGGCGGGCCTGAAGATCAACACTAGCAAATCCATCCTCCTTCCGCTCGACAAGAACAAAGACTCCGAAGTGGAGAGATTCCCTCCATTGGGAATGAAAGTCAGCCTGACCACCCTGCGATATTTGGGCATCAACTTGACACGTGACTTGAACACCTTATACAATGCCAACTTCCCTCCTATGCTATTGACACTCCGAAGTGACATGGCAAAATGGACCAAACTTACAATCTCATGGATGGGGCGCCTAAATGCCATCAAAATGGTGATCCTACCCAAAATTCTGTACCTGTTCCAGATGCTCCCCATAAAAATACCCAAGGAATTCTTTTCTGAATTGACGAAGTCCATGATGACCTTCCTATGGCAAGGCAAAAAACCAAGAGTCCAGAAATCCCTTCTGTACCTCAAGAAGGACGATGCGGGAGTGGTTCTCCCCAATCTCGAAGCGTACTACAAAGCGACCCAGCTGCGAATATTGCTCCCACATTTGAGACAGCAAGCAAACTTACACTGGATAGACTTGGACAACTTCCACGTCCGCCCGTACACTGTTGGTGAATGGCTATGGGTCCCTGGACCCCGGCTGCGACACAGCATCCGGAACCATCCCATACTCGGAACCATTTGGGCAATTTGGAAACTGGACAGCTCCATGAAGAGAATCACAACCTGGCCTTCCCCTCTGGGACACATATGGGTCCCAGGGATTTGTGACGATATATCTGAACCACTGAGCTACCAGTCCTGGTACGAAGCTGGTCTGGAACGAGCGGGGCAACTGTGGAGAAACAAGTCCTTCATATCCATACAGGAGCTCGAAGACGCACTCAACATAGGCCCCTTGTCTGTCTTCCAATACCTAAAGCTAAAAGGGGTGATGTCTCGAGAAAAATGGAAAGATCAACTACAGAGGGACCTTACACCCTTTGAAAAAATACTGGACACCTTCGTAGGCACCAGAGGCTTGATAATCTCTATGTATACCGCTCTGATATCAACGGATCCAACTCCCTCTACCAAACTGCGGGAAAAATGGGAATCCGACTTATGTGGACCTCTCCAAGATGAGATGTGGCTACGCATATGCAGACAAACGGCCAAAGTGTCAATATCATGCCAATACAAGCTCCACGCAATCAAGCTCCTGCACAGGTGGCAGTACGACCCCCTACGCCTGGCGAAAATGTACCATGGAACAAATCCACATTGCTGGAGGGGTTGTGGACAAGAAGCGAACTACTGGCATATGTGGTGGGGCCTTTTGGAACGAGGTTCTCAGTTGGATCAAGGATCTTGATCAAGAGGAAAGGGAGAAAGGCCCCCTATTAATCCTCTTCGGCCTTTTTCAAGAAGAAGACACAATCTTAAAAGCTCCCAAGATGGTCATAGGCCTCCTGATGGCCGCAAGAGCCTGCCTCACAATGACCTGGAAGAGACCATCCCTCCCCTCTAAGGAGGAATGGGTGACCGTCGCCCGAACCATCTTCAGAATGGAGGTACTGACCGCTGCTCTACATGGAAAAGGTGCTTCTGCCGAAACGGAATGGGCAGAGTTCCGTGCAAAATACGCGTCATAAGAAAATTTGGGCATAATGCGATAATACCATCACAACAATCCACTCTCCGCTTGTCACTGTCCAAAGGTCTCAAAGTTCTCGGTCTGTCGTGCATAATCCTGCCATATAAATGCTAGAAAGAAAAGTCACAATGAATCTAGAATGCTGCCTCTGCTCTCATGATGGGCACGAACCGAATGGGAAGGGGGTACAGGAGATACGTAAAATGTTTTTCTAAAGTCAACATGATGTATGTTGCACTCGTATGTTGCTCTTATTACAATTACCTACAAGTTATTACCTTTCGCTTCTGCTCACATGTAGAATTGTAAAACTTTTTGTTGCAAAACCAATAACAATTGAAATTTAAAAAAAAAATGCTTCTCTTCCCTTTTCTCGCAGCAGCACGGCCAGGCGCGCAGGGCACAGGGCCCCCACCCTCGTTCACACTCTGACTGGAAAACTTTGCGGGTCCATTCTCACGCTGAAACAGGAGATGCTTGCAACACAATAATAAATGTAACACATCGCTCTTCCTCTGAGATCACTGTCCTGCATGTGAACCAGCATGAGCTAAGCACATAGCTTGTCCATCTCCACAAACGTGTCGTTGCCCCTCCCGCACCCTCGCCCGTGGAAACCTACTGCCATTGTGACCCTGTGTCCCTGCAAGATATTCCTTTCATGTGCCAGACCACTGACCATGCCATGATGCCCACCCAGCAGATCCCCAACTAACATTAGACGCCTGATGCAATATATCGTTGCCTACCACTAACAAATGCCACATACCAGAGATTCTTATGTGGACGGACCTTAACTTCAATCAGTGGATTCTAGCGGTCAAGAACCTTAACCTAAGACTTGTATAATCCTATGTTATTGATAGTATAGATATATGTGTGACGTTTATAGAGACATGATAAACTGCTGAAGGTCTTTGAACAACTCTTATTTAGTGCATGCATTTTTTGAGAATATATTATATTAGCGTAGATAGTGACCACCCTGCCTCCGAGCGACCTGACCTTCACCCATGCGGAGCACAGATGACTGACGTCAATCCTCCCGCCAACCAAGTGACCAACCCAGATGAAGAGATGCCACCCCACCTGAGACATCGAGTGAACTGACCAATCCAGGACCAATGTAGTATCCAATGTTAGTTGTGTCATTTACCCTATAAAACGTAATGTAATGATAACTTGTGCAGAGTGCTCTCAGATATCTCTTGAATATTATTCAACAGATAAAACCTTTTCTTGAACTCTCGCAGCCTGCTCTCTTTGCCTTATTCCCCATCAGGGGTGTGTTTGTTTTATTCTTTTGCACATCAAAGACGGGGAGGGCACCAACAGGAGTCCCTGTCCAGGGAATTTGTCACGCTGCGACATGGTCATTCCTGCATACCTTCGCAAAGCACTACAGTCTGGATGTGGCTCGTACTACTGATGTGTGTTTTGGCAGGGCAGTGCTTCAAAATGTCTTGATATAACTTTCTGCCCGCCTCCTTCATTTACTGCTTTGGGAGTCTATCAGATGAGGAATCTGCGAGAGAAAGGCAACCCATTGAAGGAGAAATACTTACCGTAATGTTCTTTCTATGGATTCTTCTCCCACAGATTCCTCATCTCCTCTCCCATCCATCCCAGCTCAGAAAGTCGGTGGTTGGCGGCATCTTCTCTTTCACGTTGACTTGGTGATGGCCCTCTGTGTCCGTTTGCTGTCTTCCTGCCACAGTTTTTAAAAACAAAGACTTTTCTAACGCTACTTGTAGTGTTTGTTCAATAGTTCCTCCTTCAGAGGTCTATAGTTACTTCTTTTTTAAGGGCTCATTAGCCTGTTTGTTCTTTCTGTTTTCCTATGCAGCATGTGGTGCTCAGGAAGAAAGGGGGGAACGTAGGTTGGGGCGTAGTGATGTGGTATTTATACGATGCCTGATGTCACGTCCGGAGCCAATGACAGACGCTGAGCAAGACAGATCGACGGTCAACGGCCGGGTCGAGGTCCACTACGTCCCCTGCCGAACATTTTCCGAAACAGCGAAGCTGGAGGAAACATCTATCAGATGGGGAATCTGCGGGAGAAGTATCCATAGAAAGAACATTATGGTAAGTAATTTCTCCATTTGAGTAGTACCTATCAGCAAACCATCCTGGTGAAAGCCTTGCAGGGTTTGTTCATTTTACGATAAGCGTGGCATTCCCGCTGCCTAAGGTATCCCACAAACAGATGTATTGAACTTCTATGAGCGCCACAGTCCATTGTCATTCCAGATGTACAGGTTTGGCCAACTTCACGGTGACATTGGATATTTTGTTCTTTGGGAATGTATCTGTGGAGGCGTTGCAGCAGAGCATAATGTAAGAAGATATAGGCTCTGTAACTTCCCCCCTGTACAACTGGCCTCTAGAGAGCTTCTTTTCACCCAACGGTTGAATTTCACAGGCCACCGTAGCCATTTCACTAGATATTGTTTCCTAGACCCTTTTCCTTTACGAGCTATGATTTATTGTATTCTATAAACTCAGTGTATGTCTTTGCTGATTTTCTGCATCTCCTCCTTATAAAAAAAACACCTCGAACAGCTTCCCCAAGGTAATCGATCAGTCTGAACATATAAAGACCTTTCTGGAGAGCCACTCCATATATGATAAAGAACTTGTTGCTGTATTTCTGCTCATACCCCTTTGTAAAGACTGCCTTGAGTTTTGAGATACGTACATGATCACTCTTTTTAAGGGGAGTTCTTGCCTCTTTTCAAAAAGTCATTTAATATAAAGGTTTTTCCAGACCTCCAGGGAATTCTGAGGTATTACAGTTACGGGGGTAGTTTTAATATATCTATGACTTGTGTTGTTATACACAGCTCTTGTAGCAGGACAATACAGTTCACAATTTCTCTGGGTCTCTTGGGGTTCCCTTCCCCAAGCTCTGATCCCTATGGTTCCAAAACATAGAGTGCCAGTTCCTTGTAGGCCTCTCAGGGTTCCCATCCCCAAGTTTAGGCATCTCTCTTTTCAACAATGTCTCTCACAGTTCCTTTTATGCCTCTCAGGGTTCCCTTCCCCAAGTCTAGGTCTCTCTCTTTTCAATAATGTCTCTCACAGTTTATTTTGAGCCTCTCAGGTTTCCCCTCCCAAGCTCGGGCCTCTCTGGCTCAAAATGATTCACACTTTCTTACTTTATAACTCAAAGGACGATTCACAGTTCCTTTCAGGCCTCTCAGGGTCCCTTCGCAAGCCTCAGCCTTTCTTCCTACAACAATGTTTTTCACAGTTCCCATTGGGCCTCTCAGGATTCCCTTCCCCAAGCCTAGGCCCCTCTTGCCTCAAAAAGTTCACTTAACAGTTTGCAACAACAAACCCCAAAATTTCACCTTGTCAGGATGTACGTCTCAAAGCGCAGTTCTTTCTGGTGAGGTTGCAACAGCCTTCCCTTCACTTTGGACGATTTTGCTCCCACTTCACTCTCAGTATAGCTCCCCTTTTTTCACCTTCTGTCAAGTGGCGCTGTACATCTTCTTTGGTCAACACCGGGACAGTATCAGTGACTTTCGAGAACTCAGGGCTTTTGCTCCTCTCCATGCATGACCATTAGGATTCCTGGCCTCTCTTCTTACATTCTATTATTGTCTATTTATTGTCTCGGGAGGATAGCTCAGCGGCAACGTGCTTGCCTTGGAAGCAAGTCGACACGGAGCAACACAGGTCAATCCCCGGGTCCACGTTTAGAAACCTCTGGGTATTAAGCGCGTTATAAATAACCAATCATATCATATCACTCTTTGTTTTCCTTCTGGCAAGTTTTGCCTCTCCATGCCTCTTGCACACTTTTCTGGCACCTTCCGCCTTTCTGTGCATCTTGCACACTTCCTTTCCCATAGAAAGAACATTACGGTAAGTAATTTCTCCATTTGAGTAGTACCCCTAAGCAAACCATCCCGGTGAAAGCCTTGCAATGTTTGTTCATTTTATGATAAACGCGCCTAATGTATCCCACAAACAGATCTATTGAACTTCTAGGAGCACCACAGTCCACTGTCATTCCAAATGTACAGGTTTAGCCAACTTCACAGTGACGTTGGATATTTTGTTCTCTGACAATGCATCTGTGGAGGCGTTGCAGCAGAGCATAATGTAAGAAGGTATAGGCTCCATGACTTTACCCCTATAGAACTTGCCTCTAGTGAGCTGCCTTTCACCCAAAGGTTGAATTTCACTGGCCACTGCAGCCATTTCTCTAGATATTGTTTCCTAGACTCTTGTCTTTTACTAGCTATGACTTTTTCTATTCTATAAACTCTGTGGGTCTTCGCTGACCTTCTGGATATCCTCCTTTAAAAAAAACAGCTTGTACAGCTTCCCCAAAGTCATCGATCAGTCTGAATATATATAAAGACCTTTCTGGAGAGCCACTCCACATATGATAAAGATCTTGTTGCTGTAGTTCTGCAAAGACGGCGTTGAGTTTCGAGATACGTACATGATCGCTCTTTTTAAGGGGAGTCTTGCCTCTTTTTCAAAAAGTCTTTTAGCATTAAGGTTGTTCCAGACCTCTAGGGAATTCTGGGTGTTACAGTTATGGGGTAGTTTTAATAGATCAATGATTTGCTTTGTTATGCACATTTATGCATGCGGGTAACACATCCACATATCTATGGGTGTTTTTAGCCTATGTCAGGCAGGTATGGTATAAACGGAATGACAGACTCAAAAGTAACAGTTTGAAAACTTGTTTTTATAAAACATTGTAGAGTCGGTGTAATGCCTAACTGGCCCTACCTCTAATGGGGTTGTTCCCTCAACTGATGCGTCTAAGGGACGTTGATGTCCGTAAGTCCAAAACCAAAGTCTGTCTATGTCTTGCCCTCACTCTTAAAACAAATGTTATATAAGGTCTTCTTAAAGGAATATGGTGGTTCAAAATGAAATATAAGCTAAGTGTAACCCTCACCTGGTATCCACGGGGACGTCACTCAGCCTGTTCTGACCTCTTACGACCTCAAACCCTTCCTTGGAGGCTATTCGACTGGAGACTGGGCCTGAAACACAGGATTGGTAGAGTTTAACTCCCTATTGTCTCTGTGTGCTTGAACCCCTTCTTCCCCAGGGTCCAACCCTTCCCTTTGATCCACAGCTCCCCTTGTTTTCTTTGATAGTGTGCTCTCCGTCCTGCTTACAGCGCAGGGGTGCGTTGATTGATGCGGGCTTGTTGCTGCCTAGTAACTTCACTGGCGAGAGTCCGAATGGTAAGTCTTTTGAACAGTTCTCTAACTTCGTTCCTTTCCTTCCTTAGATGATGGCCGGCGTCCGGGGATGGCGGCCTGCTGCTGAGATGAGTAGCGCTGAAGGTGAGTGAGAACGCGATGCGCGATGCACCCCTTTCGTATTTGTATTGAACTGAGTTCTTTTCCTGTGTCTTTTAGGTGCCGCGCCATTTTCAGCGTGGATGCCGTTTATGAAGAACAAAATCGGTGAGTAAGCGCGGTTTGTAGCGTCTCTAGATGTTTCCACAATAACCTGGAGTGTCTTTTCCCTCTTGCAGATGGATGAGAAGTTCCGGAGACAAAGTTCCCCCAGAGCGGCTGGGATTCAGGTAAGCGTTTGGAGCTCGTACAGTATTTAAAAATAAGCGAAGATTTGCAGAATGCTTACTAATGCCTTTTTTCTGTTCTTTTCCCTTTTCCTTAGGAAGCGGCGTGCCGGGATGGGAATGACACCGCCGAAGATGCCCGCAGAACAGAAGGAGCGATGAATGATGGGCAGAAGCGCCGCAAGGTAAGGCTGTTCCTAACAGTGTTCTTGCAGGAGCTGAGCGCAGAAGAAAGAAGCAGGCCTACTGGAGACCGCTACGAACACGGTGAGTGTCAGGCTGCAGGTGCAGAAAACACAAAGCATGTTTCTCAGCCTGGGCGTGGCTTAAATAGTCTCTGGGTATCCCAGGTGTCTCTGGGCTGAACCACACCCAAAAGACTAGACTGCACATGCAGTTCTGGGAACCAAAATATGTGGGGGCATCCATCTTGTCCCCATCAATGCACTACAAGTCCAATCCCCAATGTTATCCTATGGGAGTGAGTGAGTCTGGTGCCACAAGCGCCAAGTCTGACTTCAAGTGGGTCTTTGGATGGATGAAGAGGCCCTTGAGGGCCATGTAGGTGATCGTGGCCAGGCTCCAGCCTGACATGTTGGAGGGCTGGGGACATGAGGGGCAGGAATCATGACACTAAGGCTGGTTTCAAGTAGCCTTACTGTCAGGTTTAGTTCTGCCAGTTTAAACATATTTCAACGCAAAAAGGGGTGCCCTTGGGATCTTCCAGGTAGAGCTCTTGTAGCAGGAAAATATAGTTCACAATATCTCTGGGTCTCTTGGTGTTCCCTCCCCCAACCTCTGATCCCTATGTTTCCAAAACAAGAGTGACAGTTCCTTGTAGACCTCTCAGGGTTCCCTTCCCCAAGTCTAGGCATCTCTCTTTTCAACAATGTCTCTCACAGTTCCTTTTAAGCCTCTCAGCGTTCCCTTCCACAAGTCTAGGTCTCTCTCTTTTCAATAATGTCTCTCACAGTTTCTTTTGGGCCTCTCAGGGTTCGCCTCCCAAGCTTGGGCCTCTCTGGCTCAAAATGAGTCACACTTTCTTAATTTATAACTCAAACGAAGATTCACAGTTCCTTTCAGGCCTCTCAGTGTCCCTTCACCAGCCTCGGCCTTTCTTCCTACAACAATGTTTTTCACAGTTTCCTTTGGGCCTCTCAAGATTCCCTTCCCCAGGCCAAGGCCCCTCTTGCCCCAAAATGTTCATTTAAAAGTTTGCAAACAAAAAACACAAAAAATTCACCTTTTTCCACCTTCTGTCAAGTGGCGCGGTACACCAACTTCGGTCAACACAGCGACGGTATCAGAGACTTTTCGAAAACTCAGGGCTTTTGCTCCTCCCTATGCTCCTCCCCATGCACGACCACTCTGATTCATGGCCTCTCTCCTTACATTTTGTGTTTTCCTTCTGGCACCTTTTGCATCACCATGCCTCTTACACACTTTTCTGGCACCTTCTGCCTTTCTGTGCCTCTTGCACTTTTCCTTTATGTTCGCTTCATGCTGCTCGCACCTTTCTCACTTTTCCTTCCTTCTTTTGGGTCGCTCGCACCCTCCCTTTCCTTTCTGTCCTTCACAACTTACTGTTTCTGCTTTCGAGCCGCTCGCACACCTTCTTTCTCCTACTTTCTCTTGTATTTCAATTATCCTGCTGATTGCATCTTCTGCTGCTACTGCTCCCGCTGTTACCACCCGCACCCTACTGAGTTTCTCTCTCTCTCTCTTTCTCATGAAACTCACTGAGTAGCACAGAATATTGTGTGTCGATATCAGGGTCTCACCACCTGCCCCTCAGATACCCGTGGGACCTGCAAACATCCCAGGGGAATGAGCACTGGCCTGGATACAGCCAACAGGTCCCAGATTTCCCCAAACTGGCTCCATGGAGATACGGCTCCCTCACCACACTGCAACCCCTCTGACACACAAGGTCAACGTCCTTGCATCCGGTTCTCCTACAGATCCTCCGGCTGCCACCTCCTGTTCCCTGGCTTCCACAATCCATCCAGCAACGCCAGCTCACTCATTTACTCTGGCAGAACTCCACCTTTTGTACCTTTGCTGAGGGTCAATTTAGGCCTGGTGTGTATGGTTAGTGTCAAGTGCCTGACCCTGCCTGGCTCTATGAAGGGGACATGCTAGTGACAGAATGTAGGCATCTCCATTCATCCTCCACTTCACGGTACTTTTCACACGGGTAATTTCTCTAACTCTCTGTTGCCTCTTGTCCTAGTACATGTCGGAAATGGGCAGGGGGAAACAGGACAAGATGCAAACTGATATTTATAGGCTGAATAATCATAGGGTGCTTGAAAGAGGGGAGAGGGGAATCTGCAGGTCCTGTTTTATATAACTGGGGTGATTTCCCCTTTATTAGGTTACTCCCTACCCCTGGTACCTTGCCATGAAAGTACTGGTCTTGACAACACACCCTATGGTCTGAAATGGGGGAAGGTAATTAGGTGTTGAGGTCAAAGCCATGCTGTTGTCTCACCTGACCCTCCTCCCTGCCTGCTTCTGTTCTGGTATGATATTTCCACCTCCCTCTTGGATCAGGGACAGTGGGACCTGCATATCCCATTAAGTCCTCAGCAAATTCTTCCTCCACGCCTATCATGCTGCTGGGATACCGCATCTCACCAGGGGTTTTCCCATGGGCACAACCCCAGACTCCCCTACCCATGTGATCCTCCCTCACCCGTTCACCTGCAGGGTTGGGATCCAAGAGTGATGGCCCTCCCCAGGCCACCTGAATAGAGGACTCTCTGGGTCTACATGGTAGAATACCACATGTTTCTCATACCATGAAGAAATTCCAGATCCATGTTTTAAAATTTCACATCAAATGTTCTACAATGGAGGCTTTAACTTCAGAATGTGTTATGAAATGGTGCACTCCCTTGTTGTTTAGGAAGCATCTAGAGCGGTTTATTTAGAAACGCCTTACCAGCATCTGTCTGTAGGTTAACAGGTACTCACTCACTGTTAAATGTGCATTTAAAAGCAGCAGCTACACTGGGTCTCCTCTTGTTTTTTAAAGCCTCAACATAAGCGTATTTTGATAGGACATAGATGACGGGCAGAATATATCTAAAGCCATCATTGTCTCCTTGGAGCTGGCTCATATCGACGAGATCAGACTGCCATTTTTGATCAATATCAGATACTAGATTCATTGTAATATATTTTGGACAGCTTTACTCGGGACATGTTCACCCCCATAGCCGTTGGACATAAAGACACAACTACATTTTACAAACAACAGATGTTTATTCACATTTACAGCATCAGATTTGTATTCAGATTTGCAACATCAGATTAGTATTCACATTTAATATCTGGGTTTGTTTTCTGCTGTACAGCTATCAGTCCTGCTACAAATTCTGCAGTATGCTCAATTACTTCATATGCACTCTGCTGTTCAGTGCATCGATAAGCAAACATACACATCATAGCAGTGGCCGATAGAAATTCATAAAGCTCTCTATCAAACAGCCAGTATCCTTCAATGGCTAGGAAAGGATGTTGCATGCTGTACACCTCCAGCTTCAATGAAAGTTCCAGAGGTAGCCTTACATTGTTGAAACCCCTTTTGTAGCGATGTCCATTTTAGGGTGGCGTCTGTTTAAACATTTGTTTGTGATACATAGAAAATTGTTACATTCACGTTTGTATGTCTGCGGTGGTGTTTGCAGATAGCACAACATCCTTAGGGTTTACTGCCTACATGCTCTTTCAGTAAAAGCAGCATTGATTGCTGTATACATCCAGTGGCATGTTTCACATTAAACTGGCAGCTTCTCAGCAGGTGTTTATTTTTTATTTCCTACAAATAAGCGTAAATATATGTAAATTATCTACATTCTAAATCTTCATAGATCACTTTACGAGGCACCATGTAGATTTCTTTGTTGTAATGGCCTAAATATACCCCAATTTGCAAACAGTTTTCTCAATTATACTTCTAACACACAGAAAACGTCCCTGTTTAAACTGCTACATTTTCAAAAGGGGCTTATAAGCCATTTGTATAGCCCATAGTGTGTTAGACACGCATTGTTACACTCCTTTCCCAACCCATAGCTAGGTTGACTGCTGCATTAGAAATCATTTTTACAAGCTGTTTAGGGCTTAAACTGTAACATATTTATGAGCCTACTGCTGTGTTAGGCACATTTTAGCGCCCATCGCACCATTTGTAAAAGTGTTGTTTTAAATGTTTTCGCCGCTATGGCGTGAAGCCCTGAATGGTTGTGACTCCATCGTCTTTAATACTATCGGTCTCCATTATCGAGATACATTGCTTACTCTGTCTATTATTGATATTCCCCAGGTTTTCAATTTGATTTGAGCAGCAAACACAGTAAATACTGACAGCGTCTGGCACTCCTCCTTGCCGTCCATTTTATCAGATAGAGGTTGTAGGCAAAAACAGAAACGCATGGTTTTAACGCTGGGTTAAGCGTCACACCCGTAAAAAGGTACAAAGGTTTGCTTTAAAAATATACCCATCGGCAAGCATGACGTCTGATATAGAGTATCCATGTCCTTCTGTATTCTCCAAATGTTGATGGGGTTGGGGTTACTCATCCCCACTTCAGCTCGGTCATTCTGCAGGATCATAGACTTGCATCCATAGTCTTCATACTCCATTTCAGCATGCTGCATATCTAAACATGATAGTGCCGGCTTTAGGCCCATTTGCTGTTTGAGAACAAGGGTGTCAGCACCGTTATCTATTTGCAAATTAGCCAAATATTTGGCTGCACTCGCCTGAGCATTTTGAATGACATCTCCAACAGACCGGCCCATGACAGTGTTGAGGAGAGGTGGCTGACTGCCCACAGAAAGTGTAGACATGTTCGCACTGAGCTCCTGATCTTCATGGTCTGCAATCAAATCCTGTGAGTCATACATTGCATCAAGACTGTTGTATCTTCTCATAAGGCAATAAGGTAAATAACTATCATTGGGATCACTGGTACTGCCGGAGGCTGTTTTCCCTCCATCGTAACTGTAGCTGTTCAAAATCACAGTTTCCCTGACACTACATTGATGGCCCGTAGAAGCCTGAAGAGCGCATTTGTTTTTGAGGCCTACAATAACAGCTATATATCCATATTGTGAGAACTCACCCCTAATAGCGTCATAGCCTTAGCACCACACATAGACACATGACTATTTAGCACACAGACCCAGTCAAACTATTGCGTTGCCATCAAAGTTGTATTTTTTATATCAAACTCATTAGATTTCTTATTGAATTTGTATACAATTCATACAACATTTTTCTGGGGTCATTACATTTATTGGAGTTCAATTACATTTATAGGTGTTCGGATAAATCTAAACCAAATTTGTATATAAACTACAGTGGGGTTCTTATTGAATTTATATAAATTCATATATATATATATATATATATATATATATATAACATTTTTGGTGGTCATCACATTTGTTGGGGTTCAGTCAAATGTATAGGGGTTCTGGTAAATCTATAGCAAATGTTTATCCATCTTCTATTCCCCATTTCCTCTGCACTAATGTTGCTCTCTGGAACGCTAGGTCCCTCACAATAAATCGCATTCTATTATTGATATGTTTCTGCGCTTCAATTTACATTTTATGTGTATTATGGGGACCTGGCACTCTTCTTTCAATACTGCCATTCCTTCTTTCTTTATGTCTGACTCTGCCTTCACACATACGCCTCTTCTTTCAGCCATGGTGGAGGCACCGGTATCCTTAACCAGCCTTCTATCTTTCATTCTTTTTCTCTTTACCTTCATACCTTTTGATCTTGTGCTGTGACTTTTGTTTTAATGTATTGTCCTCCCAGTCCTCTTACCACTTTTAGTGACGTTATTGATAAATTACTCATTGCTGTTTTAACCTGCTCTAATTCTTTTATATTGCTAGGTGATTTTAATCTTCACCTATCCTCGACTCATGCATCTATTCCGTTCTTAGCTATTCTTGACTCTTACTGTCTTTCTGCTCTTTCTAATCCTTCATCTCATGTTTCTGGCTCTTGTCTGGATCTTATATTTACTTCATCTTTGTCCACTTCTCTAGTGTCTGTTCATTCAGTCTATTCTTCTGACAATCATCTGTTTTTCTTTTCTGTTTTCTCTCCTATCCCATCTACTTCTTCTTCCTCTGTTCGTACTTCCTCTTATTTCCGTCGCAATCTTCATGCTTTTAATGTTCCCTTGTTTTTATCTTCCTGTTTCTCCTGTCTTCCAGCTCATTCAGCTTTTTGCTCTTTCTATAGATGAGGCCGCTTCAGTCTTCTGCTCTTCTCTCTCTTCCTCTCTATGTTTATGTTTATTAAGGTTATATAGCGCTTTAATCCAAATCGCTTTACAGTATAACAACAAAGTACAAAAATGAAAGAAGCATATTTACAAACATGAATCAAAGCAGTGATACAGTATGTAGAACAATTTACTTAAAAGGAGGGGAAGGGGGGAGTGGAGGTAAGTAAGGAAGGTTTCAATGTCTGATTTGAGGTCAGCGGGAGCGGAAGGAAGGGGGATGTAGGGAGGGGAAGGGAAGGGGGAGCCCCCTGGTGGCCTCCTGCACCCCCTTGGTGGTTTCAATATCTGATTTGAGGTCAGTGGGAGGAGGGGGAAGGAGGGTGGGGATGGGAATGGGGGACAGGGTGTTTGGGGGGAGAGGTAGGGAAGGAGAGTGAGGGGAGGGAGTGGAGAAGAAGGGCTTTCAGAGAGGAGCAGAAGGATGAGTAAGTAGGGGTGGAGTGGATAGAAAGAGGTACGGAGTTCCAATGAAGGGGGGCCAAGAGTTGAAAGGAGCGGAAGCGTGAGGCCGCACATGGGGAAAGAGGTACAGTGAGAAGGTAGAGATCAGCTGAGCAGAGAGAGCGGGGGAGAATCGAATAAGAGGAGGGAAGAGAGATGGGGGGGCGAGATCATGGAGAAATTTGTCGACAAGACAGAGGAATTGAAATTTTAGTTTTGAGAGGAAGGGAAGCCAGGCAAGTTGAGAGAGTGAGGTAGAAATAAAATCTCAAGGGCCAAGAAGACATAGAGTATGGCTAGAGGAGTGGTAGATGGATTTTAGGGGAGTCAGGTGAGAGACAGGGAGTCCAAAGAGGAGAGAGGAGCAGTAGAAGAGGAGGGAGAAAATAAGGGAGGAGATCAAAAGTTTTGAAGCGTGGAAGGTGAGAGAGGAGCAGATCTTGCGGATGTTGAAGAGGTGGTGCCGACAGGCACGAGAGCTGAGAGAGATGTGGTTGGAGAAGGAGAGGGAGGAGTCAATGTGGAGGCCAAGATTGCGGGCATGGGTGGAGATGGGGAGATTGGAAGGGGGAAAGTGGATGAAAGGAGGGAGTAAGGGGAAAGAGTGTTAAGAGGGATGAACTATATCCCGCTTCCCCATTTTCTTCCTCTTTGAAGCTCCCTCAGCCCTGGCTTACTCTCTTGCTTCGCTCAATGCAAAAAGCCCTTCATTGTCTCGAGAGGCATTGGTATAAGTCTTGTTCTGATGCTGATTGAGTACTGTTTTCTTCTTACCACACTCTCTGATGACTCACTCCTCTCTTCTAGCCGCTCCTATTTGTCTGATATCTTGCAAGCCAATCTTCTCATCCTCGACGTCTCTTCCAAACACTTTTTCATCTTCTTCCCCCCTCCAGACCATTCTCTTCAGTCGACTTTAACTGCACTTGATTTCTCCACTTACTTTACTTCTAAGGTACATATTCTTTGTGAAGCTATTGCTGTTACTCCTTCTCATGTTTTACCTTCTTCTTCATCATCTATTATTATTTCTTTGTTTTTACCTGTTACTAATTCTGATATTTCAATGCTTCTTTAGCTGGCTCACCCTATGCTTCACCTAATGATCCTATACCATGCGTTCTTATTTCACAAATCTATCCTTCCCTTAAATCTTATCTCACTAGTCTCTTTAATATCTGTCTTGTCACTTCTACTTTTCCTCAGCCTTGAAAACATGCTGTCATATTTCCTATTCTGAATTTATTTTTCTTAAGATCCATCTTTACTATCTAACTTTCATCCTATTTCTTCTTCTTCCTTATCTCTTTAAGCTCTCAGAAGGTCTTGTTTACTCTCAGGTTTCGTCAGTTTTTCTGTTTGTGACTCACTGCTCGCTACTCTAACACTCTTCTAGTCTTATACTATTAGACCTTTCCGCTGCTTTTGACACAGTGGACCACATATTACTTCTTTAGTCTCTTTCTTCTTTTAGTTTCTCTGAGTGTGTATTATCTTGGTTTCCGTCTTATTTATCTAAGCATACTTATTCGGTCTCATGGACTGGAACCTGCTCTGATGTCTCTCTGCTTTCTTGCAGTGTTCCTCGGGGCTCAGTTCTTCGTCCTTTTCTCTTATTTCATTATGCTTCCCCTATTGCGTCTATCATTTCTTCTTTTGGGTTATCTCATCTCTTCTATGCTGATGACACCCACCTGTTCTTGTCTTTTTCTTTCTTTAATCCTACTATTCATACAGACCTCTCAGCCTGTCTTTCTGCTATTCAGACTTGGAAGTCTGATCATTTTCTTGTTTTTCTCATCTCGTCCCTCTAAAGTCTATAATTGTTCAATTCGTCTTCTCTATTTGTTTTCCCTTTGCAATTCTTTTTCCTCCTCTTTATCTTCTCTTGCCAGGTTATCTTTCCATTTGCAACTTAAATTCAACTTTCTCTGTATTGTATTCAAATTCTTCATGCCCTTGCGATGATCTATCTTGCGTCCCTTATCTCCTTTCATGTTCCCCCTCAGGTTTTTCATTCTCAATCTCTGTTTGTTACCTGTTCTTTGTCCCCCTTGTGCGCAATCACATTTTTGTTCTTTTTTCTCTGCTTGCTCCCTTTCACTGGAACATTCTTACCCTGCTTTTCATACTGCTTTGAAAACATTTCTACTGAAGTCTTAGTTTACCTGCACTATTTTGCTATTGAATTCCTCGTTTATTTTGTATTTCTTTGATCATGTTTCAAACCCATCTGTACTGTAAAGTGGTTTTGTACCGTGCCTTGGCATGAGGCGCTATATAAATAAAAAAAGAATACAAATACACGACAGCAGGGACCTTACCCAGTTTATATAAAATGGATATAAAACATGTTTGGGGGCATTACATTTATTGGGATTTAATCAAATGTATAGGGGTTCCGGTGTGCTACAGGGGCATGGCCACCTGACACCTGAAACGCTTGATGAAAGGTATCCCACTCTACTACTTTTCCTAGAACATTGTGCTTTTCTGAGCACTGGATTTTAATTAAAATAATTGTATTCACTCTTCACATGTAGTTTCTCCTGCTTGTTTCCTCTCTTGCCTGACCTTAATAAAGCAGGCCGACTTTCTTTGATGATTTGAGTGGCACTGATAAATTCTTCCTTTACATTTGCATAATATTTTTATTTACAATGACTGGATAACATATGTTTGTTTCAAACAGTATTCATTTGTGCTGTCTGCCTAACCGATCTCTCTGCATGTTGACAAACTGTCTTGAATGCGGCCCGAGTTACCAAATGGGAGGCATCTTATTCAGATGTTTGTATACCCCTTTTCCCTGAGTCCTGGGCTTAATGCACTGAACTTTTAAATGTCTCCGGATCTGGAGTTCTGGGGAAGGGCAGATGCCCTCACAGTGTTTGTGATATCATTTTATTGTTGAAAGTAGATGTGTACTTCATATGTGTCTAGATGCTCTACATATTAAATACAATACTATTGCCAGAGCCGGTGCAAAGATTTCAGTTTCCCCCCTCCCACATGAATGAATTCAAGCTTCATATTTTTAGGGCCAAAATGGTGCCTCCTCTCCCAGCCTGGTGTCTCTCTCCTGGTGATGATATAGGGGGCTGCTTGTAATTGTCATGTCATAACAGCAACCTTGAGTAATGGAGTCTAGGTATTTTGCCACTGAATATATATATATATTGTTTTCGTTTTAAGATTTCCATGAGCATGCAAGCAGTACATTGTTATGACCAAGAAACCAAGTGAAATTCACAAAATGCATGGTGTCAAAACTGGGCGAGATTCTGTTAGCGGCCCAGATTCATAGCCACAAGGTAGGCCAACATGCTGATTTCACTCAGTGGTTTCCTGGAAACTCATCAACTCCCTGTCTTAGGGTCCTGGTTCTACAACCTACCAACCCACTCTTACTCTGCTCCACAACCTATCGCCACCTGCTGGTATCTAAGAGAACATCTCCTAGTACCTCTCATCACTACTTTCATGAATCACCTTCACCTCCTCACTGATCCACCACATGCTCCTTCCTCCACACCTCATAGGCTCACCCTTCTCAGAAACACGGCTCTGCATTATAACCGCTAATATATTGTATCAAGGCTCCAGGTGGCGATTCCCTGCTTCCCGACCAGGGCACGGTATCAGGACTATCAGGCTGCTCAATAGGATTGGCTAATAGGTCAGCAATATCTTCCTCTTCACTTAAATAACAGAGACCTCCCGATTCTCCCTCCTCCTCCTCACCTGATGAGGTTGAATAGTCCAACCTCTTCCTTTGGTTGTGTCGAGCGCTGGGCTTCTTTTTCTTGAGCAGATAGGGTCTGCCTCGAAAGGAAGCCACCGTGACTCTAGGTCTAGAAATGCACAGTGGCTCCCCTCCATGACAGCCAGTAATGTTGCCAGGGGAAAAAGCCTTCGGACACAAAAAAACCCTCGGTTCGGTGGAGAGAACTGAAGTAGCCGAAATAGCTGTTGATGAATTGGTTGGGATGGCAGGAGTAAACACGGCTGAAGATGTAGAACTGGCGAATGAAAGTACCAAATGCAGGATGGAAGGTCCTCAGGATGAAGCGGCACTAAAAACATCTCTCCTGGAGGAAGTCAGGCGGAAGAGACCACGTAAGTCATCCAAAAACAAGGGCAGGTGAGAAATCCAGGAAGGATGGTAACGGGGGAAGAGAAAGAAAAAAGAATGCAACAGGCAAGCGAGAGAAGGCTGATGTGAAGGTTGGAAGGGGTGAAGCCAGGAAGCAGAGGGAGAGAGCGAGCGAGCTGGAATAAGCGGGCGGAAAAAAAACACCGTCGGGAGGAATACAAAACGGAGCGCACGCAACGAAGAAAAATCACAGTTGCAACGCGCCGAGCCGCCGAGTGCCGAATGGTAAATACACTCGGCGGCGGCCATGTTGGAAGAAAAACTAGACCGTCAACCACGTTGACAAGGAAACATGGCGGCACAGTCTAATGGCGTCTTTGTTTCCACCTCCTCCTCACACGCCAGTCGCCCTCGGTTGTGACAGTATGCCCCTTCCGAAGGCCTTTTCCTCCCGGCTTTCCTGGATGAAGTCTGTGGAACTTGAGTAACAAACGGTGTGCACGAACGTGAGTATGAGGTTCCAGGTATCCTCTGATGAAGGGTATCCTTTCCAGTGAATTAGATACTCAAGGCGGCCTCTGTGGTACCGGGAGTCTCAGATTTATGAGACTTCGTATTCATCAGAGGCCGGAGTGGGCAAGATCCATAGTTTGGGAGTAACTTGGTTCCGGGTATCTGGTAGGAAAGGGCATAGGAGTGAGGAATGAAATACCGGATGAACCCGCCTAAGAGTCTTTGGCATTTTTAGACGATAGGCAACGGGATTGATCCTTGACAGTATTTCACAAGGTCTGATGTACCGGGGAGATAGTTTGGATGGACGGACCCAATGAGGCAAAAACTTTGTGGACAGCATGACCTTAGTGTCCTTATCCCAAGCAGGTACTTGTTTCCGATGTTTATCTGATTGCTCCTTGTAGCGCCTGTTTGCCTCTTGTAGACTGTGTCGGGCAGTGCCATGGGCTTCCTTGAGTTGCTCGAGTGTAGTCTCTAATGACTGGATATTTGTTTCTCCCCAAAAGGTAGGTACGATGGATTGAGGCTGGAACCCGTAGGTACAATAAAAAGGGCTAATACCAATGGCTGTATGCACTGCGTTATTGTATGCAAACTCTGCGGTGGGGAGCAGGGCTACCCAGTTATCCTGTTGCTGGTTGACAAAGCACCTCAAATATTGTTCCAAGGTTCCGTTTAGCCTTTTGGTCTGGCTGTTGGTTTGGGGTGGAATCCCGAAGAAAGAGCCCTCTCAATACCCAGTAGGTTACACAAGGCCGCCCAAAACTTGGAGGTGTATTAACTTCCGCGATCCGATACAATGTTCTGGGGAAGACCGTGCAGCCTGAAGATATCCTTCAGAAAGACTTTGGCCATGATGGAGGCTGACGGTATCTTGGACAGTGGGGAGAAATGCGCAAGCCTGGAGTAAGAGTCCACGGTTACCATGATACAAGTGCAACCTTGAGAAATAGGTAGTTCAACAATGAAGTCTGTTGAGATGTACTTCCAGGGACCCGGAGGGATCTGTTCTTGTTGTAACAACCCCAAAGGCCTTAGAGTAGAATGCTTGGTCTGTAAACACACTAGACATGACTGTACGTAGGCCTGGGTATCAGCCTTCATGTTGGGCCAATGAAAAGATCTTTGAAGCAATTCCAGGGTACCTCGTACGCCTCGATGTCCGGCAGTCTTAGTGTCATGACACCACCGAAGGACTCGTAGTCTAAGTCTTTGAGATGGAACGAACAATCTTCTGCTGATGAAGTACAGGCCGTCTCTTGTATCGACTGGCAGATTCCCAAGGCCTAGGGTTGACTCATCCGGAGAAGCTTCTCTTACTTCTTGCAAAAAGGAGGTCACTGCAGTAATGATCCGAGTATGGGGAAACATCATTTCCTTCTTGTAGGTCGGGTTAGTGTCGTCTCTGCGGGACAAAGCATCAGCGATCGGGTTTTGGGAGCCCGGAATATATGTTGTGGAAAAATTAAATTGAGCAAAGAAATGCGCCCATCTGGCTTGTCGGGTGTTATAACATTCTTGTTGTTTGAGTATTTGGAAATTCTTATGGTCAGTCCGTATTTGAAAAGGATGCAGACTCCCCTGGAGTAAATGCCTCCACTCTAGGCAAGCCAGTTTCATAGCAAGAAGTTCTCGTTCTATGACGGAGTAATTTTGTTGGCTTGGGCTCAAGGTCTTTGAAAAATAGGCTACTGGATGTTCCTGGCCTTGGTCAGATTGATGGAGAACGGCACCCACCGCCGCAGCTGAAGCATCAATTTCCAGGATAGAGGGTGTTGTTGATCAGGCTGTTTCAAAATGGGGGCTGTGCAGAATCTCCGCTTTAAACTGAGAAAGCTGTGATCAGCTTCCTTGGACCAGGTGCAAGGACTGGAAGACTTCTTTAGCAAAGAGGTTATTGGAAGTGTAAGTTGAGAAAATTCTGGAATAAACTTCCAATAAAAATTTGCCAGTCCAAGGAACCGTTGAATCCCTTTGACGGATGAGGGCAGCGGCCAGGCTAAAATGGCATCTACCTTTTTTGGGTCCGTGGTAATCCCTTGCTCAGACAGGATAAACCCCAAGTAGGATAAGGAGGACTGAGCGAATGCACATTTCTCCAGTTTCACCAGAAGATGATGCTGCTGCAGTCTGCGTAGAACCTCCTTGACATGTAGTGTATGTTCCTCCTGGTTGCGGGAATAAACCAGTATATCATCTTAGTAGACCACTGTGTTTTGACCCAATAAATCCGAGAACAAACGGTCCATAAATCTTTGGAAAATCGAGGGTTCGTTGACTAGGCCAAATGGCATCACCTGGTATTCAAACAGACCGTAGGGAGTGCGAAAGGCCGTCTTCCATTCATCCCCTGTTCTGATACGGAGTAGATGATAGGCATTCCGTAGGTCGTGTTTAGTGAACACCACTGAGCCCTGAACTGTTTCCAATATTTCTGAGATGATGGGCATGGGGTAGCGATCCTTGATGGTCACTTTGTTTAATCCTCTATAGTCGATACAAGGCCTCAATTCTTTGGTATCCCGTTTGGGTATGAAAAACAATGAGGCCCCTGCAGTTGACATGGAAGGTCAGATCAGTCCGTTAGAGAGGTTGTCATCGAGGTAGCTCCGGAGTACCGCCTTTTCTGACATAGAGAGGGGATACATCCTACCAAAGGGAACCAAGGCCTGAGGGACAAGGTCTATACAGCAGTCCTCGGGTCTATGCGGAGGGAGTCTAATGGGTATCTGTTCCTGGAAGACCTCAGAGAACTCAGAAAAACACCCCGGAATACAATGAATAGAACTCCTTTCAGCCGCACATACGGTTTTGACAGTTTCGAACAAAGGCTCAGGTAGGCACTCTCCTTGGCAGTATTTGGAGTTAAAACTCAATAGATTGTCCGTCCAGTCTACAGTGGGGTTGTGCTTACGGAGCCAACCGATCCCCAATATGACCGGAAAATGGGCTGCGCGGATTATGTCAAACTTTATCAGCTCTGAGTGTTGCTGTATGGATACCTTAACTTCTTCCGTGGTATGGGTTATGAGTCCGGAACATAAAGGAGTTCCGTCTACTCCCTCTACCTTTTGATCTTCCTTTTTGGCAATCCTGAGCAGACCCAACTTATCCGCCCATAAGGTGTCCAGGAAATGGCCTGCTGCTCCACAGTCCAGCAGTGCCTGAGTGTCAACTTCTTTTCCTCGGAATCGAAGTTTGATAGCTATTACCATCAAGCGCAAATCTTCAGCCGACTTGGTGGAGGTTACAGAGAGGGTGGTGTAGGAATAAGGGAATGCCCCTCGATAGTCCGTCCTACCAACTACCGAGGACGTTTGTTTCCCGACCTCCTTGGGGGCACATCTGGACAATCTCTCAATAGGTGAGTGGCCGATCCACAATACATACAAAGACTTCCTTCACATCTCCTCTTTTTCTCTTCAGCAGTCAATGGGGCTCTGGTAGTCTCTATTTGCATGGGTTCATCTCGGGCAGTGCGTGTAACAGGTGAGGAGGCTGAAGTGTGTGTCTCCGAAAATGGGGTAGAACTTCAAGTCTTTTTCTTTTCGTTCTTCCGTTCTGTCAGGTGGAAATCAATTCGTAGGACAGCCATTAGGAGATCCGAGAGGATTCATGAAGAGGGATCCAGGCAAGTTCATCCTTTAATTCTTCCCGCAAGCCCCTACGGAAAATAGTGTACTGGGCCTGTTCTTGCCAGCCAGCCTCCCCGGCCAGTTTCTTGAAGGTGGAAATGTAGGAAAGTAGGTCAGAGCTTCCTTGGCACACATCTAGTAAGTCCTTGCTGGCTAAATGTGCGCATTCTGTCCGAAGAAAGGTTTGTTTTAGAAGATCCTTAAATGCAGCGTATTCTTGTAGAACAGGGTCGGACAGGGATACCAATGGAGTTGCCCATGCCAAGGCATTCCCCGTCATATGGGTTATCATAAAACCCACCTTGGCATGATCAGTGGAAAAGGCGTTTTGTCTGAATGTGAAGTGTATATTACAGGCTTCCAAAAATTCCTTCACCTTCCTTTCTGAGCCGTTGAACTTCCCTGACACCAGGGGTAGAGGGGGTTACTCTAACGCCTGTTGTTCCCTGGCGGCTACTCTTTGCTGGAGGGCCACGTTGTCGGTCTTGAGTGCCTGAACTTCCGCATTGAGGTTCTGGACCGCTGCCACCAGCTCTTGCAGCTGTTGTGGCGTTGCCATATCTTCACCTTGGCGTTGCAAGCTATCAGGCCTATCAGGCTGCTCAATAGGATTGGCTAATGAGTCAACAATATCTTCCTCTTCACTTAAATAACGGAGATTTCCCGATTTCCCCCCCCTCCTCCTCCTCACCTGATGAGGTTGAATAGTCCAACTTCTTCCTTCGGGTGTGTCGAGCGTTGGGCTTCTTTTTCTTGAGCAGATAGGGTCTCCCTAGAAAGGAAGCCACCGTGACTCCAGGTCTAGAAATCCACAGTGGCTCCCCTCCGTAACAGCCAGTAACGTTGCAAGGGGAAAAAGCCTTTGGGCACAAAAAACCCCCTCGGTTCGTTGGAGAGAACTGAAGATAGCCGGAATAGCTGTTGATGAATTGGCTGGGATGGCAGGAGTAAACACGGCTGAAGATGTAGAACTGGCGAATGAAAGTACCAAATGCAGGATGGAAGGTCCTCAGGATAAAGAGGCACTAAAAATGTCTCTCCTGGAGGAAGTCAGGCGGAAGAGACCACGTAAGTCGTCCAAAAACAAGGGCAGGTGAGAAATCCAGGAGGGATGGTAACGGGGGAAGAGAAAGAAAAAAGAATGCAACAGGCAAGCGAGAGAAGGCTGATGCGAAGGTTGGAAGGGGGCGAAGCCAGGAAGCAGAGGGAGAGAGAGAGCGAGTTGGAATAAGCAGGCGGAAAAAAAATACCGCCGGGAGGAATACAAAACGGAGCGCACGCAACGAAGAAATATCACAGTTGCAACGCGCCGAGCCGCCGAGTGCCGAATGGTAAATACACTCGGCCGCAGCCATGTTGGAAGAAAAACTAGACCGTCAACCACGTTGACAAGGAAACGTGGCGGCACAGTCTGATGGCGTCCTTTTTTCCACCTCCTCCACACATGCCAGTCGCCCGCGGTTGTGACACACGGTGGGGCTGGCTAGTGGATCCTTCCCCAGCTGCTCCCAAGCCAAGTATTGTGCTGAAGGAGGGTAGAACTAGCTCCCCTTGTCCACCCCAGCCATCACCCCACGGGGCAGGCTATTGACATTGTTACATTATCTGAATAGTCAGTTGGTTGATTCAAACTGTACTTCGAATGGATTGTGTCCTCCAACGTATTCCTCATCTTTGACATGTAATATCCAGCTTTGGCTGCTTCGGAAAAACATTTCGGCAGAAGGCGCCCTGCGTCGATGGCGTCAAGTTGATGTCCCTCGAAGGCCTCCGTTGAGGGTGACGACATCAGATGTTATAAGTAGCATGCACGGCTCCTGTTGGCATCAGTTCAGTTTTTCCGGAAACGTGTTTGCTTCGTGAAACTCGGCGTGCCTCGTACTTCTGAAGTACTGTGAATTGCTGATCTTCGGCAATGTCTTTGTCTTCAACCACGACTCCTCCTCGTTCCGGGTTTGAAAAGTGTAAGGAGTGCGACTCCAAGATGTCGATAACGGACCCGCATCGAGTCTGTCTGTGGTGCCTGGGCGAGGGCCACGAGACGGATACTTCGTCCAATTGTCAGGCCATGACAGAGAAGGGCTTGCGGGAACAAAAGGGAAAATTACAGGTAGGCAAGGTGTCCATGCCCTGTAAATCCCGACCAGCTGCGGCTTCGACCGACGAATCGACGGGCGACTCGCCTCATCGGAAGAAGTCCAAGCGCTCACCGTCTCGTAGTGGTTCCCGCCACTCTTGGTCCTCATCGAACTGAAGGCACCGCCGGTCGCCTTCCTCATATTCTTCTTCAGGCAGTACCCCCGAGAGGGTGACATGCGCCCCCGAGACATTGACACTGGCCAAGTGGGAAGCTTTCTGGATGGAGATGCTTAAGATCTGGAGAGACAGGGCAAGGCTCCATCCACGCCTTCCGTAGAAGCTGGCAAGGAGCTGTCTCGCCCTGATATTCGTGCACCCTCAAAGCCCAGCTACTCTGTGTGATTCCCATCGAGAGCCCTCGAGGTCTCGAGACAAGGGGTCGAAAGAATACTACAACTGGAGAGAGAGGTCATGGTCTCCGACTTTGTTGAGGCTGCTTCGACACCTGTCAGGCCTTCAGCGCCGTTGTCGACGCCAAAGCCGACGACACCGGTGGGGCGGAGTTTACCGGCTCAGCCTGTTGACCCTCCTAGAAAGACTTTGGCTAAGTCTCAGTCGACGCCTTCGATGCATTCCAAGCCTCTGGCCTCCATCCCAGACCTATATTTGAGGAGGAGGAATGTTTGGATGAGGATGTGGAGGTACCCTTTGGGCTCCAGTATGGCACACATAATGTGCTGGATTGCCTCATATCAGAAGAGAGCAGGATGCAGGACTTGTGTGATACTTTACATAATGAAAGTGGGATTGATACCTCTCCTGAGCTAGAGTTCGGCAAGCCAGACCCTGGGAAGCATGCGGAATCATCGTATAGGCATCTTATCTCTAAGGTGGTGGAGTACTTGGGCTGGTCCAGACCGCCAGCGCCTTATGATCAAGATGATCTTACAGATCTTGTGTTACCATTACGTGTGGCTCTACAAAAAAGGGTTGCCAGGAAGGAATTGGGAGACCCCGGAAACTAATCCGGTAGTGGACAAGTCTCTAACAAGAAAATACTGCCCCTCCCGTAGTGACCCCGGCTATCTGTCACAACACCACACTCCTAAGAGTTTGGTGGTCCAGGCATCTATGGCTACCTCGAGGCAGGCCGCGTACCCCACCATCCCTCCTGATAGGGACAATAAGCGGGTAGATGCATGGATGCGGAAGGTATTTTCGGCTGTGGGTATGGCATTGAAATCAGCCAAATCCACCTGTGCACTTGCAAAATGTTTGTACACTATGTGGGAGTGCATCACCATGGAGGTGGAGCACATTCCAGAAGGGGAAGAGAGGCATGGCTTCCTGGCTCTTGTTAAGGATGGCAAGGAGGCCATGTGTGAGTCCCTCCACCCTGGATTGGATTCTACGGGTAGCATCAGCAGATCCATGGCCATGAGCACTGCTATACGCAGGTTTGCGTGGTTGCGCAAGTCAGGTTTTGCACCTGATGTGCAGGCTCATCTTCTCAACATGCCATTTGACGGGTCTCATATTTTTGGCAGCAAGACTGACAAGAGCCTTGAGAAATTGCAGACTTCAAAGGTGGTGACCAAGTCTTTAAGTTCCGCCGTTAGGCAACCTCAGCCTTTTCATGCTAGTAGACAACCATGGAGGGGTAGATCCTTTTATTATTACTCCTCATTTGGAAAGGAGAGAGGAATGGCCAGTCAAAGAGGCCATCGTAAATTCCCTCGTGGTGGACGAGGTAGTGGTGCCAAGCCAGCTCAAGCAGCAGCCTCTGTGCCATCTGCCTCTGCAACAGCCGCTTCAAAACTGCTCTGAAGGCTTCAATCACGATTCTCCATTGGGGTGGAATCTGTCTCAGCATCTCGAAGAATGGCGAGCCATTAATTTGGATGCTTGGGCCCTGGAAACTGTAGCCCATGGCTAGTGCCTTCCCTTTATCAAAAAGCCTCAGACCAATCCACCGGGGAAACACTCTTTGATGATTCCAGATCTGCTCCTTGTGCAGGAGATCCCTGCTAGAGAAAGGCGCTGTAGAACCAGTGCCTGTAGCGGAGAGGAACAAGGGTTGGTATTCCCCTTTTTTTTTATTCCCAAAAAGGACTGAGACACATCTTGGACTTGAGATACTTGAACAAGTTCCTCAGGAAAGACAAATTCAAGATGGTTACTCTTCAGGCCCTCCAACTCCAGGATTAGTTGGTGTCATTGGACCTTCAGGATGCTTATTTTCATGTGCCAATCCATCTCAAGCACAGAAAATACCTTTTCGCTGTTGGCGGCTCGCACTGTCAGTTTTGAGTCCTGCCATTCGGGTTGACCTCCACCCCAAGGGTCTTCACCAAGCTGATGGTGGTGGTGGCGGCACATCTCAGGAAAGGGGGGATTCACATCTACCCATACCTGGACGATTGGCTCTTCAGGGCGCGTTCTCCCGAACAAGCCCGGCATCATCTCAACATTATTGCCACTCTCTTCAACGACTGCGCTTCTCCCTCAATTTCAAGAAGTCCCATATGAAACCTTCCTAACAGCTCCAGTACATCAGGAAAGTGCTCGACTCCCAAGGTGAGGGCTCAAGACATTCTCCAGATGGTTACGAAATTCCAGCATGCCCAGAATCTTCCTGCCTTTGAGGTTCTTGAGGTTGCTCGGCCTCATGGCTTCCTGCATTTTCCTGGTACCAGAGGCCCGCTTCAATGGGCTTTCCGATCGCAATGGTCCCAGTTCTCGGGACAGATGTCGGACTGCCTCCAGATTCTGACCAGTGTCTCACGGGATCTGCTGTGGTGGGCCTGCGAGGAAAATGTTCTGAAAGGCGAACACTTTTGGCAAACATGGCCGGAGATCACTGTAGTAACGGACGTCTCACTCACGGGTTGGGGAGATCACGCCAACGACTTGACTGTCAGTGGTCGTTGGTCTCCATCGAGGTCCAAACTACACATCAATCATTTGGAGCTGAGAGCAATCAGACTTGCACTGAAGGCTTTTCTGCCATCTGTACGAGTGTCAGGGATGGCACTCTATTAAGAGTGGCACAGGACACCCAGAAAGGGTTTGGGTGGTTGTGCCAAATAAAGTGTACAGATAAGAACACACACAGCGGAAAGGAAAGAGAACGAAGAGTAAGCAAGAGTAGCAAGGGAAAAGATACAGAATGAATACCCTCTTGGGGTGTATGCAGATATAGGAAAAGAGTATTCCACGAACCTTGGAAATACTCTAGCCTTCTGCACAGTTTGCTATAACAGAGGCCCACGCTGTTTGCTCATGACTTGGAACAGCAGCTCTGGGTGTCTGTAATGTAGAAACAGGACAAGGGAAGGGGCAGAGGTTGACTGATGGGAACCAACAGACAAGCTCTGTACAAAAGGGTCTACAAACAGTACAAGAGAAGATACTACAGACAAATCCAGGAAAGGAGGTGATAGCAAACTAGCAGAAGGAAATGAAAGGAAAGTCGTGTAACAGGATAGGATAGCAGAGGACAGTAAGGAACAAGGTTGAGAGCTCAGAGGAGCAGGAAAGCAATGAGTAAGCCCACAGGAGTAGGACTGTAAGGTAGAACGCCCAGAGGAAAAAGGGCTTAGGGCAGCAGAGTAAAGCATACTGCACGGCAAGGATCCCGTAAGGGCCGGGCAGTAAGGAGTGAACCCTGAGAGACAGGGCCGCTGAACGTAGAAGGTAGCAGAGGACTGTAGAGGCAGCTAGCGGAAAAGGTAGGTAGTAGGCAGCGGAGCGTGATAAGCTGCAAGTAGGAAGGCCCAGAGGACAAGGGCTGTAGGTAGTCAGAGTGAGGTAGGCTGCAGAGCAGGGAGCCCCAGAGGACAAGGGCTAAGGCAGCCGGAGTGAGGCAGGCTGCAGAGCAGGGGGCCCAGAAGACAAGGGCTGAAGGCAGCCGGAGTGAGGCAGGCTGCAGGGCAGGGAGCCCAGAGGACAAGGGCTGAGGCTGGGAAGCAGCAGAGCGTGATCAGCTGCAATGTAGAGGGCCCACAGGGCAAGGGCGGAGGCTGGAAGGCAGCAGAGCGTGATCGGCTGCAATGTGGAGAGTCCGGCAAGGCAAGGGCGGAGGCTGGAAGGCAGCAGAGCGTGATCGGCTGCAATGTGGAGAGCCCGGCAGGGCAAGGGCGGAGGCTGGAAGGCAGCAGAGCGTGATCGGCTGCAATGTGGAGAGCCCGGCAGGGCAAGGGCGGAGGCTGGAAGGCAGCAGAGCGTGATCGGCTGCAATGAGGAGAGCCCGGCAGGGCAAGGGCGTAGGCTGGAAGGCAGCAGAGCGTGATCAGCTGCAGTGTGGAGAGCCCAGCAGGGCAATGGCGGAGGCTGGAAGGCAGCAGAGCGTGATCAGCTGCAGTGTGGAGAGCCCAGAGGAGCAGGGCTGTGAGGCAGGGAGCCTGGAAGGCTATGGCTGAAGGCAGCAGGGTGGAGCAAGCAACAAGGCAGGGTCCAAGCAGGAGTGAAGGTAAGCAGCATACAAGATCCGTAGGAAGATGCAAAAGGTGGAGGAAGGACTCTCAGATGCAAGAGGCTGAGCCACTGCAGGCAGCAGCCTTTATACTACCTAGCCAAGCTCAGGGGCAGGCTAATTGGTTGCACCTGGCGAAGCACACCTGCAGGCAATCGGCCACCTCCCTTTCTGTTCCTGGGCTGGTGGAAGCAGCGCAAGTCTCTAGGGCTTCTGGGGGGTGTAGTTCCTTTGATAACCAATAGGAACAGCCAGGAATCGATGCTTGTAGCCAGGTGCATTATGGTATGCGTAGTTTGTTGGAAATAATCATTAAGCAGCAAAGTCTCGCAAATGGGAAATAAAGTTCCCAAAGTAAATATAGATGGATCCAAGAGTCTGTTGTAAATAAATGATAAACATATAGTCCAAATTGAGCGTAAATGGATGCGCCCATGGCGCAGGCATGACAACGAGAAAAGAATGTCCTGATAATGACGGACAATGCAGTGGCCATGCACTACCTCAACAAGAGGGGAGGCATAGGGTCGCTACCACTGTGCAAAGAGGCAATGCAGCTCTGGAATTGGGCTATTCAAGAAGGAATGTCCCTATAGGCGGTTCACCTGGCCAGGGAAGAGAACACGGCTGCGGACGCTCTGAGCAGGCAGAGCACAGTCTCCCACGAGTGGGAATTAGCTCAGGAAGTCCTTCAAGAGATCTTTGCCCTTTTGGGGAAACCCTGATGTGGATCTGTTCGCGGCCGGTGTCAACCGGAAGTGCGAACTGTACTGCTCAAGGGAATTTCCTCCGAGAGGAGCTCTAGGAGACGCGTTTGTGGTGGAATGGGAGTTTCCACTCCTGTATGCGTTTCCTCCAGTCCCCGTCATTCCTCAAGTAATCAATAGGTTGAGGAGGTTCGGAAATGGCATGATCCTCATTGCCCTGGACTGGGCCAGGAGAATCTGGTACCCGGACCTTCTGGATATGTCCATCTGTCCTCCGATACGTCTTCTGCTAAGCGAGGATCTTCTCTCGCGAGAGGAGGGTCGAGTTCTCCATCCAGAGGTCGATACTCTCAACCTTCACGCTTAGTTTCTGAATGGTTGAGGTACAAGGATTGGGACCTTCTGGATGACGTGATGGAGGTGTTGCTTTTGGCTAGGAGGCCAGCAACAAAGTCTCTGTATCGTTGCCATTGGAATATGTTTTGTGACTGGTGCAGAGACCGGAATGTTGATCTTTTCATTGTACAACACTGGATGGTCTATCCTTTCTGCTTTCCTTGGCACATAAAGGTTTACAAGTTTGTACCATTAAGGGTTACCTGACAGCACTATCCATTTTTAAGCGCTCATCAGAGGAATGTTCCTATTTTAAGATCCCTTTAGTCACTCAGTTTCTGAATTGCTCACAAATGTGTTCCCACCTTCTACATTCCAGGTTCCGGTATGGGACCTCAACTTGGGGGTGCTCCTTTTGAACCATTGCACTCATGCCCTTTAAGGTTGTTGACCTTCCTGTTGGTTTCTCTTACATCTGCAAGAAGAGTGAGCGAGTTGCAAGTGCTTTCTTCCAAGCCACCCTTTACTATATTCCACAAGGACAGGGTTGTATTGAGGGTGAAGCCCTCCTTTTTGCCTAAGATTGTTTTGGAGTTCCACCTGTGGCAAAATATTGTGCTACCAGCATTCTATCCTCCTCTGCATCCTAGTAAGAATGAGGAAAGACTACATCGGTTGTACCCTAGGAGGACGTTAAACTTATATGTGTTCAGGATGTCCAAATTGAGAGTGGATGACCAACTCTTTGTAGGGTATGCGGGACACAGGCTAGGCCAGGCTGTTTCCAAATAGACCTTATCTAGGTGGATCATCCTAGCTATTTCTGAATGCTACTGGCTGGCAGGCAACGAACATCCTGAGGGTGTGCGTGCTCATTCTGCCAGAGGCATAGCCACTTCGTCTGCCCTGTAGAGAGGTGTCCCTATTAAAAACATCTGTGATGCTGCAACGTGGTCATCCATACACACGTTCACCAAGCATTACTCTTTGGATACTTCTCACGCTCAGGATGTTGCTTTTGGCAAGGCAGTCCTTTATTCTGCCCTTTAAAATTTCTGCATGTCTAAATTCTCACCCGCCTCCTATAATGGATTCTGCTTTGGGAGTCTGTCAAGGATGAGGAAAACTTTGGAGGACACAATCCATTAGAAGAATAAGTTACTTACCCCTGGTAACGTTCTTTCGACTGGATGTTCCTCCAACATATTCCTCATCGCCCTCCCAGCCTATCCCTCCTTTGAATTTTCCATGCTATTTCAGCTTTTGTTCCCACAAGGATGTGTACTGTCCTGCCCGTGTTTCTGGGCAACTCTGAGAAGAGGGCGGAAAACAGTACTGAGTCCAAAGGGCGCCGTGCGTGCTACTTATTACATCTGGTGACATCACCCTTGACGGAGACCTTCGGGGGACATCGACTCAATGCAATCGCCGCAGGGCGCCCTCTGCCGAAATTATTTTCCAAAGCAGCCGAAGCTGAACATTACATGTCAAAGATGAGGAATACGTTGGAGTAACATCCAGTCGAAAGAACGTTACCAGGGGTAAGTAACATGTTCATCTCTCCAACTATGCTGAGACATTCTTCAGAATGTTTATTCTGTGGTGTCCCTATTTGTTAACTTACTGTGATCTTTATTCTTCAAATATGTTATGTTATCCGGTTAATGTGTTTATAGTGACAGAGAGAGATTCAGAGGTATTAAAGTGCTGTTGTATATCAGAGGCTTCTGGGCTAGTTTTAGTTGCAGGTGGGTGACCCAACAGTGGCAAGTGGAACTTTGAATAGTAAGGGAAGGAATTCTACAACATAATAAGACATCTTGGAAGTGTGCTGCACTGTTTAAACTTTTAAGTAAATAAGTAATTCATTGTTTTCTGTTTCATTTTAGTCATGAGTACATCACTGGATATTACAGAGTTTCTGCATATTTCTTCTCCAAATTATTGTCTGACTTAATTCCCTTAAGAGCTTTGACCAGCATCATCTTCACGGCTATAGCTTATTTCATGATTGGTAAGTCATTCAAGTGCACCCATTGTATACCTAAGAACCTGCTTCCTCACGGTCATACTCTAAGCATTGTTTATTTAATGTTGCCCGATATCTCCTGCCGTTGGCCTCATGTGTAGAATTGGAAGATAATTCTGAAACACACTTTTTCTTCCAAACAAAAATGATATGTTTATTTAGAATAGTATGTTCTGGATTTTTCACATGCCCCATTTGTTGGGAACTGTTGTAGGAATGGAAGGAATGTGACCCGCTGTTAATCTTTAGAAGCTGCTATGCTGGTTCCGATATTTCTTTTCCTGAGCAATCCATCCATGATTTAGCTCTTCCTCCAACCCATTTAGTCAATTTCTTCATTGTATTTAACCCAGTGACAAAGATGTAATCCATTGGATTCTACAGATGCGGTGGTCTGCAATGTGTGGCTCTCCTGATGTTTTAAACTGCAATTTGCATGATCTCTCATCATTGACTGTGATAGATTGGAGTTGTAGTACAAAACATCTGGAGAACCTAAGGAACCTGTGGAAAAATGAGGCTGCAGCTCTTTTACTCAACTCAGGTTTTCTTGATAGAAATGTGTTGCTTTTGTTCCACTAGTTTTCTTTTCAACCGATTAGAATAAAACCTTAATTTCCTCAATGGCAGCTGGCCGGGTTATTTAAATCCTGAAGGTTGACAGACAATTTAGGCATATCATTTAATCAATGTACTCTGTTCACAGGGCAAATTTAGGTCGACACTACTCTATCAAATACATGGCATGCCCGATTTGCTAGGAAGTTGTTCCGTCCTTTGTAGCCCTGCTCACTGAACGAACGAAGATTGTGATATTTCAGTTGAGCTCTGTTGTCAATGTCAGTGCAATGGTTTTCCACAGTAGTCTCTGATCTCCCAACCACAAGCCTGAGGCCACTTTGGAGAACATGTATGTGTTGCAAATGCTGTACCCAAAAGTAAGCCGCAGGCAAATACGGAGGTGTTGTCTAGTTCCAAATTTCTATTCGGCTATGTTGCCTGGCTGTCTTCAGGGTGAAAACGTTTCCCAAATCTGACCAAACCTCTGGAATAATCATCCCCTAATCTTTGTCTTGCCTCCAACCTCCTCTTACAGAAAAACTCATCCCTTTTCCTATTAAACAACAATTCTAACCTCCTAACCCCAACCGCTCCATTCCAAGGGTCTCTTCTGGACCCCAAGCACCCGGTTTATTGGATATTGATTTGATCAGAGATGACCCAAGCAGTTTATATATTGATTCTCCCCCTGGATTAACGTTTGTCTTATCCCATTTCTGGTTTATGTAACATGTATTACCCACCATCAAACACTCATTTGCTCATTACTGACTGCTGGACTGCTACAGTATGGCACCGAGTACTTTTGTCACTGTTGTAAATGTGGCTGGTGGAAACATTGTGTAAAAAAAATATTGTTCTGTACCTTTGCTGAATATATGCTGGCATATTGTGTAATGTATACTTTACCCATCTATGTTAGCCCTATGCTGTTATATTGTCCAACATTGCCCATGCCTCTCTTGTTTAATTTACACCCCCCATCCATTGTATTGTATTTTATTTTGGGCTTTATATAGCTTAAGCTTAGTTAAGAAGTAACAGAGCATTGCGCATGCAGTTGAGTGTTACATATGAGGTGAGAAGGGTGGGTTACAATATGTGTTGTTTTTTTAATCACCAGGAATTAAATCTGAAAAAAATTGATACGAGGGGATTGGGTCCTCCGACGTATTCCATATCTATGACAGGTAATGTCCACAGCTGTGCTGCTTCGGAAAATCTTTAACGTCTGCGTCCTTCGTCGATGCGCCGTCCCCGAGGACCTCCTCCGACGGCCGATGTCACCCGATGTGATAAGTAGGACGCACGACGCCCATAGCCTCAGTTACGTTTTTTCCGCGAACGTGTTTGCTTCGTGAATCTCGGTACGCCTCGACTCGTTGGAGTTTGCTGTTTCAATTCTCGGTTCGTTGAACCTGTCGGTTTGTTGTGTAGACCTGTTCGTGGCGATGTCTTTCTCGTCTTCAACCCCGCGTCCGGGCTTCAAGAACTGTGGGGACTGTGGGTCCAAGAAGTCGGTCACGGACTCGCACGACGCCTGCCTCTGGTGCCTCGGTGAGGCCCACGATACGGACGACTGTCGACTGCCAGTTGCTCACGGCAAAGGCCTTGCAGAACGCAAGAAGAAGCTGTCAGTAGGCCGGGTGTCTAAGCCCTGGAAGTCGAGGTCTGCGGGGCTTTCGACGGATGACTCGAGGGCGACTCTCCGCATCATCGTTGGAAGTCCAGTAGGTCTCCTTCCAGGAGTCAGTCTCGCCACTCCTCCGCCTCTTCGAGGCATTCCAGGAAGCGCCAGCATAGGTCGCCTTCCCCGTCCTCTTCCGAGGACTCCGCCCGTCGGCGGGTCGCTTATCCCTCCATGCAAGCGACACCGGAGGAATGGGCTTCCTTCGGGAAGCAGATGCTAGCGATTCTGGAATCGCAGGGCACCGGTCCGTCCGTGCCTCCGAGTGGGGTCGGTCGGCACCGGTCGAGAGACACCGCTCGTACGCCTTTGGGCTCGAGGGTTCGGCACGGCTCACGGGAGAGGTCCCGCTCGGACAAGGGTAGCCGTTCTCGCCATGCCCGTGCCAGGTCCCGGTCCTCGACGTGCTCGAGACCGTGTGATCCTGTGCCATCTTCGAAGAAGACGTTGACGCCTGTGGCGCCGAGGTCAACGACGATTTCTCTCGAGGCTCCGCCTCCGAAGGGGTCGTCGATGCCGTCGGTGCCTAGGTTGTCGAGAGACACGCTCGGTGCTCCGGCTTCGAGGACTGTGTCGACGCCGCCGATGCTGGCGGCGCTGCAGCTAACGTCGAGTCCGATTCGCTCGACGTCGATGCCTTTTCTGTCGACGCCGGCGCCGACTCGTTCGGCACCCTCGGCGCCTTTTCTGTCGACTCCGCCGCCACCTTGTTCAGCACCCTCGACGCCTTTCAGGGCGGTGGTGTCGGAGGGGCCCCGTGGCATGGGGTTTGCCCCTAGAAAGGCTAAGGCTAAGGTCCGGCACTGCTTTGGTCCGCAGAGGTCTTCCTCTCCCCGCCTGGAGTACATTTCAGAGGGTGATGAAGGCTTTGATGAGGGCCTGGTTCCGGTTCCGGTTCCAGATGACCTTATCTCGGGCCATAGCCAGTTTGATGACCTGCGGCAGTCGCTGCATGATGCCAGTGGACTGGACACCTCTCCGGAGGTGGAATTTTGTAGGCCGGAGCCTGCCTCTCATGCCGATTCTTCATATCGGCGCCTTATGTCTCGGGTTACCGAGTACTTGGGTTGGTCAGCTCCCCCAGGGGAGTTCGTTCAGGATGATCTCACGTACATCCTTGATCTTGGTCCACCCACTGACCCGGTTTTGCCTTTTCATATGGCTCTGCAGAGAAGGGTGGCAGTGGCTTGGACTGCTCCGGAGAGTCTCCCGGCAGTGGGCAAGTCTTTGTCGCGAAAATACCGTCCAGCCAGTAGCGACCCCTGCTACTTGTCTAGGCACCCCACCCCGGAGAGTTTGGTGGTGCAGGCGGCTACGGCCCCGGCAAAGCAGGCGTCGTATCCTACCATCCCTCCGGATAGGGACAACAAACGTTTTGACGGCTGGGCGAAGAAAGTGTTTTCTTCGGGGGTATGGCGCTTCAGGCGGCCAACTCCATATGTGCCTTGTCTCGTTTCACACACACTCTGTGGAACTGTGTTGCATTAGCGGCTGATCGTATTCCCGAAGGGGACAAACGGGATGGTTTCCTTGCTATGGTTCAGGATGGCAAGGATGCTATGTGTGAGGCCGTTCAGTCGGGTTTGGACTTAGCGGATTGTGTCAGCCGGTCCATGGTGGCGAGCACCGTAATGCGCAGGTATGCGGGGTTGCAGAAGTTTGGGTTCGCTCCTGATGTGCAGTCCCGGCTCCTCAACATGCCTTTTGACAGTGAACACCTTTTTGGCAGCAACGCTGACGAGAGCCTTGAAAGGTTGCAGACCTCCAAAGCTGCAGCGAAGTCGTTGGGCGCTGCAGTTCGCCAACCTCCGCCTTTTCGTCCTAGGGGACAGCAATGGCGGGGAGGTTCCTTTCGCTGTTACTCGTCCTTCAGTAAAGCGAGGGGAGCTAGCAGTCAGAGAGGCCATCGTAGGAGTGCCAGAGGTGGAAACAAAGGTACTCGAGGTGCCAAGGCCGCTAGGGCAGTTGCCTCTTTGCCCTCAGGCAACGCCGCAGCCGCTACCACTCAGTCATGAGGCCAGGTCCCATGGTTCGCCGGTTGGGGGGAAGGCTGGCGCAGCATCTTGTAGAGTGGCAAGCCATTACTTCGGATGTGTGGGTTCCGGAGATCATAACCCACGGCTACTGTCTTCCTTTTCGGCAGAGGCCTCACGACAATCCACCAGGGAACCTCTCTTTGAAGAGTCCGGATCCGGTCCTTGCGCAGGAAATTCAAGCCCTGCTGGAGAAAGGCGCCATAGAACTGGTGCCTGTAGCGGAAAGGAACAAGGGATGGTATTCCCCTTATTTTTTGATTTCGAAGAAAGACGGGGGATTGAGACCCATCATGGACTTGCGCGGTTTGTACAAGCTCCTCCGGAAGGACAAGTTCAAGATGGTAACTCTTTCTCAAGTCCTCCAGGCCCTTCAACTTCAGGTCTGGTTGGTGTCTCTCGACCTCAAGGATGCTTACTTCCATGTGCCGATCCATCCCAAGCACAAGAAGTACCTGAGGTTCGCGGTTGGCGACTCGCACTTTCAGTTTCGGGTCCTGCCGTTCGGATTGACCTCCGCCCGAGGGTTTTCACCAAGCTCATGGTGGTGGTGGCAGCGCATCTCAGGAAAGGGGGGATTCATGTCTACCCCTACCTGGACGATTGGTTGATCAGGGGGAGCTCTCCCGTGCAAGTCCTGGATCATCTATCCGTCACCTGCCACTCCCTTCACAAGCTGGGCTTCTCCCTCAATTTAAAGAAGTCCCATTTGACACCAACGCAGCGGCTCCAGTACATCGGAGCAGTGCTCGACACGTCCCTGGGGCAGTGTTTTCCTCCTCAGGTGAGGGCTCTTCACATTCAGCAGATGGTGCACAAGTTTCAGCTTGCCCAGAATCTCGCAGCGTCCGAATTCTTGAGACTGCTCGGCCTCATGGCATCCTGCATTCTTCTGGTGCCAGAGGCTCGTCTGCAGATGAGATCTTTGCAGTGGGCACTCAAGCTCCAGTGGTCTCAGTACTCCGGCAGGCTGTCGGACCCTGTTCAGGTGCCGCCCTCGGTGGCCCGGGACCTTCTGTGGTGGGCCGTCGAGGGCAATCTGATGAAGGGGGCCCCATTATTGCCGCCCTGGCCGGAGGTGACGATCGTGACGGACGCATCCCTCACGGGATGGGGAGCTCATGCCAACGAGTTGACAGTCAGCGGTCGTTGGTCTCCGTCAGAGTCCAGACTCCATATCAATCTGTTGGAGCTGAGGGTCGTCAGGCTAGCCCTGAAGGCTTTTCTGCCGACTGTGCGCAGAAAGAGTGTCCTGATTCTAACGGACAACACGGTGGCCATGCACTACCTCAATAAAAAGGGGGGGGGGCAGGGTCACTTTCACTGTGCAGGGAGGCGATGCAGCTCGAGTTCTGGGCCATCCAGAAGGAAGTTTTCGATCTCGGCGGTTCATCTGGCCGGAGACGACAACGAGACGGCGGACGCTCTGAGCAGGCAGAGCACGATCTCTCACGAGTGGGAGCTGGCTCAGGAGATTCTCCTGGAGATCTTCGCCCTTTGGGGGACCCCTCAAGTGGATCTCTTTGCCTCCAGTGTCAACCGGAAGTGCGAAAGGTTTTGCTCGCAGGAATTTCCTCCAAAAGGAGCCTTAGGAGTCGCGTTCGTGGTGGAGTGGTCGTTTCCACTGCTGTACGCGTTTCCTCCAGTCACCGTCATCCCGCAAGTGCTGCGGAGGTTACGGAGGTTCGGTTCCCGGATGATCCTCATTGCTCCGGCGTGGGCCCGGAGGACGTGGTACCCAGACCTTCTAGACTTGTCCATCTGCCCTCCACGTCGTCTTCCCTACCGAGACGATCTGCTCTCACGGGAGGGGGGTCAGGTTCTCCATCCAGAGGTCAGATCCCTCAATCTTCACGCTTGGCTTCTGAAAGGTTGAGGTATAAGGATTGGGACCTCCCTGAAGACGTGATGGAGGTGTTGCTCTCGGCCAGGCGGCCGGCAACTAAGTCTCTGTACCGTTGCCGTTGGAGAAAGTTCTGCGACTGGTGCAGGGTTCAGAATGTGGATCCTTTTGAATGTGACATTCCCATGGTTCTGTCTTTTTTGCTTTCTTTGGCCCACAGGGGCTTGCAAGTGGGGACCATTAAAGGTTACCTGGCAGCGCTGTCCATATTTAAGCGCTCGTCTGAAGAGTGTTCCTATTTCACAATTCCTTTAATTTCGCAGTTTCTGAAAGGGCTCACTAATGTGTTCCCTCCATCACCTTTTCTGGTGCCAGGCTGGGATTTGAACCTTGTTCTTAAGTTTCTTATGGGTGCTCCCTTTGAGCCTTTACATTCTTGCCCCTTGAGGCTGTTAACTCTGAAAACTGTGTTTTTGGTTGCGGTTACTTCCGCTCGCAGAGTGAGTGAGTTACAGGCACTTTCAGTTAAGCCAACCTTCACTGTGTTTCACAAGGACAGGGTTGTCCTTAGAGTTCGTCCTTCTTTGCTTCCGAAGGTGGTTTCGGAATTTCATTTGAGCCAGAAGGTTGTTCTTCCGGCGTTCTATCCTCCTTCACATCCTGGTAAGGAAGAGGAGAGGTTCCATAGGCTTGATCCTAGGAGAGCGTTGAGCTTTTATATCTCGCGGGTCAGAGTGGACAATAAACTTTTCATTGGTTACGCTGGAAAGCGTTTGGGACAAGCTGTGACGAAACAGACTTTGTCTCGTTGGATTATTTTAGCTATCTCCGAGTGTTACCGCTTGGCGGGTAAGGACCCTCCGGCTGGCTTGCGGGCCCATTCTACCAGAGGAGTGGCTGCGTCTACTGCCCTGCAGAGGGGAGTTCCTATTCGTCACATCTGTGATGCAGCCACCTGGGCTTCAGTACATACTTTTGTACGGCACTATTCCCTTGATTCCATCAGAGGGCAAGATCTGGCCTTTGGCAAGGCAGTTCTTTATTCCGCAATTTGATTGGGCATGCTAAATTTGTATTCTAAATTCTTTCCCACCTCCTTGCTTGGTACTGCTTTGGGAGTCTGTCATAGATATGGAATATGTCGGAGGACCCAATCCCCTCGAAGAACAAGTTACTTTCTTACCTGGTAACGTTCTTTCGATGGGATGGTCGGACGACGTATTCCATATCGCTCCCTCCCTGCCTTCCTCGCTGCAGAATTTCTTTTGCGATTGCAGCTTGCGTTCCACAAGGCCTTGTGTGCCTGACTGGCAGAAAACTGGTGGCACACGTTCTGGGAAAAAACTATAACTGAGGCTATGGGCGTTGTGCGTCCTACTTATCACATCGGGTGACGTCGGCCGTCGGAGGAGGTCCTCGGGGACGGTGCATCGATGTCATCGACGCAGGACGCAGACGCCAAAGATTTTCCGAAGCAGCACAGCTGTGGACATTACCTGTCATAGATATGGAATACGTCGTCGGGCCATCCCATCGAAAGAACGTTACCAGGTAAGAAAGTAACTTGTTCTTTTGGAGCATAGAGATTAAACCACAGAAAGATATGTATACCAAAGGTGAACTAGAGATCACTTTTCCAGAAAGGTTTACACACACACACGACTGACCACTGTGACATGTGTACCAGGGTGAAAGCAATGAGCTCTATTGTACTGCTTGCCGGGGGATAACACCTCCTGTTGAAACTTAGTATGCCCTCGTTCATGCCTGGATCCCTAAAATCAATTCTGATAAAGTCGTGGGCATTTCCCCCTTGCTGACTAATCCTGGTACAGCTTATAATTTGCTCCTGGGTTGCAAATAGACATCCCCTCGCTGCCCGGTTCCAATAGATGCATATGTTTAAGAGGGCGTTGCTGGGTTCATGATGACATGGGGCCAGTTTGGGGACCTCATGCAAATATATTGGCCTCTCTGCCGGGGATGCTGTTAGTTTTGGCAATGGAGGCAAATGGGACATAACCCAACCTACTTTTTTTTGGCTTATCAGATATAGTATTCGCACATGGTGCCCTGTTCACCTTTGAGTCAGGATTCTGCATCCGTGGGGAGAGGGCAAAACATTTTGTGCTCCAACCGGGGTCACAGCCATTTAATTCTATTTTAGACTGTGTCCCGTCACCCACTAAAACAGTTGTAGGGTTGATTCTTGCTTCTATCTCGTTGAAAAGTCCCCTCGCGCACTGGATGGCACTAATGTTAATGTTTACAGGGCAGGTTTCAGGGAAGGTTAATCCAACTTCTGCCAGTTTGTCTGAGTCTCCCTTTTTCCTCCCTCTTGGCTATACAATGACCCCTCTTTGCCCACTCCCTTACCAACCACTTTGACCAGAGATAAAACTGGATTTTTTAATATCAAAGGTTCAGCTAGCACAGTGCTACAATAGCTTTCTTTAGTTGCTAGGCTGACCTCATTGGACTGATTGGCAGTGGGCTTTGCCCCTTCCTCAAAGGGGGGGTAATGAGCTAGGTGTTCCACTATCTGTCAAAATATTACTAAATTCCCCTGTTGGTTTGACCCGCATACACTGTGCCACATTTCCCCTATTTTGGATCTGTGAATTTGCTCTGCCCATGACTCTTTATGCGCCGCATGCGGGCAAAAAGTAGACTTAATGGGCCGTGAGGGCTCATCGGATATGACCACCTTGAGTAGCGTTGTAGTCCATCTCTCCCTCACCCTCTTGGTACATCATTTTCAGTGAGGAGCAGATGGCAATGACTCGGGGATAAAACATCAGGAGCTGCGATGGTCACAAAGGTGGCAGTCGAGGTGGAGGTCCCAATATCGTGGACATGAGGGTCATGGACAGTAACTCCGCCTGCATGCGCACTCAGATGGACTCCAGAAATAGTTGCAGGCAGCACAGAAACCAAACCTCCGTTGTGCGGATGTGTGGCCTTTTCACTTTTGGTGGGGGCCTCAATGTTATGCATGTCATTCCCCCGACCCATGGGTCCAAACTAACTGGGGCACCAAATGATCCCAGCAACTTGTGGATCTCAGTCTCACTGATATGAGAATGGGCTTCCTCTAGGGGCCTTGCAGGATTCGCTGGTCTGGTCTCTGTGGCACTTGTTGAGGCCTTTGAGTCTGCCGTTCGGATTTTCGTTTTCATAACCAAGATTTTCTGCTGAGTTATGAGTGCATGCACAGATGCAAATATAGCTTGCAGGTCTGGGTGACGAGGGGTGGTATGGTTGTTGGGCTGGCCATGGATTGAATTGGCGATATTTACACAGCTTAGCAAAAGGTTCTTTTTTTAAATGTTTTTAAAGTGTAATGAGCGCCGCTACCCCCAAGTGCGGTAGCCTTCTCCACGGCTCTGCTTTTCTTTGTTGATGGTCAGCTCTACCCATCCCCTCACTTTAGTTCTCACATTATCTGCTGGTTTACTTGGCTTTGCGCGATCGCAGTTGCCCCATCCTTTTGACTTCAGTTTGCGGGCCTCCAGGCTTTCACAGCCAGCACGGGACATTGAGTTGCTTCCCGTCAGAGAGCTGGACAAATCTTCAGGTGACACATGACATCTGCCTGCCGGACACCGCAGGCCCACACACCTGCGCCCTTAATACCTGCTTTACCTCATGGGGGATTCCAACAGTTTTAAATATTCGGGAGGGGTAGGGGCTCCAAAATGAGGCAGCAATCAGCAGTCAGAACAAGGGGCACAGCCCCCTCAACAGGCACAAAACCCCATTCCCTTAACCACTGCAGGCCTTTCCCCTGCAGGGGATTCAAACAGTTTTGAATGTTCAGGAGGGGGTGGGGCTCCAAAATGCAGTGGCAGTCAGCGGTCAGAACAGGGGTACAGCTCCCCAGCAGACGCTACCACCCGCACCCTTAATCTTGCCCTCGCATGGGGATTCAAACAGTTTTAAATATTCGTTAGGGGGCGCGGCTCCAAAATGCAGTGGCAGTCAGCGGTCAGAACAGGGGCACAGCTCCCCCAAAACAACTCCACCCTTAACCCCTACTGACATTTCCCTCGTGGGCTATTCCAACAGTTTTGAATGTTCGTGAGGGGCCGGGGCTCCAAAATGCAGCAGCAATACCTAATCTCCCACACTAGCGTGAGATGGGGGTTTAGATTCTGTTAAAGACAAGGAGGCGAATATTATGCATTAGCTTTCTTTACTCTGACATACACAGCAGCAAAGAAATAAAACATTTTTATAAAACCTCTGAAAAATGTTTGTAACACAACTTCAACAAATACATTTATAAATGTCTGATTCCAAAATGGCGGACAGGTCATGCCCCTTTGGTAGCCAATGGGCATGCAGCCCAGTCCATAAATGTCCCTTTCTCCAATAACAAATCCTCTTTCTGATGCTGTCCTTTAAGATAATTCACTGAAGCCATCCTTCACACGATTCCCAGAACTAAGAATCCATGTACCAGGCGAACTTGAACCTTCTCCATAAAACCAGAGCCGATCTCCTTAAAGCAGGGCTTCTCACCCGAAATCTGAAACAACCAGAACACAATTAGGGCGGGTGGGAGGGATAATATTCGCCTCCTTGTCTTTAATAGAATCTAAACCCCCATCTCACACTAGTGTGGGGGATTAGTTATTCTATGGCAAGACAAGAGGCTCCTATTATGCAAGTTCAAAGCCCTTGCAGAACATTAACCGCTACGTGAGCAATGCGTTTATGATAAAACGTTTTGAAAGTTGACTCTCTTGACCAATCAGCTGCTTTAAGGATCTGTTCTAGGCTGCCGCCCAAAAAGGCGGCCTTAGAGGCCATAGCACCCCTAACAGAATAGGGACCAAAAGAGGAAGTGTCAACACCCGCCTCCCGCATAACCCACTTAATCCATTTGGCTAAAGTGGAAGGGGATACCGGTTTATTTGGTTTCCTATAGGAAATCAACAGCTGAGAGGTATTAGGAGGTCGCAGATTTTCAGTTTTTAACTCAAAACATTTTAAACATGCTATAACACACAATTTATGTTTTCAGGGAAGGCAGGATAAGAAATCGAGGAAGTCATACACTTTCTTCTTCTTGAAATAAAAAAGGTAACTCCCTGCGGGGTAAACATTTTGTTATCCACATCTAAAGCTCTGATATCGGACACTCTTTTAATAGACACCATGCACAGCAGCATTGCTAATTTGGAAAAAAGTTGTTGCAAAGACAGATCTTCGTTAGGGGGCCAGGCTCCAAAGAGATCTTATACTAAATTAACATCCCAAAGAACTGAATATTTAGGCTTTGGAGGGATTTTAATACAAATAGACTTGAGAGCTCTACGTACCAAGAAGTGTCTACCCACTGGTTCCCCTTTAACCAACAGATGACCTGCAGAGATAGCGGACATGAAGCCATTAATGGTCCTGCAAGCTTTACCTTCTTTAAATAAACCTACTAAGAAATTAAATACTTCTACAGGAGGGGTAGAAATGGGATTGAGGTGCCTAACCACACACCAGCTAGACCAGCGGTTCCACGCTGAAGAGTATCCCACTTTGGTAGAGGGGGCGCTAGAGTCTCTGATGACTGACATAGAGTCCTTGCAAAGGCCTTGGAAGCACCAGGAAGCGCTGAAATCTTCCACGCTATAAGGGAGAGGTGCCCCTGAAGGACCAACTCGTGAGGAAAACCCCCCGGGTTCGTTAGTAACTGAGGATGACAGGGAAGAAGACGGGGAATGTCTACTGAGAGCTCTAGGAGCGCCGGAAACCATATCTGGTTAGAATCACTAACATGACCTCCTGCCTGTGTACTTGTACCAATACTCTGGCTATCATTGCAAAGGGAGGGAAGGCATACAGCCTCTGACCTGACCAGTCCTGAAGAAAAGCATCGGTAGCTAGAGCGCCAGGATCTAGTCTCCAAATGAAGAATCTGGGCACCTGACAGTTTAGCATCGAGGCAAACATATCTACTGTAAACGGACCCCAAAGGTATTCTATCTTGGCAAAGAGGTCCCTGTGTAACATCCAGTCGCTCTTGTCTTGGAGGTGTCTGGAGTTCCAATCCGCTACCTCGTTGCTGATGCCCGGAAGGTACTCTGCCCTCAACACAATATTGCGGTCCAGACAGAAATGCCAAAACTGCTTCGCCAGATCCGCTAGGACCTTGGACCTGGTTCCTCCCAGTCGATTGACATATCTCACTGACTGCTGAGACATTGTCCATGCGTAGGAGCACACAACAATTCCCCTGATCTTTGAGGAAACTGGGGACTGCAAAAGAACCCGCTAACAATTCCAGGCAATTGATATGGAGATACCTCTCTTCCTCTGACCATTTTCCCCCCGTGGAGACCTGACCTAGCCTGGCTCCCCAACCTGCTCTGCTAGCATCGGACTCCAGAACTACATCCGGGGAGGGACCAAAAATCGCTTTTCCATTCCAGGCCTCCATGTGTCTGAACCACCAAAGGAGTTCCAACCTGGCCTCCGGGGACAGCTCCACCATCTGAGAGTAAGAGAGACATCTGCGCAGATGTCGAGCCTTCAGACGCTGCAGTGCCCTGTAATGAAGAGGGGCTGGGAAAATTGCTTGAATGGACGCAGACAACATCCCCACTATCCTGGCTAATAACCTGAGAGAGATTTTGTCCCTTCTGAGGATACCCCGGATCTCTTTCTTTATCTTGGACAGCCTGCTGTCTGGGAGGAGAAGGATGCAATCTTTTGAATCTATATCGAAGCCTAGAAACTGGATACATTGCGTAGGCTGCATTATGGATTTTTTGGCATTTATCACAAACCCCAGACTCTGAAGAAGAGTTACCGAAAACTCCAGATGAGAGAGCAAAACTTGAGAGTTCTGGGCCAACAGGAGCATGTCGTCCAGATAAACAATTATCCTTATCCCCTTGGACCTGAGAAGAGCCATCACAGGCCTCATCAGCTTGGTGAAGCACCATGGGGCCGAGGACAGGCCGAACGGGAGGGATGCAAATTGCCAAATCCGACCCCCCCACTGGAACTGGAGGAACTCTTGGTGTGGAGGGAACACGGGAACCACTAAATAAGCGTCCTTGAGGTCCAGCTTGACCATCCAATCCTCCGGAAGGAGGGTGTCCCTGAGAATGTGAATTCCTTCCATCTTGAAGTGGTGGTAAACCACAAAGGAATTGAGGGCTTTTAGATTTATCACTGGCCGGAACCCTTGATCCGGTTTTGGGACTAGAAATATGGTTCTCAGAAACAGGGATGCCCTGTAAGAGGCTGGTACCACCGCTCCCTTGGAGATGAGGTCCTTGACCTCCACATCTATCAGTGACTGCTTTACACTGTCCAGAACCAAAGGGGCGGGTATTGACAACTGGCAAGGAGGGGAATAGAACTCTACGTGATAACCTTGGACTGTCTGCAACACCCAGGAGTCCGATGTGAGGGATTTCCACTGTGGGAGAAACTTGGCCAGCCTGCTTCCTATACCTTTGGGGGAAGAAATATTTAACACTCGAGAAAATACCTGATGCACCTCTGGACCTCCTGGTACCTCTGCCACTACGTCCTCTCCAACCCAAATTCTGTTGCGGGAAGAATTGGGTATATGCACCTCGAGCAGAGGATGAATTCTGGGCGCCTCGTGAGGCAAACTGACGGGGGCGGGATGGCCCTGGGAAAAGCGGCCAGAAGAGCGGGCTCTGCCTCGTCCGGCCCTGGGGAAAACCTTTTGGGTGAAAACTTTCTTTATATTGGCCTTATCCAAGGCCGTAAACGTATGGACATACGCAGACAAAACTTTGAGGAAACTCTCACCAAACAAAGTTCCCTGAGCGGAAGAGCCCGCTTCCCTCTCTGACATATCCGCCAGCTTGGAGTCCAGCCTCATTATCAGAGACTTGCGCCTCTCCTTTGACATAGCCGCATTGGCATTGCCGAGCAGGCAGACAGTTCTCTGAATCCAACCTCGCAACATATGTACATCGACGGGGGAATTGGAGGCCGCCGCCTCCTCAGCCATTTCAAAAATCTGAGTCACACGACCCAAAACATCTAAGAGCTTGTCCTGGCAGCCGTGCCAGGCCTTGTCCACCCCCTTCCTTGGATCTTTGCCTTTCTGAGTCAAGAACACTGCCATGGGCTGATCAATCTCAGGAGTACACGCTACCTTGTCCTGCAGGCTTCGGATCTTAACTTGCTCCTGTCCCCTTTAGGCAGTGGGCGCCTGATCCAGTACTCTAGGAACGAGGCAATCTCTGGAGAGGGTTGCCACTCTGTTGATCTGGGATGTGAAATGAGGGCCGGGTCAAAAAAGGGAACCCCATTAATGTCCAATAGAGGACCTTCCTGTGTGGGAACGGGAGCAACATTCCTCTTACGCCTCTTAGGGGGCGAATCAGAGTCCTCAGAAGAGTCAGAGGAAGAGACAGGAATAGGGATATCTGTGCGGGAAGCTGTGCATAAGAAGGCCAAGGAGTTGAGGAAAAGGGCTGAAACTCATCCCGCTCGCGCTTTTGGGCTCTACTAGGGGAAGACTCAGGGGAAGTGACTGGGCGAGGACTGAGTTGTCCTGAAATATGCTTCACTTTTCTAGTACACTTTTTCGGGGCTTGGGGCTCTTCAGAGGGGCCAGCACCTTGAGGAGGGTGAAAATCCGCTATGCGGTGAATTAGCCGGTCAAATGGTGAAGCCAGTGTATTATTAAGGCCAGATAAGGCTGAATCAATGGATGACTGGATAGCCTGCTCCACTGTAGGCTGTAGATTCGCCTGCCCTCCCCCCCATTAAGTGTTTTCTTGGAAGGGCGCATCTGTGTAATGGCATCCGTTAAATTAGGGGCAACATTATTACTTCCCATGCCAGACTTATCCTTCATTGGTCACCACAGAAGTGTAAAAAACTTCCAATCAAGGCAGCCGAGCAGGCTGTGTCCACAAGCACCCAAATTAGCCGAGCAGGCTTAAACAATAAAAGCGTACACCCCACAGGGTGAGAAACTGGTGACAGCCGAGCAGGCTAAATACACCCGAGCAGGGTGAAGGAGTGGGTACAGCCGAGCAGGCTGAGCACAAAAGGAGCACAAAAGGAAATAAAAGGAAACAGAATAAAATGAAACTTAACCCACTCCTTTTAGGTGCAATGAAAATAGTGGAATGCTCCTGCACCTTCACACACCAAGGCACAAACAGGCAGGTCTAGCCTAAGGGCCTCCAATGATAAGAGCAGCTCATAGAAACAAAAACACACTTCGTGTGAAAGAAATGCCCGTAATTGCAAATGCTGTGACCCGTGTCTGGAAGAAACAATGCTTCAGTAAACAAACAGCAAGCGTCACGGGCCGTCTGCCAGAAAGAGCGCGAAGCTCTGGAAGGCCCGGCTATGCAACCAAACCCCCACTCATGAGGAGAAATTCACACATGCGCCGCTGCCTGGTTCCTGGTAGGCAAGCGGCTAACCACTTGTAACAAATAGAACGGCGCGAACGCCCAGTTCAAAGTAAAGGCAATGAAATAATTCGATTAGCAGGCGCCCGCTCCACACGGAGCGGCGTCACAATGTAACACTTCTGACCTGAGGACAGCGCTCGAATGAACGCAATTTATAAGGAAAGAAAAATGAAATGACAATTTCAACCAATGATACAAAACAACTCAATATGAAATGAAGTAACGCCAATTAACACTCTAAAGTCTATAGAATGCACAGTAAGGCACGAGCTAAAGATAATAATTTAGCTGTGTCAGTCAGCAGCAAAGAAAGAGGGTTTGTTATTGGAGAAAGGGACATTTATGGACTGGGCTGCATGCCCATTGGCTACCAAAGGGGCATGACCTGTCCGCCATTTTGGAATGGGACATTTATAAATGTATTTGTTGAAGTTGTGTTACAAAACATTTTCAGAAGTTTTATAAAAATGTTTTATTTCTTTGCTGCTGTGTATGTCAGAGTAAAGAAAGCTAATGCATAGTAGGAGCCTCCTGTCTTGCCATAGAATCAGCGGTCAGAACAGGGGCAAAGCTCCCCCAGCAGGTGCAAACATCTGCACCCTTAACCCCTGCGCAGCCTTAACCCCTGCGCAGAGCTGGCCTTATGAGGGGGCAGGCCGGACGACCGCACGGGGTGCCATTACCAACCCCCGCACCTCCCTCCGCCACGCCAGGTCGGGCGAGTCTTTTAAGGGTTCCCCGAGCTGGCGTAGTGAGAAAAGGTGGAGCAGGCGCCCCTTTGTTATTAAATGCTCATTTAATAACAATAGGGTGCTGGTGATGAGCATCAACACCCTATTCACATGATGATTACCTCCCTGCTCCTACATGGGAGCCAGGAGGTTTTCATTGGAATAGAGCGCTCCTGCATTATCATGCATGAGCGTCCTATTCCAGTGATTACCCGCCTGCAAGGCGCCGTAGCAGGGAGGGACAAAACAAATGTGGCACTCCTGCCCCCCCACCCCTGCCTCTCCCCTGTCGACCAGGGGTGCGCGGGAGGGGAGGGGCCCAATTCACCCAGGGCACTGCTGCCTCTAAGGCCGGCCCTGCCCCTGAGGGCTTCACTCTCACAGGGGATTTCAACCGTTTTGAATGTTCAGGAGGGGGATGGGGCTCCAAAATACAGCAGCAATCAGCGGTCAGAATAGGGGCACAGCACCCCCAGCACAAGCAAACACCCACGCCTTTAACCCCCATTAAATAACAGAAGAATAGAATGTTTAACACTAGGAATAATGCATGATCACACAATGTCTGTTGGGTGCAACTCGACACTTAGGGTGTTGATCACAGTATTTGGTTAAATATTAAATGAACACTAAATGATGCTATTGGCATCTATGTGTGCAGGATATGCACTGCTCAGGAACGGACATGGGAGTCAATGAGATGTTAAGTAATTGAATATGTTTGTTATGAGTATCATATTGGCAAAGTGCTCAAGATTCCTGGAAACCGCCTGGCCTCCCTGACTTTGCCTGGACTTTTGCTGGTCCCGCCCCCTAACAAGGAAGTGCATATAATCTACTTCCCGCACGCACTTGCGCGCGCGCATCAAGTACGCGCTATAATTAGCGTTGTTTGCTGCCCAGTTACGCTGCCGTACGTAAACAAGATTCCTGGAAACCGCCTGGCCTGCCTGACTTTGCCTGGACTTTTGGTATTTCTTTACTTGCCCTCATTACTGTTGTCATACACTCTAATATAAGTATATATTACTTATATATGTCCCTTTTTTCCAATATTTCAGCTGGTCCCGCCCCCTAACACAGGAAGTGCATATAATCTACTTGCTGCATGCATTTGCGTGCGCGCATTAAGTATGCGCTATAAGTAGCGCTGTTTGCTGTCCAGTTACGCTGCCCTACGTGCTCAAGATTCCTGGAAACCGCTTGGCCTGCCTGACTTTGCCTGGACTTTTGGTATTTCTTTACTTGCCCTCATTACTGTTGTCATACACTCTAATATAAGTATATATTACTTATATATGTCCCTTTTTTCCATTATTTCAGCTGGTCCCGCCCCCTAACACAGGAAGTGCATATAATCTACTTCCCGCGCGCATTAAGTACGTGCTATAAATAGCGCTGTTTGCTGTTATCTGGCAGCTGGTTGCTAGCTGCTTTAAGTAAATAATTTTTGCTTGTTGCTTGACGGGCCATACTCTTACTTAGACATTTTTTTGTTGATTCTGCTACTTAGCCAAGTGCTGTCAAATTACTTAGTGCATACATTGGTTTTATGTTCAGTGTGCTTATAATCATCAAATTCAAACGCACTAACTAATTTGCACTAAAATTCCCTTTTTTGGATCAACGACGTTGATCTCCTGCTAATATTAACATGGCGAGTGGACTAAGAAGCGCTAAGGGCAACTTGATTACCCCCTTTCCGCTCTCTTCTAGTAACATTGACTCGCTTGTATGTCATGGGAAAACCTCATACATCGAATCGACTGCCCCTGAAGCTCATGCCGTGACTTCTGTCAAAGAAGAGTTGCCCATGCCCTGTCGTGCTTCACATGCTGCCCAAATACATGTGCAGAGAAATTCCCCAATCTCTAATCACATTCCATCCCTCTCACCCTCCGCGCCTTCTGCCTCTCCCTCCTGTATTAGCCCCGAGGTGCGCAAAGTCATAGATGATTTCAGAAGTTGCTCTGAATCACCCCTGGTCTTTGAAACCGACAAAAAGCAATTCGATTTAACTATGGAGAAAATGGAGGCGCTTGATCAGGCCGTCTGCCGCTCTATTGACACCTTGACACCAATAGTATTTAACTCAGTAAAAAAGCGCATGTCCTTTCATTCGCACTTGCCGAACTATTCTAAAAGTCTTTTGGACATGAGCACTGAAATTGTTGATGATATAAACAAAGAGCCACCTCCATCTCAAACCACCTTAACTCCGGAACCTGTGGTAATACACAATCAATCCTCTAACCTATCACCATCTCCTGATGAGAGTCCTATCCAACATTCCCCGGTTCCTTTCCGGTGATCATCCGGATCCTAGACCTCCTCGACAAAGGCCACGACTTGACCCATCTCGAATTGAAGGAGATTAAATCAATGCTCTTACTGTTGTCCTCAAAGATGGATCGCATTGAAGGGTTTATTATGGCAGCAGAAACACTAAAAAACCTCAAAGTAGCCCCAACTTCAAATCACTCACTTGCGACCAATCCAATCTTGAAAAATAAAAATACTCACTGCTGTCTAGAACGAACCTCCACACCTCCTTCAATCTCTTTGGAAGTTTCACCAAACCCCCCTGTATGTATTTGTCAAAATGCTCCAACTGAGCTAAAAACAGCCATAGAAAAAATGAATACCATCATAGCGCTATATACCCCAAAATTCACTCAGCCTAAAGACGACTCCGATAGTCCAACTGAGCTGCTCAAAGTACTCGAACAAATGCAGCCGGACTCTCGAGACCATCTTTCAATAGAGAGGACTACTGGCTTTATGTCTCGGAGAGCTAAAAAACTTCATCAAAGAGCTGTTAAAAGGTATGCTAAAAGAAGAAAGGACGCCCTGACCAAAGGTTCCAGTACCCAAATTGTAGCATTTAGGGGTTCTTAATATATGTAGAGACCAGGCTGGAGGCAGATATATATATAAAAGAAGTTAGCTTTATTGAGTTACAGGGAAGTTATGGAAAGAGGGTAGGAGCGCAAGGTAGAAACATCTTTATCCATCTCTCGCCCATCCTGTGTGTCCTAACTGTCTCCACTAGAACCTTGATGTAGTAAATGTTCCAGTCACCAGGCAACATTCCACTGCTTGCATCTGTGCACCAATACAAGCAGCATGCTACACAAATTGACCCAACTAATCAATCATTACCCATTACTACTGAAACAACAGATGAAGACCACATTGATCTTCAACAACTTTCAAAAGAAAGCCAAGAAGCCTTAATTCTGCCCACTAAACCTAATTCGAAACCACCTAACAAAGCAACAAATACCCCAAAAATGCCTATCTCGTTTGTCAATGCAAATTCTCCCAAGGAAATCATATCTGTCAACTCCGACAACAAAGAAGCACCTATATATCTTAAAGAGACCAACAATGTGCCAATAACAACCAAACAAAGAAATAAAAAAGACAATGTGATAACAAAAAACTTATCCATGTGTATGGAGTCCCAGAACGAGCAGGCTCCGACACAATTGACGGGAGTTAAATCGAATTTGGTCAATTACTTTCCAATATGTGGCAGAATTCGTACTACCCATCATGATGATACTCTGCCCTTAGATCCTCCCATCACTACAATGTCCAAAATCTATAGTGAAGCCTGCACAAAAGTTCTTAATTCCGTTCCAATTTCTACTCGAATTACAGACCTCAATAATATCATTGGTCCTATGACAGTAGTAAATGGACGGGACATCGATCCACCTGCAGCAGTATTGCCAGTGGTTCAACTACCATCTTCACATCTGAAAAATTCGGACCCGAGTACTACTAATGTATTATCATCCTCTACCACCAAGTCCTTAATTGAACCTAACTGTCCTACTATCAATAGTGATAAAACGGACCCTCCAAGTATAGTCCGACCAGAGATAGTAGTTAACGGACGAGGTAAAGTAACATCTCTTACAATACTAGCACTCACAGAATCCCTTTCCTTGCCTACAACCAATCAGAACCTGCCTAGTGCGCCACCATCCCCCGATCACAATTGCACATTGGTGCATGGCCCTGCGCTACATAGATCTATCTTAGAAGCTCACACCTCCATAATGCTAACTCATCACGATATTTTAGACATTCTGAGGAAAGAACTTTACGAGAGATCCAGCAAAGCCAGCCTGGACAATGAACTGTCAAGTCCAAACCCGATCAGTTCGAACAATCATGTCCCCCCTCCTGATAACACCTCTGACCTTCACATAAAATCGTTCAATCGACCCCCTGATAAGATCCAACACATCACCATGGAAAAACACCATCTAATAGGGTTCGAAGGAAAGCGCGAATTACTTGGGATAAATCGCATTAATCGAGCTTTTCTTCTAATACTCTTCAGTCGAATCCCCCAATTACGGATGTTTAAATCAGAGGATATCCTGAGAGTATCATTATCTACAGAAAACAACTACCGTGCTGTGTGTTACTTGTCCTCTGAAGCTGTCATGAAATACCTATGGTTCAACAGGGAAGGTATAAAAGAAGAAGGCCTTGTCCTAAGCACAATGGAAAATGAACAAGAAGCAATGAAATTCATTGAGTATAAATGCCCTCAGGCTTCTATTCCTGAATCACGATCTGCTCTGCTACCTAAAACTAATGAGGATGCAAATGCAGCCATCAACGAACTACCAAATAAAGCGGGTATTTCTCATCATCTCCCATGGCTAGCCCCAATGCTCAACTCCCTTTTCAAATCCCAGGAACCACATTCTACATCGTAGCTGCCCACAAAAACTTTCCTAACTTTTCTATCTTGGAATTCATGCGGCTATCACAATCTTATGAAATGGCACTCAACGATAGATTGTGATAACCGGCCATGAATATTAATGATACAAGAAACCATGAAAACCATTGCTTTTTCATTACCTGACTATACAACGCACTGCTTACCGGCCACACGATTTTCTGCTGGTCGCCCCTCTGGAGGCATCTTGATAGCAGTAGAAAATGCCCTAATGTTTAGTTCCAATATTGTTTGGACAACAATAATTTTTAAAGGCAGAGTCGGCTGTTCCTGTTTATCGGTGGAAGGTACACTGACCTCCAAAACTCCATGACAAAGCTGTGTGGCCGCATCAAAATTTTGCGCCTTCCCATTTAGTTGTAAGTCAGTATTCCCTTTTTTCCCCATTCCCTTTTTTCCCCTGACTGATATCCATTCCTGCCTCTTCCCTGCCCCCACATGCTTTATTAATTGTGGGAACACCGATCCCCAGACGCTTTTCCATACAATCCCCTTTTTGCTCCCACTTACAGCCTTCTGAACCCCCTCACCCATCATTTCTCCACACATCTTATCCGTTTGTTGACTCATACTCAGACTCTGCGTGTCATTCTTTATCCTTGTGATATCCTCTCCTTCAATTGTAACCAGATTTGATGTCTCTTCCCCACAAGAAACCTTTTGCACATTTTTCCCTTTACCCCACATATCTGCCATATACAGTTTCCTCGTAAAAGGTCTAGATGACGTATTTCTTTCTCTCTCTGCTTTTTTGTTTTCTTCTGCTGATTAATTTTAGCAAGGTTACTTGTGGTTTACCGGCCCTCTCCCCTCCCCATAGCGACTTAAAACTCTTGTCGATTTCTCTCTCCCTTCCTAGTTCTTCGAAGACAAGCAAGTCCCCATGTGTCAATGATGCACTTGTTCCTGTCCCTTTCACTGCTGAGATTACTGTGAGTTCATCCTCTATATTCGCAACAATCTGATCCAAAATACTCTCTTGCACCCTTAGTCCCTCACCCCTCGTTACTTTGTTTGTCAATCTGCGGCCTTCTTTTAACATTCTCAGCTTGCGCAAGGTGCCCCCCCCAGTTCTTCCACTTTATAGTTAATGTCCGATAGCATCAGAGTGTCTGCTTTTACTTCTGACCAAATGTTATCATACAGTTTCACAAACGAGCTAAGGACTACTTTGAAGGCTGAAACTGTCGGGTGAGTCAGTCGAATTCTTTCATTCACTTTTCTCAGTGGATGATGTACATCTGATCCGTCTAGCTCGTCCAGTGTAGTGTCATATGCCAAGTAGACTTCAAATGAGCTTCTTTCTAATCTCAAGGGATAAAGGATTTTTTTCGGAGCCCACTTATGCATGTTGCCTTTCACATTCTATTACAGGTTCTTCTAGGGATACATGGATAGATTCTTATGCTTTCAGAAAGGTTGATATTCTATTAATATTTTTTAATTGTGTTTTAGTTTGACATACCAAAAAAAAACCAAAGAAAATGTTCACATATAAAACAACCTGAATGCATTCAATATCATCAATGATCCTAACTTAAAGTAATTTAAATAACATCATGTCCACATATGACAAACACTTTCAGTACACCCTATTATGAAGAAACTATTAAAATTCATATAACTTGCTCAAAAATCTAGCGATATTACAATTATAATTAAAAGTGTCTGGCACCCCTCCATGAGGCGATTCCATTATTGATCTAAAACAACTGCTTCTGAATTATTCATGTATGTATCGAATAACAGCATTCTCGGATACCTTAACACTCTAAAATCAAATGTCTCATTGACTCTAGATGTTATTGCAGAGCATACACAAGCAATCTTTAATTTTGATCCTTTGTCCTATAACCTCTAGGGAGGGTACAAGATTAAAATAAAATCTGATGTATAGGTCTATGTTCTTAGTGCAAGGATATTTGATTAAGTACTGAGTAAGACAACCCCTTTTTTGTTTGAATTGTGCGTGCTTTGTGAATGGGACATTTGATTACAAATTATCATTAATCTTTCTACAATTTTAGTCAAACAGTTTTCACTTTATATAATTTGATTCTCAAATACTTCCTTCTTTTTTACCCAAGCTCTATGAGGAGAACAATAATTTTACTACAGTAATCATCGATTACATTTTCCATCATAATCATTTTGAAAATCACTGAATAGTGAATTCCTAGTGGGATCCATGATTTTAGTGAAGAACTGCAATTTTTACCAGCAATGTCAGCACAAGCTCATGACGCAGAGTAGCTATCAGTAGCAAGGTTACTAGAAACATTGCAGTTTTCAAAATACATTTCTCCAACAAGTGGAAAAATGTCCAGTTTTTATAGGATTTTATTTCAAGTCCAGAGGTTAGAATCTAATTAATGGAATACGAGAGAATTTGCAATATTTAAGGTTTAATCTCTTAAATTGAGCTATTAATGATTTGATTTTAATGCTAAAGTTACTTAAGATGTTTCCTTCTGAAGTAGAATTGGATAGAATTAAACCCAGGTAAGCTAGATCTTCTGAGCTAAAAATTAGCTCATTACCTACAAACCAACAATATTTATTTGATTTATTTCTGCATAATAAAGATTCAATCTTTTGACTGGACAGGTTTATAGCTAAATCGTTATCACTTGTTCATTTTGAAAATGCATCTAACTTGTGTTGTTGGCCAATAACAGTAGCATCAAAGTAAGTAATTGTCATCCTTGTACACCGCCCAGTTCAACCTACAACGCCCCATCTTAATTGGGTTATGATAAATATCTTTTCAGATATCTTCAATATCCAAAAGGCATAGGTTGAGCACAGTAGGTGCCAAAACATACCCTTGATAGAACAACATTAATAGAAAAAGATAGATCTCCTTCCCTATTGCGTCTAATTTGTATGATGTTCTGGTCATGCAATAGCATTAGTAACTTCAGTAAGCCTTCTGTAATATTCCACATTTTTTATTTATTCCGGAGTAAACGTTTTTCCACCCTGTCGAAAGTGAAGACAAATCACTGCTAGCCATATAGATTTGCTTATTCTTAGAGACAAGACTTTTTCTGTAAAATTGCTAGCATCATGCCAGTTAAAGTGGTGCCAAGATGTTTCCTAAACCCAATTTGAGATTTAGAAATCTTACAAATGTTGTCTGCCCAAACTCCCACCTCTTTTATAGCGATAGGTTGCAGGCTTCCTGCCATATTCCTTTTTGTAGATAAGCAATAACGTAGGCATTTGACCAAGTGGAAGGCACTATCAAGGCATTTACAATATTAATAAACAGAGACTGTATGTCTGAGGCCCAAGATTCAGGATCATTTTTGTAAATATTGTTAGGTAGGCCACCTGGGCCAGCAGCTTTGTAGCTCTTAGACTTCACTATGATATCTTGAATATTCTTCTGAGAAAACTCTAACTCCTAAGTCTCGAAGATTGCCACATTAACATATGAGACTACAAAATGGGACTAGAGCTGTTATGCATTTCACTAAAATGTGTGACCTATGTTTCCTCCAAAATTGGATTGACACTCTATCTTGTTGCCCTTTCCATTATTGGCCAAATTCCAAAATTAAGCTTCGGATTTCATACAAAGCCTTTTTAACATATGTTGGATACCCTGGATGTACATGTAATGTTCATCATTGTTGGCCCATGTTTGGATCTTTGTTTCACTATTCGTGTAAATGACTGTAAGATTACATGATCCTTCCATTACACCCTAGACAATTTTCTAATTTCCCTTCTCAATTTGTTCTATTTAGTGGCCACTTTATTACCATAAGTATGGAGATGTACTATGTTTTTATACACTAGCAGCTACTTTGGAAGTGCATCAAATAACTCTGTAATCACTTCATTAAAAGAACTAGATTTATAAGTACTTTATTTTCTCCGTTTGGATAATTACAACATTTAGCTAGGAACAAACATTAAAGGATATTGAGGTTCTTTTAGTGCCAATTGATCTTATTACCCCAATGTTCTGGTAGGCCAGATGAAAGGCTCTTTCATAACAAAGCGTTGGAATTTGCACTTTAACTGTTAGACTGATCGCTACAAACAGCTGTAATAGTATATGAAATCTGATAGATTAGTTAGCATTGAAGGAGATGAGTAAATGTAGTAAATTGAATACCAACTCTTCCCCCTTCTCCAACTGGGTTCTGAATCTAGTTTGCCATTTTGTTGATTTCCAATTCTGGTGGAGCCTCAGGTGTTCTTAAGACTTACCAGCGCACACCTCTTTCTAAAGCTTTTTTGTTTTGGATACTAATCCAGACATCCCCTCACCCATACAGTAAATTATCTGCTAGCTCACATTGCTATTAAAATTTACTGCAATGATGACATGTTTCTCAGCATACCAGTCTACTATGATCCCACTTAATACATTAAATAGGGAATCCCTGGAAAGAGCTGAACGGTTCCAGTAAATGTTATTCAGTAACAATTCCTCATGACCTGTTGCCACCCCCTCCACATTTTGACCGCTAATATTCCATCACACCCTGTTCTAATGATATGGGTACACATACCAAAGGACCTGTCCTATACAATTATAAGCACACCCCTAGAGCACCCTGTAGTACCTCGCTTCACAAGTATTTTAACACATAAATGTCTATCCAAGTCAAAGGCACTGGTAAACCATGTTTCTTGCATACAAATCAGAGCAAAATTAGGCAACTTTGGGAATTAATCCTTTTTTGATATTAAATGGCTACTCCTTTACTATTCAAAGACATCAGATGACATCTTTTTGTGCTACAATTGGGTCAAAGCATGCTCTGTTATCCTTGAGGAGGATAAAGCGGCTGAAAGTCTGTGTATGCTGGACTAGCGGTTGTTATTGTGCACATCCCACCTGGCTCTAAGTTTCTAGTTAAAGAGAGAAACTACATCTTTTTTAGAGGGGTATTTGAAGCGGCCAGGTCAGATAAAGATTTTATTAGTTCCAGGCGAATACTTACTTTCTCAGGGCACAGCTATGAATCGATATGCATTTGTCTAAATGAATGAAGGTGGTGCCAAATTAGTTATGATGCTATGAGAGATTGGAAATGGACAGCCACTGAGTCCAGACAATTCTCTTTAAAAACAACCACCTTCATGTCCTTAGACATAATTAATTCCAGTGCAGATATGTCCAGAAATAATAACAACTATTTTAATCTATTTAGGAGCTGAAATCTTGGCTACCAAGTACAGCTTTGAAATCCACCACTCTTGAATTATCCAAGCCTGATCTGTTATTTCCAATGGATCTTCCTGTGGCTTTGTCTTGCTGGAGCCATATTGTGCTGTTTCTTCACCATGTGTGTGGGAGTGATGTTAAATTGGCAGGCTGACCCATGAGGTTTAACCGACTCCCCATGCATACTTGTGATGTTTTGGTTAATCAAAGTGAAGGGCATAAAGACGTCTCCTATATCTTTTTGAATCAACATCTCCTTTTTTTCTTGTTTCCTCAACCTTTTTTTTTTCATCGTTCTATTGAACGAAGCCATTACACTTTCTTGTTGGCCCGCCCCTTGAATTACTCTCATAAACATCCTAGATGACTGCTTTTTGTTTAACTTCTCCGATTTTCTTTTCTTCGTTTTCTTTTCTTTGGGCTTCTGGGACACTTTCCTTCTTAGTTTCCTGATGAGCCTCTCTATCTGGATTACCTTGCTAGATGTTGCTGTTGTTGCACTTTCCAGTGATCAGGGCAGTAAAACCGGAGGAATACTCTTTGCGTGGGCTTTGCCACTCAGGTATAGATGTTCTAGGTAATGATCCCTCTGAGTGTGCTTTAGTATTTCATGGTGTGTTCTTATTCAAAATGGTTGATGCCCCAAAGACATATTTTTCTTCCTTCTTTTCTGTCTGCCCTCAAACCTTTCTGCCCCTCATAACCGATTACTTTTCCTTCCTGGGCCCTTTGAGTGAAATTTCAAATCATCCTGTGATTGTTCATCAAAGAAGAAATCACTTCCTATACTTTTATTTGGTGCAGATGGAACAGGAGCGTTCAGATTTCAGAGCTCATCTTTCATATATAAACTGGAACAAAGACATAGGAAGGAGGAATCGAGGGGAGAGAGTTGAGTATACGTCAGCTTGTGAAGTGCACCAGGAAAGACTGATGGGTGAACATCACAAATCACAGACCCTGAATACACAAAGCGCTATACAAGTCCTGCTTACTTTTTGCCCGTGCTTAACATTAGCACAGAGGAATCAAAGCAAGGCCTTACCTGTTTGATTCCTGAGCCAGCAAATTCCTTATCTGCAGCAGCCCCAGAGTTGAGGATCAGCAAACTTCATGGGCTGCACCATCAAACCTTAAAGAGAAAAGACAACAGTACATATAATAGTCCTTTGAAATCTTGTGCAACATACTATGACCTCTTTTGCATGGAATACAAGTAACCTGACTAACACATTTTGAACATGAATTGAACTAGAGAGATTTAACATCATTCATATCTGATTGTGACTAACCTGACAAAGTTGTTACTACCAAACTGCTTAGAAAAAGAAAAAAAAAATCAACATATGGAGGCTTGTCTGTAAAGTGCACAGTTGAGTGACTTAACTCCCCTCCTAAAGGAAGGAAAAAGCAACCATCACAAGAGTGTAGCAACTTTACCTACAACCTTCCACAAGAGTGGAGTAACTCTGCTTGGAAATCCCTATAGACTCTGAAGTGGAAATCCCTAAGGTAAACAGGGTAACGGAGATGGAAGGTTTGGGACAAGCACATAGCCAAAGCACACAGTTCCCTCATATCTACATGTATCAAGAAGGTACAGACACAGTGGTGTGACTTCAAGTGCACCCACTACCCAAACTCCTTTGAGCACCTGCGTGGAGCACACTGGGTTCTAGTGTATTACAGGCAGTCTTGCTTAGGTGCATCGGATGCAATAATCGTTACTGTACCTATCCTGAAATCCTTGCTCTGCTCCCTGAGAGCTTTGGCCTCTGACGAGTTATAGTGTTACACAAGGGTAGGCTGATATGAAGCATATCACTCAGCAGGCAATCCTTTCAATCGGCTAGCCGCTTCCATGCAGGAGAGCGGGGTTCTGCCCACATGTACAGTGTGACTGTTAAAAGTTCAGCAGTGAAAGGGGCCTTTGCTACAGTCGAATTCTCTCACCTCATTACAGTGGTGTCAGTGTTCTCTGGTTCCACCATCTTATGTGGAGAGTCGTCCATGCTCTGCCTTGAGGGGCACCATACTGGGACTACTAGGCTCACGGTAGAACCTGCAGGCCCTTCTTGGTTCAGCATACGAACGGCATGGCAAGGGTCTCCACGATCGGTAGGTATGCCTGAGAATTCTGCATACTGCTCCACGCTACACCACCTGTGTCTCATGGCAGACACCATCTTACAAGCAGGGAGTTCATGCGTAAGTTGTGTTGCCAAGCCTGAATCTTCACCGTGGAGCTTCCTGCATAGCACCACTCGATCCACTGGAGCGGTATGTACATGGGGGCCTCCATTGTCATGTTCTGACAATTCAATGAATATTAAAGGGGCTCTGTTCTCTGCAAGCTCTAGGTCCCAGGAAGACCTTAAGGTTCTTGTACACACGGTTCCTTTGCTCATCTAGGCCCCCTGTTTGGACCAGTTGTAAGGCATGCCCAATAAAGAATTGTACTCTCATTAAGTTTCTGTCTGGGTTGGTGTGTTTTTCCCTGTAACCTCAGGACAAGTTGTGTCTGAAGTGGGATAGCTACCTTATCCATTGATGAAAGCCCATTGTGACGGAGAAACCTCTGATCAAGTGTTATGCATATAGAAAACTGGGCCACATAGCACGGACATGTTTGACAATTTTATCAGCAAAAGCCATCTACACAAGCTATTGTGTCATGGAAAAAAACAACCAGAGGCCACCAAGAGTGGTGGTTAGATCCTGAGTACCGAGAGACAAACACCACAGAAGAACCAAAAATATTGGCCTTGAGTAAACTAGGATGAAGCTATTATCTTTAAATTCAACACAAGGGTTAGGAAATGTTGGCTTTAGTAAATGCCAGACCATCATTCATTCTCATGTGGTCATACTGGAACAATCAAAATATCCGTTGGCTGGTCCAGGATATGTGTCTCCATGGATACAGAGAGATATATGCTAAGATCAAAATATCCTTTTTAGTAAGGAACTGACCATATGAAGTAGAGATTGCTGTACTCCCTGGGCTACCAGAGAAAGTAATTTTGTGCATGTACTTGTTGCATTTGAAAGCATGGTTCCCGGAGGCACAAGTGTAAGAAACCACAAGCAAGACAGAAGACATGATAGGCTGGATGGAACAACCAATCAAGGAGTGGCCCTGGGTCTTCCTCGAAGGGAAGATTCCCAAACCTCTTGAGAAAGCCCACCTCACATCTAGGCTCATGCCTTAATCTTCCGGCATCTAGTGGGGTGAACATGTGCTCTGGCAGCCTTCCTGATCTAGTGAGTGATGGTCTTGAGGGAGGTATAGGGAGGATCCTTATACTTAGCTCCTACCACCAGGTCGGGGATATTCACATGGAGATCTCCTCTAAGCCTTTTGGCCCAGGTAACATATGACTGCTAGGCACAAAGACTCTACATGCCTACTTGATGGTATTGTTCAAATGGATAAGTCATTCAGCATTGATAATGCCACTTGAAGAGTGCGCCTCCTGCCCCAAAACTGGTCCATAAATATTATACACTGTAATAAAACTGGCAATGTCATGACTCCTTTCGAGGAGAAAGTCTCTCCTCTTGTTACCAGGGAAAGGCCGAAGCTACCTGACCTCAACCCTGGGGGTGGCTCTCTGAGGGAGGACCACATGGAGGGAGACGTCCCTCGTGGGGGTGAAAGGACATCATCGGATGGGACATGGTATCCCTCTTTCGCCTTTAATACTAACTATTTCCCATTATGCTCTAACCACAATTCTGCTTCCCCTTTTAAAACTCCTAGTATGTTTTATTCTGGAATGAGGGAACCCTGTATAGGAAAAGGCACCCATCCATCCCTGAAAAGCCTAAACTAATGAGATCTGAAACTACTTAAATATCCCAAAACTTGAAAGAGAGCATTACGAACTTTAGTAAAAGGGGGTCAGTGACCCAATATTGGACAAATATAATATTTTAGATAAAAGAAAGAATCATTAGTGAGGACAAAAGCCCTGACAGGTTAGTGAACCAGGCAAACAGTGAAACTGGACTCACACACAAAGCAGTAAGAAAGAAAGCAAATTAGCATTTATGAAACTGATATCCTGACAGGAGAGTAAACCAGGAGTGAGAAAGAAAGTGAACTTGCATTTATCAAACAGTGATATCTGGGCGGGAGAGTAAACCAGGAGTAAGAAAGAAATTGAACTTGCATTTATGAAACAGCAATATCCTGCCAGGAGGTTAAACCAGGAGTGAGAAATAAAGCAGAGTTGAACCATGTGAAATAGCAACATCCTGACCAGAGAGTACACCAGGAGTGGAAAGCAAAGTAAACTTTGAAACGTAAAATTGTAAACAAGTTTTGAAGGGAGGAAGCATACCCCTTTTTGGAAGATAAATGACAAAGTTATAAATATCCGGCGAAAGGAATATACCAAGAGTATCAAGAGGAACTCTTTTAACCCAATGGAAATACAGAGTTTGAGAAAGTGATGTGAACCACTGTTGGGTGACATTTTGATTACCAGAAGAAATCTAGGGGAAGGGAAAACCCCTTTCCTGGTGGAACTTTGTTATTCTTTTCCTTTTTACACATTAAACCTCTTTGCGTTTTGGAACTTGGAAGAAAAGCTACAAGTGATAGCTTGTGTGAATCCCCTGGTGCACATTATATTGAGTTTAGAGTCTAAGGGTCAGTTTAGGGTTTGGACCCAGGACGGAGTATGATATTTTGGCTAACATTCTGACACAGACGTTCCTTAGTTTTGCTGAGGCAGGGAAACACCTCTTAGAGTTGTCAATATATAGGATTCCACCCAACCCTCTTATTATTTTGAAAGTAAAAGTCTATAGCCAACACTTAACATGCCAACTTAACATGCCACTGTGTCTGAGTCTTTTGGCCTCATCACGAGTTGGGCGGTAACACCGGCGCTAATAGCGCCAGCGTTATCTGCCCTACCGCCAAACCCACCGGCGCTTTGGAAATCCCCAATCCCCATTGGGCTCAATGGGGAAATTTCACGCTCTTACCGCTGGCGGATTTCCCGCAGGCAGTATGAGCACGAAATTTCGGCGCATTTCCCCCCAGCTAACAGCTGGGGGGAAAAACGTCAAAGCCATGATTTGGCAAACCCTTAAATCCGGCGGTAACAGCGCTACCGCCGGATTTAAGGGTTACCCCCAAACTCGTGATGAAGCCCTTACTCTTGAACCCTTACAACACTTTTGCAGGCCTTAGCTTAGATAGGCCCAAGTGCGGGCCAGGCTAGAGTGTAAAATTACTGAGCAAGATCAGAAAGATGTGGGTGTTTAGAGCAGAAGATAGTGACAGGAGTTTGGAGCTAGTTGGAGGAGTTGGCAACATTTTGGAGAGAGGGCAGTGAGTCGAGAAGACTGGAGACCAGTGAGGGAGAAGGAGATGGAGGAAGTGGAAACTGGGAGTGGTGATAGGAGGATGTCAGGAGGAGATAATAAGGAGAAGGTGGTAGGAGAATGACAGGAGGATTTGAGAGATGAATATCAGAAAGTGGTGGTTGGAGAGTATGAGGAGAAGATGGCTGACAAACTCAAGGAGGTTGTTGGAGAGTGTCAAGAGGAGGTCATAAACCAGCATCAGGGCGTGGTTGGAGAGTATCAGGATGTTGAACAAGATGCAGCTTGTAAGCTGATACACGAAAATTCGGCAGTGGCTGGTGAGTATCAAAAAGATATGGCAGGAGAACAGAATCACTGGAGGTGGTAAGCAAACACCAAGAGGTGGTTATAGAGAATCGGGAGGAGCTGGTAGACATACAGAAGGTGTTTGAAGAACAGAGTATTTGAGGGCACAGTTGGCCCAAAGCAAGGCATATGGGCAAAACCCTGATAAGTAAATGTTGAGCCTAAGGTGGGTGGAAGAATACGCATGTGGGGGACATTGTGTATGTGCAGGAGAAGATAAAGTGTATACATTGTTTGTGTGCTGGATAAGATGAGGTTAACTTGGGTGACAGTGAGGGTGGAGAGCAGGTCCCTAAGTCAAGGAGCTGATTGTGCCATCTGGTCCAACCTAATAAAGACTTAGGAAAACCTACTGTGTGGTTCCCCAGTCTCTCTTTGAATATCTTGCAAGGTGTCAGCAGAAGGGTCCAGGAGAGAAAGGGCACAGGAAGCCCAGGGAATCAGCATGTTGGAACACTTTTTTGGCTGAAGAAAAAAAAGCAGGAAGCAAAAGCCCTTGAACCTGAAGCTGAAGGCAAAGGAGGAAATAGGGCGTGGGAAACCCTAGGATCCTAGCTTGAGACGGTAGGGAATTATGTGAAACAGTTTGTGCCCAAGGCTGAGACTAGTGCAGAACACCTTGAGAGAAAATGGGTGCGTGAAACCCTGACTGTAACGCTCACCTGATTCCCGTAGAGGCGCCGGTCTTGACTGGGCGTATACCGTATCTTCAAAGGTGATGTGCAACACACGGCGGGCTCTTTGGGCTGGACCTCTGTGCACTGTATGTCTGACTTGAAGGGTAAGATGTCTTAGGTAAGTGAACGCCGTGCTCTCCATCTGCCTTGGGGCAGGGTGCTGTAACCAGTTTCTTCACTGGATAAGGGGAGCAGGCCTCTTGACTTCAGAGGACTGCTGTCCGTCGTTTACTGCACGAACGGTAAGTTTCGAGTAACTCTAATGTCTTTAAAGTCTTTAGTAATGATGTTTCTTGTTTTGCAGGGTTCCGGCGATGGCGGATGACGGGCTGAAGTGAGTTGAAGATGGAGCCCGTGTGATGAATAGAAGCGCCTGGAAGCACGTAAGTAAGCGCTTGTTGCCTGCTTCACGATGCGCTCTAACTGTCTTTTTATTTTGCAGGTACAAGTTCGGAGCGGCTGCAGGGTGCCGGAATACCCACTGGGTTAGATGTGGAAAGGAGTAATGGCACGTGAGTATTAAAGTTCCCCAATGTCTTTAAACGCACCTTGTTTTGTCTTTCAGATGCGGGATGCAGCGCCGAAGGCCTCCGGAGCGTGCGAAGAGTTGGTAAGCTTTTGTCTTTCAGATGCCGGAATGCAGTGTGAAGACCTCCGGAGCGCACGAAGAGTAGGTAAGCCTTTGTCTTTCAGGTGCCGGAATGCACCGCGAGGCGTTGGTGACAGCCGATGGACCAGGTAAGTGAAGAGCTGTCACTGAAGACCGTAATGCTAACCTGTTCTTTCTTGTCTTTATAGGTGTTGCTGAAGACTGGATTCAGGATGGTAAGCCTTTTTTCCTTAGGCCCAGGATCAGATGCTGAAGACACGAGGAGCGTTCTGCTGCAGAGGATGCAGAATAACGCAAAGCAAGATTCATCCATCGGGTGTGGTTTAAATAGCCTCCTGTAGTGCTTAGTGTCTCCTTCCACAGCCATGCCTAGGTAAGAAAAGAGTTCCTGCTTTCCAGAAGAGTTCCAGTGTTCTGAATCTAGGGAGTGGCTCCTGCCCCACCCAACAGGAAAAGTAGTTCCAAACAGAAGAGGATCAGAGGCTCAACTGGCAGGCAAGTAAGCAGCATGGTCTGCTGCAGGTAAGTCCACCCAAGCATTATGAGCCCGGCGCTTCCAGCGCTGGGACTGGGCATATTTATGAGCCTGGTGCCACTGGCGCCAGGACTGGGTCCAAAAGGTCCCAATTGGGACTGGTTGGCACTCGGAACCTGGGTTATGGATCTGCTTCCAAGGGAGTTGGGAAAACCCTGACCTTTTGGAAGCAGAGATCATGACAGTACCCCCCCTCAAGGCCCCTCCCAAACCGGGCTCCTCTGGGGGTTTTGGCTTGTCAGGAAATGTTCGGTGAAATCTTTTGATTAGGCGAGGAGCGTGGACATATTCAGCAGGTTCCCAGGATCTCTCTTGGGGGCCGTAGCCTTTCCAGTCAATTAGGTAAAATAGTTTAGATTTGGAGATCTTGGAGTCCAGAATGCTTTTGACTTCAAACTCGAGTTCTCCATCAACTAGGATAGGTTTTGGAGATTTAGTTAGTCGGGTTTGAGGTTGCACGGGTTTTAATAGAGAGACGTGGAAGACCGGATGTATCTTCATGTGCGGGGGCAAGTCCAACTTGACCGCTACTGGGTTTACTATGGTAGTGATGGAATAGGGACCAAGGTATCTTGGGTTGAATGTGCGTGGCCCTTTTAGAGGTAGATATTTGGTGGATAACCAGACTTGATCCCCTACTTGATATTGAGGGGCTTCCTTCCGATGTTGATCTGCTCCTTTCTTGTATTGTTCTTTAGCCCTTTGAAGGTGAGAAACAGCTTCCTTAAAGGCTTGGGTGATTGTAGAATGCAGGTAGTCTACTGCTGGTGTTTTAAGATCTTGGAGGGGATCCAACTCCGAGGTTCGAGGGTGACTGCCGTACAAAAGAAAAAACGGGGTTTTCCCAGTTCCCGAATGGACAGAGTTATTGTAGGCATATTCGGCTATCCAAAGGATGTCTTTCCAAGTTTTTTCAGTTTGTTGCAGCATGCAGCGTAAATACTGTTCCAGAGTTAGATTGGTCCTCTCGGTTTGTCCGTCGGTCTGAGGGTGGTGACTGGTCGATAGTCTCACATCAATTTGAGTCGACCGACAGCAACTTCGCCAAAAATGAGAAATAAATTGACTACCTCGATCCGAAATTAGAACCGAAGGAAAACCGTGCAGTCGGACGATGTTTTCGAGAAATTCTCGGGCCAGAGTTGCTGCTGTTGGCAAGCCTTTGAGCGGAATGAAATGCGCCATCTTGGAGAATAAGTCCACGATTACTAGAATCGTATTGTATCCGGAGCATGGAGGTAGATCGGTGATGAAGTCCATAGAAAGCGTATGCCAAGGGCGAGGTGGGATGTCAATAGGGCTTAAGAGGCCTGCTGGTCTTTCCTTTTGACTCTTGTTTTGGGCGCATACTCCACAGGACATTATAAAGTCTCTGATATCTTTTTTCCAAGACGGCCACCAGAAGTAGCGCTTGATCTTTTCTGAGGTCTTGGCCATACCGGGATGTCCTTCCATTAAAGAATCGTGATAACAAGAGATTACTTTTTTCTGTAAATCTGTGCTGGGTAGGTATAATCGTTCTTGGAAATACAATAAGTTGTCCTTTACTGCAAAGTCCTTTCCCTGCAGATGCCAATTCTGTATGTCTGCTGGAGTTACAAGTTGCCTGGCTTTATCCTTAACTTCCTCTATGGATTCTGTGGCGATTACACCCAGAATTCTTTGTTCGGGAATGATTGGTACAGATTTAGGGTTGATCAAGTGTTCTTCCACTCCCATCCGGGAAAGGGCATCAGCTTTACCGTTCTTTGTACCAGGTCGATAGGTAATTATGAAGTCAAACTCGGCAAAGAATAATGCCCAACGGAGTTGTCTAGAGGATTGGGCTTTTGCAGTTTTCAAATATTGCAGGTTTCGGCGATCCGTAATCACAGTAACGGTGTGTCGGGCCCCCAGCAGATAATGCCGCCAAGCCTTAAAGGCAGGCTTGATAGCCAGAAGTTCCTTGTCAGTAATCGTGTAATTGATTTCAGGAGGCGAGAATTTGCGGGACCAAAATGCCATGGGATGCAACTGATTGGTTACCGGGTCCTTTTGTGATAGAACTGCCCCCATGGCAAGGCTTGAAGCTTCAGTTTCCACGATGTAGGGGAGTTCGGGGCGAGGGTGTTTTAAGATTGGTGCAGAGATAAATTTAGTCTTCAAATCCTGGAAAGCTTGTTCCGCCTCGGTAGACCATTCAAAACGTTTGTTTTTCTTTAACAAGGCAGTGATGGGCTGGACTATTCGAGAGAATTCGGGGATAAACCTGCGGTAAAAGTTAGCGAAGCCTAACATGCTTTGCACACCTTTTTACGGAGGATGGTGATGGCCATTTGAGAACTGCATCGACCTTCTTTGAATCCATACGCACTCCGCCAGGTGATAATATGAATCCCAAGAATTCAACTTCAGGCACGTTGAAAACACATTTTTCCAACTTAGCGAAAAGTTTGTGTTGACGCAATCTTTCCAGGACTATTTTCACGTGTTTCCGATGTTCAGATTCCGATGAAGAATAAACGAGGATGTCGTCAATGTAAACAACAACACACACATCTATGAGCTCTCTGAGGACATCGTTCATATAATATTGAAAGGCGGCCGGGGCATTGCAAAGTCCGAAGGGCATGACCTGATATTCAAATAGCCCATACTTGGTGCGGAAGGCCGTCTTCCATTCATCGCCCTCTTTTACTCGTACCAAGTGGTAAGCTCCTCTAAGATCCAGCTTTGTATATATGCATGCTTTTCTGACTTGGTCCAGGAGTTCAGGGATCAAAGGTAACGGATATCTATTCTTAACGGTGATCTGGTTCAGGGAGCGATAATCTATACAAGTTCTAAGGTCTCCTTCCTTTTTTGGAACGAAGAACAAAGCTGAAGAAGCAGGGGACTTGGAAGGACGAATAAACCCATTTGCCAGGTATTGATCCAGGTATTGTCGAAGGTGAAGGTTCTCAGGCTCGGTGAGGGCATAAATTCTACTACAAGGAGGAGTAGATCCAGGTATCAGGTCTATCTGGCAGTCATAAGACCTATGAGGAGGTAGAGAGTTAGCCTGATCCTTCCGGAAAACATCTTGGTATTCTAGGTATTCGGGAGGTAATTGGGGAGTCTCTGAAGAAATTGCTGCCAGTGCAACACCAGGTGGAGGGTGACAAGTAGAGACACATTCTGGAAACTGGACCGTTCTTGCTCGCCAATCGATCAGAGGATTGTGTTTCTCTAACCAAGGTATTCCTAGAATAATCTGAAACTGAGGGGCCTTGATCACATCGAACACGATCTTCTCATGGTGTCCATCTTGACTTACTAGCGTGACCTCTTGAGTGGTATGCGTTACTGGCCCGGAGGCTATCTCCGTACCATCCACCGTAGTAATGACGTCCTTTACAGCCTTGGGACAAAAAGTTAGATTCATCCTCAAAACCATTTCATGATCCACATAATTGCCGATGGCACCGCTGTCGACGTAAGCTTCAATTGCATGTAATCGATCCGGATTATCAGGGCTAATGAGGACCATAGGTATCACGAAATGCGAGGTCACGGAACTGGTTTTCACGCTCGGCAAGAGGACCTCTATTCTTGTCGGGCGAGGTCGTTTCCCTGCTCAGAGTTTGTAACTTTGGTAACTACAGCTCCTACTGCCTTCTTGGCAGGTTTCACCGGACAGTCTCGAAGAAAGTGCCCTGAGTTTCCGCAATAGAGGCATAATTGCAACTGTTTTCTCCTTTCCTGCTCCTTTTGTGTTAGAGGACCTTTCAGACCCCCTATTTGCATGGGTTCCCCGGAGTCTACTCCTTTGGAAGGAGTTGGCGGTTTGGAAAATACTCGAGCATCAAACTTGGAACGATCGGCCTTCCTGTTCTGCAGTCTGTGATCTATTTGAACGACTAAGTCTATATAGTCCGAACAATCTTGTGGGGGATTCACTACTTGGGCTAACACATCTTTGAGCTCTCCACGTAGACCTCTATAAAGCAGCGTAATCCTTTTGTCCTCAGGCCATTGAGTTTCCACTATTAGTCTGTTGAAAGACGCAATATAAGCCAAAGGTCTTGATTACCTTGTCGCAACGAAAGAAGCTCATTGTCCAAGGCCTGCCCCTGTGAATGTCTTGCGAACAGTTTTTCCATACTGAGCTGAAAAGCTTGAAAATCATGGAGGACCGGATCATCTTGATTTACTAGAGGGATCGACCAGTCTGCCGCATTGCCACTAAGGTACGAAAGCACGAAAGCTACTTTAGCTTGATCAGTTGGAAAGGCTGCTGGCCGGCATAAGAAATGCACTGATTAATAAATACTGCAAACCTCTTTGGGTCACCAGAAAATCGTTTGGGCGGAGCCAGAGGTACATTCCCAGGTAGGTTGATCTGCACTGGATTCATAGAGGATGTAGAAGGAAGATTTCCCCCAGGTGCGGGTAACGGGGTCTGTCCGGCTTGTGACTGTAGCAATTGTCTAGCGAGATCATCTGTTCACTCCTTGGAAATAATCAGTTCCCTTCTTAGAGCGTTCGTTTCCTGACGGGCTGCATGCACTTCTGCCCTTAGTTCCCCAAGTAACTGGGCTAGCTGGTCGGTATCCGAGGTTTCCATAGCGCCTGGACGGGAGTTTTGTGGTAGGCTTTGCGTTCTGTAACGCTCACCTGATTCCCGTAGAGGCGCTGGTCTTGACTGGGCGTATACCGTATCTTCAAAGGTGATGTGCAACACACGGCTGGCTCTTTGGGCTGGACCTCTGTGCACTGTATGTCTGACTTGAAGGGTAAGATGTCTTAGGTAAGTGAACGCCGTGCTCTCCATTTGCCTTGGGGCAGGGTGCTGTAACCAGTTTCTTCACTGGATAAGGGGAGCAGGCCTCTTGACTTCAGAGGACTGCTGTCCGTCGTTTACTGCACGAACGGTAAGTTTCGAGTAACTCTAATGTCTTTAAAGTCTTTAGTAATGATGTTTCTTGTTTTGCAGGGTTCCGGCGATGGCGGATGACGGGCTGAAGTGAGTTGAAGATGGAGCCCGTGTGATGAATAGAAGCGCCTGGAAGCACGTAAGTAAGCGCTTGTTGCCTGCTTCACGATGCGCTCTAACTGTCTTTTTATTTTGCAGGTACAAGTTCGGAGCGGCTGCAGGGTGCCGGAATACCCACTGGGTTAGATGTGGAAAGGAGTAATGGCACGTGAGTATTAAAGTTCCCCAATGTCTTTAAACGCACCTTGTTTTGTCTTTCAGATGCGGGATGCAGCGCCGAAGGCCTCCGGAGCGTGCGAAGAGTTGGTGAGCTTTTGTCTTTCAGATGCCGGAATGCAGTGTGAAGACCTCCGGCGCGCACGAAGAGTAGGTAAGCCTTTGTCTTTTCGGTGCCGGAATGCACCGCGAGGCGTTGGTGACAGCCGATGGACCAGGTAAGTGAAGAGCTGTCACTGAAGACCGTAATGCTAACCTGTTCTTTCTTGTCTTTATAGGTGTTGCTGAAGACTGGATTCAGGATGGTAAGCCTTTTTTCCTTAGGCCCAGGATCAGATGCTAAAGACACGATGAGCGTTCTGCTGCAGAGGATGCAGAATAACGCAAAGCAAGATTCATCCATCGGGTGTGGTTTAAATAGCCTCCTGTAGTGCTTAGGGGTCTCCTTCCACAGCCACGCCTAGGTAAGAAAAGAGTTCCTGCTTTCCAGAAGAGTTCCAGTGTTCTGAATCTAGGGAGTGGCTCCTGCCCCACCCAACAGGAAAAGTAGTTCCAAACAGAAGAGGATCAGAGGCTCAACTGGCAGGCAAGTAAGCAGCATGGTCTGCTGCAGGTAAGTCCACCCAAGCATTATGAGCCCGGCGCTTCCAGCGCTGGGACTGGGCATATTTATGAGCCTGGTGCCACTGGCGCCAGGACTGGGTCCAAAAGGTCCCAATTGGGACTGGTTGGCACTCGGAACCTGGGTTATGGATCTGCTTCCAAGGGAGTTGGGAAAACCCTGACCTTTTGGAAGCAGAGATCATGACACTGACATCTAAGATTGCCAGTACACAGAGACCTTTGAGTAGGAAGAAACCAGGGAAGGAAGATGTTGTCCTCCTCTACCTTGCGGCAAGGCAAAAAGGTCAAAGGAGGTTCAGAGATGGAGGTTTTAAATTTGCTTATCTTTTCACCCTGTCAATTTGGCCCAGTCGCAAGACATTACAAATAAAGAAATCTAATTCTCAGATCGTTTCTGTCTGGACATGACAGCCAACTATAAACATAAGAAACACAGAAAAGGCAGAAAAACTAAATAAATACATACATTACAAGCTCTGATTCTATTCCACATTTAAGTGCCCAGAGGTAATTAATCCATTTAAATTCATGTTTACAATTCAGCATTTTAGCTTAGTTAGCTTCTACATGTGATTATCTCATCATGCTAGGCATTGCCACATATCTGGTCTCATATGGATAAATCGTCCCCATCCTAAGAGAATTACACTGGCTACCCATTCCACCCACAATATTTTTCAAAAGTACATAAGTCACATGAAAGGCTTCTAATGCCTAAACACACAACCTGTGGGGACAGGCTCTTATAGAAGCCAAAACATCAGCCTAAGCTTTCATGAAAGGGCAAACAAGGAACAGGCCTTTTCCTGCTATGCCCCAGCCTGGAACGCCATCCAAATCACAATCAGGACCACTTCAAAGCTCCTGCAGTTGAGAAAGGAACTTAGACTCTGTGTTTCAGACAATACCAAGGGATCTCTAAGGATCTAATATTCCTAGATATATACCACCCCTTTGGTATGGACTATCCAAGATACTGTAACATGTGACCCCCCTTTCACTGACCTCGCTTAACCCCAAAGTACAGTGCTCAGTTACTTCCTTACTAGGTTTGCCAAACCAAATTGCAAAAAAGTGCATTGTGTAAAGCAGCAGGGTCTCTGTCATCACACATACATGTTTACTTATATCGGTCTAAACCTTACCTATACTGTCAATATGCGATTGTTGGCAAGGACATTGCAAAACATGCACAACATAGGTAGATAGTGTGAGAAACCGAAGGTGTCTCACCCGCTAGTCTCTGGGGATCTGTCATCCCGGTGGCCAGGACATGGCCATCGGTTTTGGGTCCAGTTTCTGGGGGTGGACCAGTGCAGGAGGAGAACCTGGACGAGGGGTCTTCGGGGAGTGGAAGTGGGACACCAAAGGGTGAGACACGGTGTCGCCTTCCTCATGACACCTTTCCCCCATCCTTCCAGACAGGATACATGGGAACTCAACCCCCGCCCCTTTCCCGACACAACACTTAAACATTTTCTCATGGACAGCCCATTGTGAGCGACAACGGACTAACACCAGAGCCATATACCTGACATGTCCCAACACCATGATCCAGCAAGGTCAGGCAATTATGGATCATTGAACACACCTGAATTCCATAACACTTCCCCACACGGATAAAAGGCAGAGCACGCAAGCACACTCTGAGCAAGACAAAACACATGAGGAGGCAGCAGTTCATAATGGCAGTTTAATACAAGGAGAAAGACGGCCAGACAAGAGAGGGGCACATGGATGCAAGTACCCTTGAACTCTAAAGACTGTTGCTTTTGTGAACCTTAGAATGTAAGAAACCGAAGACCAGTAACGAAGGCTGATCAAACCTGTGCAGTGTGTCAGGGGTACCCAGGGCTCTCCAGCATCGATAACACAGGTGGGGAAGAGCGATTGCAGCCATGGTACTTTCCTTGGCTCCTACAACAAAGCAGTGTCAGAAAACGCAGCACAGCCGGTGAGTCAGAGGGACTGATACCGAACCAGCTTGTGTTCTGAACCAAGGTTGCAAGCAGCAACATTGTATAAAGAGAACAGTGTGAGGCATTGGTGATTAGCAACGCAAATGTAATTGGAAACAACAAGAGTAATTTCACTTTGGGAGGTCAAGTTAAGATACCATCTTCAGAGTGGTCCCGTGTCATGTGGGCGCTCATTCAAAAGTCTCTGTTTGGTATCCAGCTGATGCTGAGTGAATTAAAAGGAAGATTGAGATTGAAGTGCTCATCTAGTGGGTCAAGCTAAATTTTGTGCACATTCTAAAGTCTTTGATCATTTAAAGTACATCACCATTGTTCCGAGCCCAGCTGAGGGAGACTAATTGAGCAGGATCTGAGCCCAACAGAGGGGGATACAACCTGAAACCTTTGAGTTGAACTTTTGCTTTGAAAGGATCTGAACCCAGCTGAGTGGGATCCAGGTTGAATACCTGAAGTGTGCACATGCGAAATACTGAAGGGGAAAGAACATTTCCTTATTGTTTTGTGCAGCAGGCCCTCTGACTCAAGAGACTTGCAAGAAGTACCGAGACTTGAATTCAGAAGGTTTTGAATTGTGAAAATTGAACTGCATCCTCGTGCCCCAGAAGCCAGAGTGCATGCTTTTCTCGAGTGACCCGACTTGTCCCGTGCTGAAAACATGGGGAAGGGAGGCCAACGGCCCGAGCATCCTGACATATCACTTTGGGAACACTTCTTTCTTTTTCATGAACATTACTCCTAATGTTTTGTAAATTAGTGGTAAGGGTTGGTAATAGGTTTTTTAGTATGGCCCTTTTTATTTGACAAGACTCCACTTGGACTGTGTTATTATTATTTGATGGTCGTAGCTTGCTCCCATCTGTAGATTTAGGTTTAGATAGCTGTTTATCACCCCCTTGTGAAAATTCAATAAACACCCTTGAACTGTGGGCACTTGTTTCTGTCTTACTATTACCACCATGCGCTCCTTACAATAGTCCGTTAATAATACTGGTGATAGTGTAGGCTTTGAAGTCAAGATATGACAATGGCTTGGTTTTATCCATAACATATTAGCAAATTTTACATTTGTAACATTTAAAGAAACTTTTTGAATGTTTCTTTGATGTTGATTGTGCACTAGACCTCAAAAGAGGTGGTAACAGAATGTTGAACTTGCATGAGCATGATCTAAGTGGACTCAATTAAGAGCATAAAATGCATGTTTGTTTAATTTTTTGCTTTGTCTTGTTACTCGCTGCCCTTATTACTTATTTTCTTGTGGTTTCTTACATGATGTGTTTTGAACACATGCTCTCGTTCAAACTTCATTCCATCTGCTGACCACCTTAATTTGATCTTCTTTAAGCCGGTCCAATAGCACAGCGAGTAGAGCACTCGCTTTGACATCTGTGCAGAGCCTGCTGACGCAGGTTCGAATCCCGGCAGGGTCAAACTCAGCCTTTCATCCTTCCGAGGTTGATAACCAAGCACCACACACCGTGGCCAAAATGAAGCAGCGCTGAGATACCTGAGGGTTCGTAGCAATATATAAATGCTAAATTATTATTATTCATCCTACTTCCTTGCTACTTAGCCTCTATTTTATTTCTCACAGTATTTCTCTATGCATGTTTTTTTCCATCACACAATTGTGAATAATATGTACTTTTTGGTTTTGTACTATATCATGGAACTATCATGGTTCAATGCCATTTAGCATTTTTTCCATGTCTATGCCATTATTTGCTTTGGTTTCATATTTTATCATGTTGTTATTTTGGCCCTGTTATGGAGATTTTCTACAAGTCCTCTGGTGATTACTATTGAAGAACAACCTATAGTCCTAAGCAGGGTTTTCCTTGAACTGGTGCTGACTCTCACAATGGTAGCTGTGAAAGAGCAGTCTGGCTTGACTCTTAGTGGTGTGTGGGCTGGTTATAGAATACCACCTATAGACACACACAACCCCATGCATGCACAGGTTGTGCTTCAGAAATATCTATACACACAGGTATTTACTTTAAGGTGTGTGCAGTAAATTGACATTAAGATTCCTGCTTAACCATTTCCACAAGTATTCTAGTTTATAGTTAAGTACATTATTTAGATACTTATAGCCAGAATGAAAGGTTTTGAAAAGGTTGACCCCAGAAATGAATGGGACAAAGTTAGTAGGCAGACCCATGAAATAGTAGATGGCCACATACACATATCCAGGGTCCAGTGGCAATATTAGATAAGGGCCCGCCTAGCAGCAAAAATGGAGGACCCCGCCAGAGGAGTTCCAAGCCCATGTTTGATGTCCAAAGGCGTTTAAAGGAAGATTGCCAAAAAGACGTAAGAATTCAAGTGCATTGTAAATTGTGATTAGGGATCCCAGAACGAGGAACGCAGGCACAGCAGTCAGACGCAGAGGATCCAGACCAGTAAACGGATGGAAGTCACAAGACCCAGAGGATGTGGATCAGGCTGTTGGAAGAGGCAGAGGAAGTCCAGGATGCATTGGTGCATGGGTTGGTTTGTGTCTTAGTTTATTTTTGTTTGGCACACCGGTTGCTGTAGCTAGGTCTAGAAGCAATGTGCCCAGGGATGGCTGGTGGAAGATATCATTGTCAGCAACAATAGAGGATCCCTTTAGGGTGACTCATGAAGTGCTGAACTTGACAATAGCAGTGAGAAAGCACATTGGTGTCTCTTTAGAAAATGCCAGATGATGTTCCGGCCAGAACAAACCGCTGCAAATCAGGATGAAGGAAAGGACGCCACAGGTAGTTCCCTCAAGGAAGGACTCCTACTGAGGATCAGGCCAGGATGTGCCTCAATAGGATAGGTTGCTGTGAACAGCAGGTAGGTGTTTGGGTTTCACCAGACAGCAGCGGCTCACACTTTTGTCCCAGAGGCGTACATGGTGCAAGAGCTTCTTGGCGGTGCACACATAGCTGCAGAGAAAGAGGATCCAAATGTTCCAGCCTGATCAGAAGGATGAAGAGCTTGAGGCAGAATTCCCTTGGACAAAAGAGTGGCAGAGTTTTGCCTCAGAAACTTCTGGTGTCAGCAGCACAACTTCAGCTGGAAGTCTCCAGTGATCTATTTGCCCCTTCACCTAATACTGACATAATTCCAGGTAAGCCATTGTGAATGACTTGGTATCTACCCAGTTCCACACACACCCACACACACACACTTACCTAAGCTCCTCAAATCTTCAACCAGCATGAAAAAGTTGGCCCTGTGAAATAAAAGGTCTTGGGTTCTGGAGGTGAAAGTTTGGCACCTTCTTCCTTTCTGCTACATTATGTGGGGGGCTGCTGTTCCCTATGGATAGGTTGATGCTTGCTAAGCACTCAGTAAAATAATGCAATATTATGTCAGGATTCTATTAGTAACAGCAGGTCGGTTAACATAAATAATGTGTATTAGTGGGTGGTGCAGCATTTAATTATTTAAATTTGTATTATGTCTTTATTGTCAGAAGTAAACCCTCAGATAATCCGAACTGCCTGTTGTGAATATATTATCAACTGAAATTTCATCTTTACACTAACATTATGAAAACAAAGGCTGTTGAAATTCTAGGGTATGTGTAAAACCAAGAACACGCCAGAACAGTACCTTAATATATAAAAACGCAGAATAACTTGCCTGAAAATGATGGAAACACACATGAAGAACATTTTGGAAATGACAAAGGTGAAACAATGTGCTATCATTAACCTAGTACTGCCCAAAATCTACATTTCATCACAAAGAAGTACCCGGAATGGGCCGGAACGGTACCCTAATATATGAAAAGACAGCAAAATTCACCTGAAAATGGTGCAAACACACATAAATCGCATAGAAATGAGAAAGGTACAACAATATTCTGTCATTAACCCCGTTACCGGACAACATCACCATGTTAACACAAAAAAGTACCCGGAATGGGCCGGAACACTACCATAATATATAAAGAGGCAGCAAAACCCATTTGAAAATTCATGCATGAAGAATATTTTGGAAATGAGAAAGGTTTAACATGGTGCTGTTAATAACCATTACTGCCCAAAATCTACATTTTATCACAAGAAAGAACCTAAAACAGGCCAGAATGGTACCATAATAAATAAAAGGGAAGTGAAACACAACTGAAAATACTGCAAACATTTTGGAAATGTAGAAGGTTGACCCACATGCAAGACATGCGCTCCAGGCCTGGGCCAGCACCCCCCCCCCGCCAGCCTTCCTGGAGCTCTAGCTGAGCCTTGTTAGAGCTCTTCTCTCAGGGTTAGAACTTTTCCCTCTCAGGAGGCATGGGAACCCCGCCTGGGCTCCATGGCACCATCGCTGAGCTTGGGCCCAGTCAACCCACGTGCAAGACTGGAACCCCAGGCCAGGGGCAGCACCCCTGCCCGTCCGCGGGGTCTGGCTGGGCTGCGTTTGAGCTTTTCCCTCCAGGGATGGACGGGGACCACATTGCAGCTCCCCGAAACCACTACTGGGCTTGGGGACAGTCGATCCACATGCAAGACTGACACTCCAGACCGGGGGTAGAACCCCCCAGCCATCCCTGAGCTCTGAATAATGGTTATAGGGTCCACGCTGCAATTAGAATGATTCATCAATTTGACCAAGCTGAAAGCAGTCACTTCATGTCTCAGACTGGAGTGTTTTATTCAAGCAAAATCAGAAAAGCACATAATTAGAAAAAAGTTTGAAGCTACAAATTATTACAATACATCAAAGCCCTCAGAAAAGCCCAAGGGTCACTCTTTCAAGAACATAAACATGATTTAAAAATGGGTATAATTGGTGAAAGAGCGGGGGGAACAGGAAAAGAATCCTGAATGTATGTGAAAAGAGAAAGTGGAATCAGCAAAAGTGTTTGTAGATAGAGACAGGGACCACATCCTAATCTCTGTAAAGAGGGTAAACAAAATCCAATTTCAATCATCAATATTTGCTTTAAAGTGATCTAAAACCATACGAAGTGCCTTTAAACATAAAACATGTTATGGGTAAGTAAATATCCATGTGCAGGTCTGTCTGCCTACGTATATGTACACATCATAATTTCATTGGAGTGCCTCTATGGGTTTGTGAGGCACTTGTACATGTTTCGGTATCTTGCCACCTGCTAGGCAAATAGTAAAGCCTTCCTCGGGGCAAATTTGAACCAGACCCTAGGAGGAAGCAGACAAAGATACCAGTCAGGACGCGTGAGTGCATTCGGGTCCTTGAGCTCTGGCCCAGCCGTGCTAGAGTTTTTCCTTCCATGTTAGAGCTTTCCCTCCTGGGAGAGATGGGGACCCTGCCAGGGCCCGCTCCCCGCAACCGTAGCTGGCTTGGGGACTTGGTCACACATGGATGACATTGACCTGAGGACTGGGACTAATCCACGAATGCCATGGAACTCAGCAATGGCCTCTATAAGCGCCTCTACCTCTGTGGAGGAAATGGGCCCACTGAGGGTATCCTTTGACACCGGCATCCCATTTTGGAATTGACCGCACACAGCTGGCATTACCCCAAGGCTGGGGAGAGCACCACGGCTGCCCTGGAGCTCGAGTTGGGCCACGTTAAGAGCCTCTACCCGTGCCGAGGTACGTGTGCTAATTTTATTACTTGCACTTATCTCCGTACTGGTAATGAGGCCGGGTGATCCTCATTGCGAGTTTGGCAGAATTTCCGTTTGGCGGTTTACCGTTACTGCCATGGCATCCTGCAGTATCTCTACTGAAAATGTAACCAGAGAAGGGCCAGAATTTCTGTTTCCGATGTTCATTTATGTGTTTGGTGGAAGTGCCTCCCCTAGGAATAGCCCTCTGAAATAGCGTCACTGGGGTCAGGACTTAAGGCACAACCTCTGTGCACTAAGTCGCAGAATCTCTTCCCTGCATCGGTCTTTGTGCGGAGGAGGTGTCTGCCACCTGAGCCACAGAGCTGCCCCACAGGAAGACACTTCCACGTTGACTATTAAGCCCCCACAAAGAAGGGGCATATAGAAGCCGACCAGAGACAAATGTAGGAGTCAGCCGGGCCAGCCACAACCCAGGACATCTGTTGTGGCTGCCACCGGCCATTTGGCCAGCTGGCCCCCGACCATATGTCCCGGTGGCTGTTGGGCCGTGCCCTCCCTAACGCCACCGTTCAGGGGCCGGCACTTAAGGTATCACCTGTGCGCACTGGGGTGGGGGCTTAAACTGCCACCTCTCTTCCCTTCCTCCCAAGGGCTGGGTCGAGACACTCTGCCTGCTGCCAGCTGGGCCAAGGCCATCTGCTCTGCTAGGCTGACTGGAAAGGAAGAAGAGCGCTCCCCGCCCAGTCTGCACCCCTGCGGGTGCATCCAGGGTGGATGGGAGTTTCCCATGTGCCCCACGGCACAGCATGATGAAGGATGGAGACCCTTCTGGTACCAATGCAGCGCTTTTGAGAAAAGCTTGGTTCAGAGGATGACTTTCAATAGATCACAGCAAGGTAGCTGCTCTGCTACTTACAAAACCCTGACCCGTAATCAGGTTGTCTACAAATGATTTAGCACCAGGTTCCCCACGAGCATGCGGTGCACTACGGGCAAGATGGTGGACGCCTTCTGTCCACACTCGAGTCCCAAGGTGAGTGGCTCTGCACACAGGCCCAGAGGCTGACTATCCTAGGCCAACCAAAGGTCCACAACACTGCAGTATCGTTACAGTTGAGGGTGGAGTCAGACTCAGAGGCGTTCAGTCATAATCCCACAGATGGTAGCTTTCCCTCATTACTCCTCAGCCAAGCACATAAACCACATGTCTGAACCTGCGGTCCCTCTCGTACTGAGCAGGATAACTATTGCAACGACATATCATGAGGGTAAAACTAACCTGTCTAAACGCAGCTCACGTTTCCTATCAGTCAATTAACAATCCAACGCTTGGTGATTTCTGCTTCACACTGAGAGGAAGAGCCGACGTTGAAGGATCAAAAAGCGACATTGCTATGAACGCTTCACCACTATAAAGCAGTTATCCCTGTGGTAACTTTTCTGACACCTCCTGCTTGAAACCCAAAAATTGAGATAAAGCGAGCTTTTTGCTCTTTCCGCTCCACATGAGGATTCTGTCCTTCATGAGCTTGTTTTAGGACACCTGTGTTATCGTTTGACAGGTGTACCGCCCCTGTCAAACTCCTCACCTGCCACTGTCCCTGAAGCGGGTCGCACCCGGCGAGCAACAGGCGCTTGTAACCAGAAAAGACAGCCCCACAGCGCTCGCCCACCACCTCACCAGGTAAGTGAAAAAACAATGAGTAGTGGTATTTCACCAGCAGCCTCTCATGTCACCTCTCATGTCTCTTTTAAGTGCCAGACTACAGTTAAGCTCAGCATGGTCTTATTTCCCCACTGATTCTTCCAAGCCCATTCCCTTGGCTGTGGTTTCGCTATATAGTAGGCAGGGACAGTGGAAATCTCATTCATCATTCACGCGCATCATTAATTAGATGACAATGCATTTGGCTACCTTCTCATCGTTACTCCCACTGTTTACCTGCACTTCATTGAAGTTCTTTACTTTGATATTTAGAGTGCTCGTTAGAAATCACATCACATCAACACCCACTGCGGGCTTTTTCATGCTTTGTTTTATTTAAACTGTCATATTCCCCTGGTCTGCACCAATTCTAAGTCAGCTGCTAGGCATCGTCCAAGGCACAAAGTGGGGCCGCAACCCTGGGAAGGTAACGGAGAGAAGCGACCACCAAAGCTTGGTTCAATCCCCAGGAAGGGCCCGGATTGCATCAAGAGTTTTCCCCAGCACATGCCCAGGCCCACTTCGTGCCCCAGCCCGACCGACCCAGGCCTTAGAGCCAATCCTTATTTTGAAGTTATGGATCTGACTTGCTGGCTTCCCTTACCTACATTGTTTCAACATGCCAGAGGCTGTTCACCTTGGAGAGCTGTTAACAACAAAAAAAGAACTCTTCCCCGGGACTCCTGCCAGCTTCTCCGGTTTCGTGATCGTTTGCGCTACTGCACTGGACACCACAAGGGCACCCATCTCCCCCACTTAAAGTTCGGGGATCTGAACCCGATTCCCTTTCGATCGGCTGAGGGCTGTGGAGGCCACCACCTGTCCCTTCCAAAGGGCAAGCGCCCATCTCTTATGACCGACTGACCCATGTTTAACTGCTGTTCACATGAACCCTTCTCCACTTCGACCTTCAAAGTTCTTGTTTGAATATTTGCTACTACCACCAAGACCTGCATCTGCGGCAGCTCCACCCAGGCCCTCACCCCGCGCTTCGTACACATCGTGATGGCTCTCCTTGTTGTCCTGGCTTAACTTCCGTGGCTCTCCGCACCAGCGATGGCCTGGTGTGGGCCTGACGCTCCATCCATTTTCAGGGCTAGTTGATTCGGCAGGTGAGTTGTTACACGCTCCTTAGTGGATTCCAACTGCCATGGCCACCGTACGGCTGTCTACATTAACCAACACATTTTCTCGGGTCTGATGAGCGTCGACATTGGCCGCCTTAACCCGGCATTCGGTTCATCCTGCAGCACCATTTCTGCTTACCAAAACTGGCCCACTGGGCCTTGCATTCGATGCCAGGCAGCGAGCCGGGCTTCTTACCCATTTAAAGTTTGAGAATAGGTTGAGATAGTTTCGGCCCCAAGACATCTAATCATTAGCTTTACCAGATTAAACTGGGGTTGCCAAACGCCAGCTATCCTCAGAGAAAATTCAGAGCGAACCAGCTACTAGATGGTTCGATTATTCGTTCGCCCTTATACCTAGGTCAGATGACCGATTTGCACGTCAGGACCACAAGGCACCTCCACCAGAGTTTCCTCGGGCTTCGCCCTGCCCAGGCATTGTTCACCATCTTTCAGGTACTATCACACACGCTCATGCTCCACCTCCATGACAGAGCCGGGGTTGAGATGGGTTAGTGGTGCGCCCACCGTGCCTCTGCCACGGGATCCCAACTCAGACGGCACATGCTGGCCCTCACCTTCCTTGCACCACTGGGTTTCGAATGGCCTTCCGACTCGCTCACGCATTAGACTCCTTGGTCCATGTTTCAAGACCAGTCAGGTGAGTAACCGACATCACCGCAGACCCCTGGCACCCTTTGTGGGCCTCCCCGCCCTGTAAACCAACACGGTTGGGGTGAACTGAGGACAGTTGCCCCAGTCGATATTCACACCGGGAGCAGGGGGCCCTGTTCCCCGTCAGCACCCTGGCAAGCCTCGAAAGAGGCTGCGATGGTTGCTGGAGCAGGACTTCAGCCCCGCGGACACAGCAAAACTGCTGCCAGGGGGCTGTAACACTCTCCGCCGGAGCAGAGAGCCACCTGCACCCCAGGGCCTTCTGAGCCAACCCAGAGCCAGTCACAGTGCACCACCACTGAGGAAATGCAGCTTGCAGGGACTGGGTGGGCCTGGGCAGTCGTCCCGTAAGGGGATCTGCCATTGCGGGCTGCCGACCTGCCCGCCATGTTGAATCCTCTGGGCGGACTGCACAGACCCCACCCATTTACCTCTCTAACTCTCTTGAAAGTTCTTTTAAATTTTCCTTACGGTCCTTGTTGGCTATTGGTTTTGCGCCTCTATATAGCCTTAGATGGAGTTTACCACCCTCTTTGGGCTGCATTCCCAAGCAACCTGACTCCGAGAAGACCCGATCCTGGTGCGCCTGGGGTCACTACCGGCCTAACACAGTCCGTGGGGTGAGCCTCGATCAGAAGGACTTGGGCCCACTGAGCGACACCAGGGAGTCGGCCTTCTGTATGCCATAGTTCCCACACGTGCCGCTGGATGGGGATTCGGCGCTAGGCGGGGATTCAGTGTTAGACTCTTCCCTCTTCACTCGCTGTTACTGAGGGAATCCTGCTTAATTTCTTTTCCTCCGCTTAGCAATATGCTTAGATTCAGCAGTTTACCACGTCTGATCTGAGGTCGAAGTCGGGGAGCCGAAGCTCGGGGCGGCCGGCCTTGGTTCCAGGGCTGTATGGGGGTTGCCCCAGCCACACGCCTCCGGCACGGCTGAGTGTGCACTGTCCCAATCTGCAGCCGAAGCCTACCTGGGGGAGGTTGTCTGCCGGATTCAGTCACGAGGCCTGCGCTCCTGGCCCGTCCCACAAAGGCAGCAGTGCGACACCACAGACACCGATACGTGGCATGGCCAGCTGCCCTGGGTTAGGGAAAGGTGCACCTTTTCTTTTTAGGTCTGCCACCACCACCACCACCAACACTGTGGCCTCCGGTGCCTGGCCCTCTTGAACCACAAGAGGTGGGGAAACGGGGAGGCCAGGATGGATCAGCAACAAGCCTGTGCGCCAGGTTCAGGGATTCTGCGATGGTGCTAATTGGGGTCTGACGGTTGCCAGTCAAAGGATCGAATCTAAAGGGTCGACAGGTCAAAGGATCGATACCAAAGGGTCGATAGGTCAAAGGATCAAATTTTGTATTTATTTTTTTCACATTTTTTTTATTTTTTTGGGGGGGTCCCCGAACCCCTTTTTTTTTTTGCTAAAAACCACTTTTTTTCCCTAAACAAAAACCTAAAAAAATATATATAATTTAAAAAAAAATTCGATCCTTTGACCTGTCGACCCTTTGGTGTCGATCCTTTGACCTGTCGACCCTTTAGATTCGATCCTTTGACTAGACACCGGGGTCTGACCTTGGAGGGATGATGGGAATGGGGTCCCTGCGACAACCCCAGCCACACCCCGGGGAGATTCCCCGGGGCAAGTGACCTTCAAGTGACCCTCAGGCATGCGTAGCCCCGGGAGGAACCCGGGGCCGCAAGGTGCATTCAAAGTGCTAGCTGAGTTCTTCATCGATGGGCGAGCCGAGTGATCCATCGCCAAGAGTCACCATCAACTTCTTTTCCAGATGTCGGCCCGAACCTGCCGGTGCAGGAGAGGCTGGGGGAGGCAGCGCCACCTGTCCTGCCAGCGCGCCCTCTAGCTTCTCCACTTGGGAGGCGGCCAAGACCATTGTGGTTTTAAAAAGAAAACATTGCAGGTGCTTAGCCTGGGAAGCCAACCCGCCATATGCAGCAGCACGGTGAGGCTTCCCTCGGTGACAGAGATAGGTCTCTCCACCACCGGCCCACCCAGCCAATCCATCCATCCTTCCTCCGACCATGACCTCCTCCTCCCCTTTTCGGGGGATGGAGTGGAGGGCTAGAGACAGCATGGCTAAGGAGTCAGGTGGGACTGCTAGAGTCATCAATCCCCAGCCCGGGCTTCAGGTACCTGGGCATAAGGGAAGGTCACCTGCTGTGCCTGGCCATCACACACCCACAGCAGTGGCTGAAACCTTGAGGCCTGCCCATCGAGTAGGCCCGGCTGCACCATGGGTCAGAGTTTGCTGCGCATGCCAGGCCCTTGTCTTTCTGGAGAGGCGTCCTTCAAGAACAGCCAGGTTTCCCTTGGCTCCCAGCTGCCCCCACTCAGGACTTCCCTTCTGACTGGGGTGCACCCACCAAGACTTGCCCGCTGGCCGGTCTGCGAGATGAGCGTGCCCAGCAGGCACGGCAGCTCAGGGGCCGGCTCGGTGAGCAGAGGAGGCCACTCCGGTGCGTGGCTGGGGATGCCCCCCCTTGGACGGTTAAGCCAAATCTGCTGGATGTCCCCATCTGTTTGCTGGGTCGTGGATCCGCGCTCTGATGGAAGGGATCCTGCTGCCTGACACCTGGTATCCTGCATACCCCAGCTGAGGGGAGCTGTGGGTGTCAGCATCTGGGACGCAACCGAGGTTGGGCCAGCGGCTCTCCACTCCTGCTTCTCCACCATTAATGATCCGTCCGCAGGTTCACCTATGGAAACCTTGTTACGACTTTTACTTCCTCTAGATAGTCATGTTTTGTCATCTTCTCGGTGCTCTGCCAGGCCCATTGCTGACCATGGTGGGGCTTATGCGAGAACCTCACTAAACCATCCAATCGGTAGTAGTGATGGGCCATGTGTACGAAGGGCAAGGACTTAATGCAAGCTTTTGAAACACACTTAATGGGAATTCCTCGTTGATGGGAAATAATTGCAATCCCTATCAAAAATGGGGTTCAGCGGGTTACCTGCACCGGTCGGCGAAGGGTAGACAAATGATGATCCTTACAGTGTAGTGCACGGACAGCCCCAGACATCTAAGGGCATCACATACCTGTTATTGCTCAACCTCATGAGACTGAACGCCACTTGTCCCTCTAAGAAGTTGAACGCTGACAGCTGGTGGTCGCATAACTAGTTTGCCCTCGTTATCCCATGGACGCCTGGTGTAGACAACCTACAGCGACTGACAAGGTAAGAATGGTGTGGGCAAGGAGTACAGCTAATACTGTACTCCAGTGAAGCCCCACAAGACCTATGACTTAATATCATATATCTACCTGCATTTAACCTAAATGTGTAAGCTAGCAATATTTTGCATTTAGCCTAACTGTGTAAGTTAAACATATGTTTCTTCTAAATAACCGTACTAAAAACTATCAAATTCTGCATACTCTTCTGCAAACTCTGAACTGGACACAACCATACCTCTACTGCACCACAAACCGCACGCACTTCACAACACTCAACCCAACATGAAACCAAACCATGCACAATCACACCTAAACACCACATGACGGCTACCAACTAAAAACACTCCATCAGTCTCTGACCGGTTTCTCCGAACTAAAGTTGCCAACAGCACATCACAGCTCTCTTGCTCTTTTCCTTCTCAATCCCACTAACAACACCCTCAGCCCTCCTTCCATTGCAGATCCACCAGTGCACCAAGATACCACACAAGTTGCAACAGTGCGTGGTACAAGACCCCATGACATTACATCATTTGCCAGTTTTGGTATCAAATGCCCAGATTCTTTCACCATATGCTCAGACACTTCTGTGATAAGAGTGTGCTCTTCTACCATACAGCATACCCTCATACCCTTAACTGCCAAGTTCTACTCCATATATCCAGGTACTGGCAGATACATCACTATAGACTATGTTGGTGAATAGTGGGTTCATGAAAAGCATCGCTTCACCTTACTCATTTCTAAAATGTTCTTCATGTGTGTTTGCATCATTTTCATGTGGGTTTTACTGCCGTTTTTTATATCGGGGTACCGTTCTGGTACTTCATTGTGATAAAATGACATTTTTGGGCAGTAATGGGTTAAAACACCACATTGGTTCACCTTTTACATTTCCAAAAAGTTCTTCATGCGTGTCTACATAATTTTCAGGTGAGTTTCGCTGAGTTTGAATTTATCATGGTACTGTTCTGGGGAATTTCTGATGTTAAAAGGCAGGTTTTAGGCATTAATTGGTTAATGCCAGCACTTTGTTTAAACTTCCTCATTTCCAAAATGTTCTTCATGCATGTTTGCAGCATTATCAGTTGAGTTTCACTTCCTTTTCATTTGTAAGGGTACCGTTCCGGCCTGTTCCAGGGTACTTTTTCGTGTTAAAATGTAGATTTTGGTCAGTAACGGGTTAATGACAGCACATTGTTGTACCTTTCTGATTTCCCAAAGTTCCTTCATGTGTGTTTGCATTATTTTCCAGTGAGTTTTGCTGCCTTTTTATAAGTTATTCTACCATTCCATGTACTATTTTGTGATACAATGACGATTTTAGGCAGTAATGGGTTAATGAAAGCACATTGTTCAACCTTCATCACTTCCAAAATGTTCTTCATGCATGTTTGCATAATTTTCAGCTGGGTTTTGCTACCTTTTCATATATTATGGTACTGTTCTGGCGGATTTTGGGTACTTTTACGTGTTAAAATGTAGATTTTGGGCAGTAATGGTTAATCGCAGCATATTGTTGTACCTTTCTCATTTCCAAAATGTTCTTTATGTGTATTTGCATCTTTTTCAGTTGAGTTTCACTGCCTTTTCATATTTTAGGGTACCGTTGCAGCCTGATCCGGGTACATTTTTGTGACAAAATGTAGATTTTGGGCAGTAATGGGTTAAAGACAGCATATTGGTTCACCTTCCTCAAAAAGGTCTCCTTCTGTGTTTGCATCATTTTCATGTGTGTTTTGCTGCCTTTTATATATTATGGTATCGTTCTGGCCTGTTCCGGTAATGTTTTGTGTTAAAATGTAGATTTTGGGCAGTAATGGGTTAAAGACAGCATATGGTTTCACCTTCTTCATTTTCAAAGTGTCTCTTTCTGTGTTGGCATCATTTTCATGGGCGCTTTGCTGCCTTTTATATGTTATGGTACCGTTCCAGCCTGTTACGATAATATTTTGCGTTAAAATGTAGAATTTGGGCAGTAATGCGTTAATGACAGCACATTGTTCAATCATCCCAATTTCTAAAATGTTCTTCATTAATGTTTGCAGCATTTTTTAGGTGAGTTTTGCTGCCGTTTTATAAATGAGGGTACCGTTCCGGCCCGTTTCCAGGATACTTTTTTGTTTTAAAATGTAGATTTTGGGCTGTAACGGGTTAATGACACCACATTGTTTCACCTTTCTCATTTCCAAAAGAAATGTTCTCCATGTGTGTTCGCATCATTTTCAGTTGAATTTTGCTGCCTTTTCCAATATTAGGGTACTGTTATAACCCATCCAATTTACTTTTTTGTGATAAAATGTAGATTTTGAAAAAAGATAAGCTCCCTATTAGGGAACTCCCGTCCCCTGCACACTATCAAATGCTAAGGCAGCCAAACATTTTCAGGTAATGATTTTATACATTGTAAAAAGTTCTTTTGAAGGTTGTATTCGTAGCACACATTTATGAAAAAGCGCATGAGTGGTAAGAAAAAGGTATCTGATTTAGTGCAGAATATATTTATTATTTACAAGAGGGTAATATTCCCAACGCGTTTCGAGATGTGCTCTCTTCTTCAGGGGCCAATACAATTTCGGATTTTTTCAATCTAATCAAAAAACAATCAAACATGTATGTGATTAGAAATCAACTGATTTGAAGAGTATACATATCAACATTCAATAATGGCAGAAATCAAGATATTTAGCAAAATTTCCCAATTTCCCACAGGCATTTTGAATAGACAATCATAAGTTTGGAGAAACGGTCATTCATGGAATCATCATGATATAACAGATAATATCTTAAGAGGTTGTTGATTCATAAAGCTAAAGGTGATTAAGGAATACATATATTAGTTTCGCAAAAGGAAGGACAATGTCATTCTTACCCTGTTTGTGTCTAAAGGATACACATAGTAAAGAGTGGCATGTGTATTCATCCACAATAGTGGCGGCTTGGATCTACCAAAGAAAGTTAAAGATCCACATCAGGGATGTTACAGTATTTTAGGTAAAGAACATATTTATAAGTAAAGGAAAAAGAACCTACCACGCATCCCATTGTGATTGCTAGTGAACCTACATGAAGCAAAATCTTGGGTCCACAAATACAGATTTTTCTGATAAGCACCTCTGCTCCTGTGCTGGTAGGTTATTTTTCCTTTACTTATAAATATGTTCTTTACCTAAAATACTGTAACATCCCTGATCTGGATCCTTTAACTTTCCATGCCAGATCCAAGTCGCCACTATTGTGGATGAATACACATGCCACTCTTTACTATGTGTATCCTTTAGACACACAAAGGGTAAGAATGACATTATCCTTCCTTTTGCAAAACTAATATATCTATTCCTTAATCACCTTTAGTTTTATGAATCAACAACCTCTTAAGATACTATCTCTTATATCATGATGATCCCATGAATTACTCTTCTACGCCCAAAAAGTAGTACCTACAATAACGTTTGGTGCAGAGGCTGGATGGAACATCCCCGAATGTATCTGGCACTTGCTGGAGGGCCTCTTCTGGCGCCAAGTGTTGAACTTACCTAGACACGTCTCAATGGCAGCTTTGAGGCATGAACTATCACTGAACTCGCTCCAGTCTAAAGTAACATGGAAATCTCTCACGACGAGGAGGAAAATGCATCTGACTCTTCCAACTCCTGCATACGAGATCTTCAATTTGAGAAACACAAATCAAACGACCTAACTAAAAGAATGGGATTTAAAGCTAAATGAAATCTTGGCAGCAGCAGATATTAATGAACTGGAACTACAGATGACACCTCATATTGCAAAAAAAGTTTGAACAATGGAGCTGGATTACTAACAAGGAGACACGAGACAATCTCAAATCATTGTCGAACATAGAGTCCAGCGAAAACAAACTAAACTCACCACCAAGATTCATGACACAACGTCCCTCAAAGTACTACCGTACTCAATTCCTGAGATTGAAACTAAATGCGTTAGACACAAAAGAAACGTTATGGCAAAGAAAAGACAAAACTACAGATGACAACAAATGTAGGTTATGTAAGCTTGAGTTTGAAACCAACAAACATTTGATAACTGAATGCACAGGAACCATTATCCAATGCAAAATACATCTTGACACCTTTGACCCCCTGAATAATGACATGGAAGTGTGGTGTAAACTGCTTTTATTGGGTCAAAAAGTCAAACTAGTCTATGCGACAATAGACTACATGGACATGTTGTTGAAATGGAATGGAATGAAACGACTAAACAACCTTGTTAAACTAAAGCAGCAATGGACACGACGTAGCAATGGAGAATTTGAAGTTGTAACAAAAGTTTAATGTTATTTTATATTAAACTGTAGTTTTACAATTAAAAAAAATAAAAAATAATTACCTGAAAATGTTTGACTGCCTTAGCCTTTGATAGTGTGCAGGGGACGGGAGTTCCCTAATAGAGAACTTATCTTTTTTCTATTCATTATACAGCCCATATGCCAGGGTTGCACTTCGTCTCCCCTGCACCTTAAAATCTCTAAGTAATTCTTTGAACCTATTCTATATAACAGTGAACAAAGATTGTGGATTCGCAACTAAGTACCTGTGCGCTATTTATCACTTATTGAATTTAGACAAAATGAAATACAAATATGGGGGTGTATGCAGCAGTCCAACTCCTGCCAACCGATCCACACAGGTTGGTACTAGAACAATGTTTAAGTGAAATACCACACTAAATTAAAATACCACACTTTGATTGTAGTTGTTTATCTTAATGGTGTAAATGCGCAATTCCACCCCTCTTTTCACTTAAACATTATTCTATATAACATATTACACTCAAGCTACAAATGGTGTGCAAGTGATAGAGATTTCCCTTTCTTTATCCAAAATGTAGATTTTGGGCAGTAACAGGTTAATGACAGCATATTGTATCTTTCTCATTTCCAAATGCTCTTCACCCCCTCACAGTTCTGCCTGAACTTGGAGGAGCTGGAGCAGTGGCCACATGGAGCGGCCCCCAGAAAAACCGCGTCCCGCAATGATTAGCCTGCCGGATTTTGCATTTTAAGAATATCCGCTGCACAAAGCTGATATTTGGCACATAAATATCCGTGCATGCGCCTGGCACCAACTGCGACTCATGATCAGTCGCCACTACGCTCGGATTGCAGCTGGAGTCTCGACATATTTTCTCCATTAGTCACCAGAAGGAGATTCTTCACTTAAATATGGCCGCCTGTGTTGCTGCCTTGCCACCCAGAAGCCTCCCATCCTGCTGAGGCAGGCCCCCTGTCCTCTGACCATATCCATTGGCTGCAAGCCTCTTTTTTACCAGCCTATCATGAGCCGTCAGGCTCAAGCCGGCCCACACGAATGCTCGCACAAAGGCTCACGCCCCTGTCGTGAGCCTGTCTGGAGCCAGTTTCCAGCGACTAATACACCTTCGTGGAAATAACTATCCGGTAAGACTTATTTTCCAACTACAGTTTGCTCTACCTCGCCAATTGCCCTACTAACAATGTACTCAATGATAATAATGGTATCATATTATAGCCACCCCATTCTGTGAACGGCCCCTAGACCCCCTGCGAGTATTCGGCACGTTTTTGCTTGCAAACGCCTGTTATCATACTGCCTGGCTCCACTATCCATGTGCGTGCCACCTCACGGCCAACTACCACAATCTGAATCTATCCATCGTGTCTGTGACTACAGCGATTACATTGCGTTAAGACCCTAATCTACCAGTGGCACTCAACAAGGACCCACCTCCACACAGATGTCTGATTTTGCCTGTGCTACAGGTGAGCTGATTTCACGTTACTCTGCAAAGGGGTTTAGTTTCTCTATGCAAGCTGTTTTTAACTATCCCTGCAAAGGTGCTAGTAGTCTCTCCATGCAAAGCTGATCTAGCTTTTCCACGCAATGCTGATCCTAGTCACTCCTTTGAAAATCGTTGTTAGTTATTTTATGCAAAGTTGTTCCTAGGCATTCCATTCAATGTTGATTCTAGGCACCCCATGCAATGTTGATTCTAGGCACCCCATGCAATGCTGATTCTAGGCACTCCATGCAATGCTGATTCTATACCTTCCATGTAAAGTTGATTCTAGGCACTACATGTAAAGTTGATTCTAGGCCTTCCATGTAAAGTTGATTCTAGGCATTCCATGCAAAGTCGATTTTAGACACGCCATGCAATGTTGATTCTAGGCCTTCCATGTAAAGTTGATTCTAGGCACTCCATGTAAGTTGAATCTAGGCATAACATGCAAAGTCGATTTTAGGCATTCCATGTAAAGTTGATTCTAGGCCTTCCATGTAAAGTTGATTCTAGGCACTCTATGCAAAATTAATTACAAGTTGACTTCCTCCTTGGTATAAGTGATTTTTAGTTACTCCATGGACAGTTGAGATTAGCTCTCCCTGCAAACTCGCTTTTAGCCAGCTACTCTGCATAAAGTGTTCCTAAACCTTGGGCATTAACTGCCGCACTATGCACCCTTGCACCGCTCTACGGGTAGCTGCAGCTTTGCTCCTCATACACCTAACACTGGCAACCATGAACCAAACTAAACATGCACCATGCCCCACCATAACCAGAAATAATAGACTTCGGGCTAGACTCTCCCCCCTACACAAGCCTAAGCCACCCAACAAAATATACCTTAATTGACATATCTGCTGTAAAAATGTACCTAGAAACTGGCCACAAACTAAGTCACAAATAGCCGCCACAGCTACATTGAATGAGCATACCCCATTATCGATGAACTCTGAACACCTACCCAAAACTACTACTGTATTAGGAGCTCTAATTAATGCCAGATCTGCTGTGGCCCATGCCACGGATATAGCAGATATCCTAACTGTAGATAATCTTGATTTCCTAGCAGTGACAGAAACTTGGCTTCATGATGCAGCAGGGCCAGTACTGTCATTGGCTATACCAAAAGAATATCAAATCCTAAGAATTGACAGACCTAACGGGTCTAGACGAGGTGGACTAACCATCATTGCTAAACCTAATCTAGAATTAAGACTTTCCTCGCTCCCGCCACTAAAATCCTGTGAAATACTATCAGCCAAATTGACTATATCTCCATGTCGCACCCTGTCTATTTACCTCATGTATAGGCCCCCAGGTCCCCTAGGCTCGTTCGAGGAGGATATCTCCAGCTTACTAGCCAGCAATACTAAAGAATCTTCTCAAATAATGCTCCTAGGTGACATCAGTTTAGGACTAAATGACCCTGATGATAAACAAGCCCAAGCAATAGCTTCCATGCTCAACGAACATGGGCTATCCCAAGAAGTCTTCGCCCCTACCCACAACGAAAGTAGGACCTTAGACTGGGTAGCCACCTCAAATTGCCCAACCAAGATTACTAAAATTACACCTCTACCCTGGTCCGACCATTCCATGATTGCTTTCAATCTTACACTTAAGAAAGAAGCAAACAAAGACAAAATAATGGCACCCCCGCTCCCTACCAGATCAAGGAAAAATATCATGACTAATAACATCCTACCTGGTCTCCTCCCTGTGATTAATGCCTTACCAAGTAATGCCGACCCAGACACGATAGTAAACCTCTATAATGAGACTATGGGCCTCATTACGACCCAGGCGGAAAACCATGGTGCTAATAGCACCATGGTCCATGCCGGTAACTTACCGACTCCGCCATGGAGAAATGGGGAATTACCATCCCATTACAAGGTTGGCGGGTGGTAATTCCCCCTTCCTCCATGGCCCTTCCCCATTCCCATTTTTGCCCCATAAGGCTCAATGGGAATGGGGAAGGCGCTAAGTACGGTACCGCAAATTGCGGTACCGTACTTAGCACCAAGGTCCCTTTGCGGGTCCCTACTTTAATGGCTGGTGTAGACCAGCCATTAAGGTCGGGTCCCATAAAGGGACCTCGTAATCAGGCGCTAATGGGTTAACGGCGCCGCAGCCTTTTACGGCGCCGTTAACCCATTAGCGCCAGGGTCGTAATGAGGCACTATGACTAAAATCCTAGATTCCATTGCCCCACTCAAGAATTGCAAAAGCATACAACAGGCTCACCTGAACACATGGTTCACTCCTTACTTAAAAGAACTTAGATTGGAAAAAAGGAAGTTAGAAACCATATGGCAGCATACATCCACAGAAGAAAACAAAGTAAAATTCAAACTCCTGGCCACTAAATACAAAAACAAAATTATTCAATCCAAAAAAGAAATCTATAATCAAAGAATCTCCAAAGCAGGCTCCAACACCAAGGAACTATTTGCTATCCTATGCAAATTAGAATCCCCCATACCTCCTCTGGATAACTTACCCAAAGATAAACAGTGGTGTACCAACATCCAAAACGCGTTAGCAAATAAAATAAAAACAATACAAACTAAAATTGATTTAAAAAAAGCTTCGCTTATAATAACAGAAACCCCTACCGCCGAGTAGCAAACAACCTAACCTAGAACCTTTTAAATTCTCTAAAATTTCAGTCCTCGAAACAGAAAAAAATCATTGCCTTACTAAAACCATCTAACTGCAAAGGTGACATCTGTCCCGCACAAGTAATCAAGGATGCAGCTAGAGAACTAGACCCTTCCATCTCTAAACTCATTAATGCCTTATTTACATCCAATTCCAACCCATGTAGTCTTAAAGATTCCTAGGTACTACCCCTACTCAAAAAACAAACCTTGGACCCTTCCACACCCACAAATTATAGACCAATCACGACTGTCCCTTTTCTCTTGAAGATAATTGACAAAGTGGCCTATTTACAAATTCAAAAATACCTTGAGACCAACCAACTATTAGGCCCACGACAATCTGGGTTCAGACCCCAGCACGGCACGGAGACAGCCTTAATAGACCTCAAAGCCCAAATTGATGAACTTAATGATAAAGGAAACACAGCAATGCTGCTCCTCCTTGACCTGTCGGCTGCCTTTGATCTGGTGGATCATGCAGTTTTATGCAAACACCTTGCAACGGCAGCCCACTTCTCAAGTGAAGCTATAGCTTGGGTCTGATCATTTCTTGACAAACGAAGCACGAGAGTCTTCTCCACGGCAGCGTCCGCAGACCCGATGTTAACTACATGCGGGGTCCCCCAAGGATCATGCGTCTCACCCACTATGTATAACATCTAAGCTAAGCCTTTATTGGACAAGCTGGGTGTCACCTACACTAATAATGCTAATGACACTTATCCCCCTTACGGGCAATTTCACGTCAGATACAGCCTTAGTGAATGAGATTTGCTCCCTCATTCAGGCATGGATGGCCACCCACGGCCTCTGCCTGAATGACGATAAAACGGAGATCTTGATCCTTGGCTCAGCTAACAACCTAAAAAAACTTAACGACAACTATAGTGCCTTTAACATCGATGGCAATATAATCAAAGTTGCCAAAGAAGTAAAGACACTAGGGATTTACCTAGATTCCACATTATCCCTAAGAAAACAAGTAAACTCCCTGGCCTCATCCACTGCCTACACAGGCAAACTTATCAAAGCCTACAGACCACTCCTCTCACCAGCCAGGTGTATTATCCTAGCCAATGCCTTGATCCTTTCCAAATTAAGATTACTGCAACGCTGTCTTCCCAGGTGTCAACAAATACATCACCAATAAACTACAAACGCTGCAAAATAACACGCTAAGAACAGCGCTGAACCTCCCCTCCAGAGAGCATGTATCTCTTACGAGAATAAACTAAAACTGGCTAAAAATTACTGATCGGATTCTATTCAAAATGGTCACTGTTACTTTCAAATGTCTAAACAATTCTGCCCCGCCATACCTAACGGAAAGAATCACTAGGAAATCATCCTCACAACCAGCCAGATTAGCCAACTCCTTCTGTCTTCAAATTCCCAGATTTTGCCTAAAAAAACAGGTGGAAATAGCTTCCCTGTAAAAGCAGCCCAGCACTGGAACGCTTTGCCAGTTGAGTTAAGAAGGGAGCAATCTTACCACAGCTTTAGGCGCAACACCCGCTCTTGGCTACGACTCAATGATCTCTAACCTTTTGCCCACTTGTTTGCCTCTTTTTCTCCATCCTCTCTGGCCACAATGCTCTAGCAACTGCTAGCACACTGTGCTCATGTATATATCTGTACCCTGTAAATTGTAATTATATATATGTATACCTGTATATGCTTTATATATGTCAAATGTAACTAAGCTACAAGTAACCTTGACACGCTGTGCGCCCAGCTACCTAAGGGTTTGGGCGCCCTACAAATAAATAAACAAACAACCAAACGTGCGTTTGCATCATTTACAGGTGAGTTTTGCTGTGTTTTTGTATATTAAGGTACCGTTTCGGCCTGTTCCGACCCGTTCTGGGTTTTACAATTCTGCTTCACAAAAAGGGCGAAAAAAATCGAATTTGTTTTGAAAACCGTTTGCAAGACATTTCAGCTGTCAGTATGTTTACAAATATCTAGTTCTCATTCTTTCTAACAGTGAACTGCACAAGTCACTTTCTTGCAAAGTATATTAAGATTGTGATTAGTCTTTTTTTCCCCTGAACAGGTTTTAAGGCCACTGTGGGATCTTTCTTCATCATGATGCTTACACTCAGCATGGTCTCGCTCACAGCCGCTGCCATGGGACTTGCCATTGCCACAGGACAGGATGTGGTTTCGTTCGTGAACTTTCTGATGAGCGTTTGCTTTAACATCATGCTCGTGAGTTGCTGACTAACTTAACTCTATGTATTTCATTTGTTTCTGTCTTTCTCAAAATGATTCATCAGTCGCTGACAGGTTTTACCACACGGCTGCAGGTATAACCCAGCTGTTTGCTATTTCCTCTCCAATTCTGTTCTCTGATTGTATTCTTCCCTTAGCGCAGGGGTGTTGCTAGGTCTAGAAAAGACCCGGGGCTGCGCTAATGTCAGACCTGTCTGGACTGGGGACTAGCTAGCCCTTTGTTTGTAGCTCCTGAGATTCTATCCGGGGCTACAACCAAAAGACCAGGGTCTTTAGCCGCCTTAGCCACCCCCTAGCAAGGCCTCTGCCTTAGCGTCCCCAACACAAATGCCCAACATATGACCCATGAAAAGCTGTGTACATGGTGGTCTTGAGTTAGGTGACAAACAATTAGGATATAACAATGAAAGCTTACTGTAACACGTTATAATAAAGACAACATGCAATCCTTTAGAAAAAAGCGAACACATGTATTTTCTGATTACCTTTCACCTTTCACATCCTCGCTTCGTACCAGGAACACCTTCAGGTGACTCAACTTGCAGAGAGGTGGTATAAAAGTCATTTCATTCATTCATCCATCCATCTGTTCATTTATTGGTCACCATTGTGAGACAGATGGAATGTTAGTAACTTACGAGTGCTTCTAAGTACTGCAGTGTCTTTGACCCCGTGATGTCTCTTAGGGGACTACGAAGGAAATGTGCAGAAGGCAGCTGGAGATGGGAGGCTTGAATGGATTTGAACCACATAACCGTCTCGAAGTGGCTCCTGGCCTTATCTGCTCCAAACTCGATTATTGCAACTCCCTGCTCAGTGGCAGCTCCTCCAAAAACTTAAGCAAACTTCAAACTATACAAAACAGCGCACTATGAGCAGCACTAAACATCGGGAGGCATGGCCACATCACAGAAGCCAGAAAATCTGCCCATTGGCTCCCGGTAAAGGACAGAATTACCTTCAAAATTCTCGCCATCACACATCGCTGCATTTTCAATGAGACCCCCCTTTCTCTACCTGGCAGCAAGATTCAAAAGACATGCTCCAGCAAGACCCCTGCGAGCAACCCACAAACTCTGCCTCTCCACCCCCAGATTTAACCTCAAGTGAGCAGGTGGCTCCAGCTTCCCGTGCCAGGCCTCCACTCTCTGGAAGGATCTCCCCACACATCTGCGAGAGGAACCATCATACAATATCTTTAGAAGAAAGCTCAAAACACACCTCTTCAATTGGAACACTGCTTCCTACCTGTGATAACCTTCCCCTCCTGTTTTAAAATTAGTGTTTTCTCTTGATTGTAACCAGCGCCCAGATGCCCACAGGCTTGGTGCACATTATACATGTCAAATAATAAATAAATAATGAGGCATGAACAGCAGGAACTGGTGAACACTGCGAGCCAAGTCGCATCATGGGCATTGGTGGGTGTGGTTTTTGAAAGGTTTTCTGGGCACAAGTAGAACGCTTATGGCTTTTTCACAGGGTTGGTTGGAAAGCTTAATGAAGGAGAAATGAGTGTTGATATCTGCAATGTTGCAGTTAGATGTGGATTAAAACACTTATTCTGTTCAAAGCACTTCAAACCAGTAACACTTGGTTGTGATAAGATCTACAAAAACATGTTATTATTAGTATCTTGCAGATGTGAAGTAGATTGCATGTAGCAGAGTTGGCAAGACAAATAATACATGTGGAGAGCTGTGCTTCACTGTCAAAACCATCTAAATGAAGTCAGAAGGTGAAATGAGACTGGAGCCTGGGAAACAAATGGTATATGGAATGGCATTCCGTCCAATGGAGGAAGGAAATTATTTGGTACTGTCAAGAATGAACATTAAATAATGCATTATCATGCATTATCATGCAGCGTCAGACTGAAGAAAGTTGATTACACACCTAATGGCTTGATCTGGGAATGAGAAAAGGTGTATGTTGTATGTAAAGCAGTGGTAAAAGATGATGTAGGAGAAGATGATGGCTTTGAGCTGAGGCTTTGTAGAGCTAAAAGAGGTAGATAAAAGATAGAACCTTGAGGCTGGCAGTAAGGTGAGCCCTGAGCTGCGAGATGGTACTTCACTCTCTTCTGTGGCTTCAGGAGAGTGTCAGTTCACAAGCTCCACCCATACCAATGAGAAAACTCAGGTTACACAAGTGGGTGGCCGCTGTGATGAATCCAGTGGAATCATCATAGATTCTCTGATGGGGATCTCCTCCCATGTGGCCAGTGGAATGCAGCCACTACCTAATCCTGACCCTGGGGAAGGTATCATGAGGGAGGACCACATGGGAGGCGACGACTGCTGCAGAGATGTTAGGACTTCATTGGATGAAGTACAGTATTCCCTCCTTTGCAATAAAGAAGACCATTTGACATCTAACGCATTAATGGCATATTGTGATTTAACTGTCCCCTTGTTAGAGGAAATCAAGAAACTTTGCTTCACAGTATTCAAGTCAGGCCCCCACCTTTAACCCAAACCCCCATAACTCCTTCTGTTTCTAATATGCCTTATTGTAAACAACCAAAGAAAAACCATTTGACCATTTGATAAGTAGAAGCCCAATGACATTCATGGTCTCCAACTCCCATAATCATTTAGGTATTGAGCCGAGGAGAAGGACGAGAGAGTTTGTTCAAAGTGACCAATGCCCAAAGTACAATGTGCAGGCTATTTGTTTTTCAAAGCCTGCATTGCACTGGACATTTAAAGATGGCGTCTGCACTACGAAGTCGAGTAGTGCAGGAGAAGACTGAACACTCCAGGCGCAGCCTTGTGAATGCAAGACACACAGAAAAGGGTACCGGGACTGAAGGAGGGACGCCGCAGACGAGCAGGGAAAGCCACAGAGATGCGAGGAGCTGCACAGAAGCTCCTGGGTGTCAGGCTGCTCGTGGAAGCAGTGTTCATCCATCCAGAATGAGAGAGGAAGCCTGCGTGTAACAGTGAAATTGCACAGAATGCTGGAGAGACATCTGCTGACTCTAGTGTTGAAAGGGAACAAAGCAACTGTTCCACAGAGGCGCAGGCAGAATCGGAGATGCAGGAAAAGACCAGTAAGTTGACCCAAAGCAATTGGGCACCCGGGGCGATCTGACAAGCGCGCCATCCCGCATTTGATAAATATGAGGTTGTTAATGATGAAAAGAGCATAAGAAGAATATTTGAATGCAGTCAAGACAAAGTATTATCGCAACACCTAATAAGAATAATGTTTGTATGCAGACAAGACACAGTGCCAAGAGTAACCCCAACCCAATACAGCGTTGTGAGATGGCAGTGTGGGGCAGATGTTTGGCAAGTGCTACCATAGGCAAATATACCAAGTACCTCACAGTAAAGGCTTTTTTGTATAACCAAGGAACCGTGAATCAATTAAGAAAAGTCCTGGCAGGCAAGTACACCAGGCAATTGAAGCTATGTAAAGAATCCTGGCAGGAGAGTATCCCAGGGGGTCTGAAAGGAACTATAAAGGAAATCCTGGCAAGCAATAGAGGTAATTGAAATTGATTAAAGGAAATATAAAAGAAACCCTGACAAGCGAGTATACCAGGTGGATGAGACTGAATGAAGATTCTTGGCAGGAGAGTACACCAGGTAATCTGCATAGACTGTTGCAAAACGTGTGAGTTAAACAAGAATTTTGTGAATCCAGTGAAGGAACAAATCTTACGGAAAGACTGTTGCAAAACTTGTGTTTTAAACAAGAACTTCATGAGTCCAGTGAAGGACAAAAGGAACTGTTAACTAAAGTGGAACTTTTGCCATCCTATTCATGAAACAAGTTGAAGGAAACCACCCCCTGGATCCAAGGTTATTTACTTTGTAGAACATTTTTATTCGAGTAATTATGACATTTTTGGTTTTGAACACTTTTTGCCAACACCAAGAAAAAGACATTTACTTGCACCCTTTGTTGTTTTATTTTAGTGTGAGGGTCAGGATAGGACATTTTGGACATATGGACGACTTTTCAGTTGCTGACTTCCTCAAATAGATTGATCCTTAGTTTTGATTTTTAGGTAGGGAAATTCCTCTTTGAATAGGGCCAGTTAGGCAGTTTCCCAACTCATATTTGTTTCAATAAATGTCTTGAGAATATGAATACCTTGTATCCGTCCCTCATTTCTGACTCCTCACACTGCCCACAGAACCAACAAACCATCACCGATCTTTGCAAAGACTGGCTAATTACAAGGGTGTCTCTTAGGAAATGAGGGAATACAAGTCATCTTGTTTCTGCCTATCACAGCAATGGTTAATATTTACTCAGAACCTTCCATCCATCACTCTTCAGTTTTGCAAGTATTTAGTAAGGCAATATTGCAAGATACCATCATGGAAATCCCTACTGTGCAAGCGGCAGCATATTCGCTTGTTTATGCTTAAGCCATTTGCCGATCTGCAATGAAAGCAAGGGAAAGTTCAAAGATTCGTCTTATCCTGTAAACAGTGGACTGCTCTGATATACTCTTGCAAATTGCAAACCGTCTATTTGCTCTCTGTGATAATTTAGTTAAAGGTAAACCCGTGCCTCATCCTTTGCTTTGGCTAAATTGAAACAAAATGATTGCTGGAGCCCAATATTCCAACATGGAGCACTCTCCTCTTTTCTTCGGGTGTCCTATTTTAAGCCATGAATGTGCGGTAGCATGAGATACGTGTTCGCTCATGCCAAGCATGGGTCCAAGCTACAGTAAGCCTACTCTCTGCACATCATTTGTAGCAACGCCGCACAAAGTCTTTATGCCACTTGCTTGGTCACAAGCCAGTAGATCGGTTCTTGCCCACTGTGTATATGAATTACTCCAGAAAAAAGTGCTTTATCAGAAAGGACAGAACGATAAGGTGGAAATCCTGCAAAGGACCATGCCCTGTGGTGTGCCTTGGGTAATATGGACTTGGTATCAGAAGGTAGTACTATAATCTGGAGGCTCTCAATACTAGTGTGAAGTCTGAATGCCATCTTCCAGGCACATCCTCTGGTTTTTCTTTTTTTTTCTTTTTAAACATTTTATTGTAATTTTAACATAAATGACAGAAATAAGAACAAATGGTACTTTCCAATTGGAACCTCAAGCACGTACTGAGAATAGCTTGTCTATATGGTATAACACCATCAGCAAAAATATGTTTTCTTAGTTGCCAGAAGGTGTGTGCACAAATGTTCTGTTCTTAAAGCCTTTGGTAATAAAAAAAAAAAGGCCCTCACCACCCTGTGTTCATATTAGACACGGGTACGATTGCTCATAAAAGATCATAAGGTTTTGCCCCTGCATCACTGTCAGTTAATTGACAAGTTAAGAGGCTGTGTTGTTCCTCTAAAGGGGTCAATCAAATTTGAGGAACAGGACCCAGTAGTTCTCAAGAATGGCAAGGATCCAGCTACATACACATTTGAAAACTGTGTAAGATGCACACAAAGCAGAAGACGATTGCTACTCTTAAGTCAGTGCCCTCTAAGGTCATGATCTCCCTCCTGGCAAGATGTCTGCTGAGTTGTCCGTCTAAATGGCTTTGATTGCAGCAGAAACCTGACACACGGGCTCATGCTTTTTCCAATGGAACTGTCTCCTTATGAACCCTTCATCTTTCTATTACAGTAGCTGCCAAACAGTCTTGAAATACGAGCTCCATTTCTAGTGAGTCGGATGGAGAAAAGGAAACTAGCAGGACAACTCAGTGAGGTAATCACCCAGCCCAGGCTTTTGTGTTCAGCCTGCAAGACACCATTCAAATCTTAGCAGGCTAACCCAGCCATTCATCCTTCCTGGGTTGATATATTGAGTGCCATAACATTGCCTAATATTAACAACTATCCTTACAGAACTTAGAAGAGGGAGGAATCCAGAATGAAATGCTATTTAAAAATGTGATTTTTTTTATTATTGTAAGAATAGAATTACATAATGTATCCTACTGTATCCTACTGTTCTTCCATCTTTGATTGGGGCATGTAGATACAAATGTATTGTGTGATGGCACCTTCACAAAAAGGTGTAGATATAAACATGGATTAATTCAAAGGGAATGTCCACCTTCCTTTTGGAATTGTACTAGTTCTTATTGGTAAAAAAAAAAAAGCCTTAGTAATAAACACGAAAAATGAAATGACACTAAAAGGTGGGGTCAGGTACGTAGGGTTAGGGTGTGTAATTGTATGTTTGATTTTGTGGGTGTGTGTGTGCAAGCATGTTGCCGTTCACCATTGTTATAATCACTGCTTATCTGAAAAGAAAGAAAGGGCCTGCTTACAGATCTCTGACTCTACAGAAGGGGATGCAAGCTTCAGATATCATGGGGAAGAAGAATTCCCTAACTGGAAGCACAGTCCTGAGCCAAGCAATTGCGAATGCAGTCTTTACATATGGAAAGTGATGGAGCGAGATTCATTTTCATTTTATACAATTTGTATTGTGCTCATGAAGCCCTCTGTCATCTCAGTCATGCTGTCTTTCTCCTTGAAAAAGGCCACGAGGAGTTTGTTTCATCCTTGGAGAGGTCAAGGAAGTTGGAGATGCAGGTACTCCTGAGTAAGCATATCAGAGACAAAATGAAAAGGGCTATAGATTAGAGCATATTTGATGTAAGCCATACACCATTTGTTACCTCACCTTTGTTTTGATGGAACAAAGCTATTCCCTAAAATAACTAATGAGGTCCTCCAACCGACCAAAGCAGATGTTGCTGTGGGCAAGACTCTCAGCATGTCTTACTTTCCATGCACTTGGGTTTTCCCCTTGGTCTGTCATTGAATATATATTCTTAAATTAATTTGGATTCAGCAAAAAGAGTGTATACAACTCTAATTCAAGAGTCACCTCAGACCTAGTAGTTGGCATGTGCTCCCATAGTAATAGAACCTGTTTGTCTAATACGAAGGGTGCACAGCTATTACACGTTCTGCTATAAATAATTAATGAAGACGTTTTTTAGGCAATGGAACCCATCTTTTCTCCACACAGAAACATCTTCTTCCACCATTTACATGACTTTTCTCAAGGAAGGTAAGAAAGCTCTTTCACATTGTCCAGAGCACATCCCATACATGACAGTCCTATTCTTGTATATGTCCAGATGACAAACCCAAACCACAATCTTGGCAGAGACTCTGGAGGATTTTATGTGTCCAGTAATTTTGTACTCCACATACTTCTGGATCCCATTTTAGCAAGATAATCTAACTAAGATGTGTGGAAGGAGTGACAACATTAGTAAGACACTATTTATTTATTTTTGCATTTTCAAAGCGCTCAAACAGCCCACGGGCATCAGGGTGCTGTTACAGGAACATGTTGCTTATTTATAACGCGCTTAATACCCAGAGGTTTCTAAGCCAGACCCAGGATTCGAACCTGTATTGCTTCGTGTCGTCTTGTTTCCAAGGCGAGTATGTTGCCATACGGGACTCACTCGTATGTGCCAAAAAAGGGTACAGCTTAACACCTGTGTGGATAATTGACTGAACTGAGCTTTTACTGTTTAGCAGAACCGCCCTGCCTCCAGACTCAATTTGACACAAGTTCTGTCATGTGGTAAAAAGGTTGGATATCTTCAGCAGTCTTCTGAGAGGCAGTGATGTTTGCCGTGGATTATGGACTTTCCTTTGTTACGGAGTATCCTAGCTAACAATGACCTGCCACGTATTTCCAGGTTTTGGGGGAATAGTCTGTGAAGAGTTACACAGCACCCACATTCTTCCAAATTGAGCTTGGGACACCAGTTACGGGACCATCCATGTACCCTTACCATTTTGTGTAGCTGCAAACTCCCTAAGGTATGCCATATCGAATGCAACACTTAGCGTCATCGATCACAAAGGACAATGCTATGAGAGGGAATGACCACACACTTACAGGCACATGCCAGAATTAATACACCCAGGTACACTTGTTGCAGCTTGCTCACAAATAAAAACCAGAGTACGGTCCTACCGTTCCAACAGTCCTGAAACACAACAAGGAGGGCTCCCCCAACTGGATACCATGTAATAGAAGACATAAATAACACTAACATTCCCGAAAGAAGTCTAACAAGTGAGAAAAGTAAAGAATGCATTGCTATCACATTTTATTTCCCCTCCCACCAGTAAACCAAGGTCATTGGTTCTTGGTAGAGAGGATTGAGAGATGGCCATCCAAGCCTTATTTTCACTGAGCTGCAATCCTTATAAAAGGGCCTTTAATTATAATCTTAATTTCCTGAAAAGTAACAGCACCATTTTGATATTTCCATTGAAATGCTATTTCGTACACCAATCAATCTATTGCTCACTCCCATTCCCCTTGTCCTAACACCATGACAACGTTTCTTTCCCTTCTCTTCTAAATCCTTGTATATTTTCCTATGTTCTTACTGGAACACTCAGTTCCTTAACATTACCTCTGTCGATGGTCATCCTCTCCCCTTCACTTTCCTAAGGATAGTGTGGTGGAGAGCACAGTGCACAGACTGAAGAGACTGGGCTGTGCAACCTTTCTTCTGGCACAAAAGAAAGCTCAGCAGTCACCTTGACCCTTGAAGGCTAGAACCTGAACCTCCACTCTTCTGCGATCCTGTACCACTTGAAATGGTGGGACTGGAAATGTTTTGGGAAAGTTATCAGAAGCAAACACTGGCTGGGTGAGAGAACCTGAAACATAATTTCTACTGACAGTTCAAGACATACTGTCACTGGATCGGCTAGATATTCCACTTCATAAGGCCCTGTAATGTTGGCTGGAACATGGACTCACATGAAGATTCAGAGTGAACAGCCAAACCATGACTACTAATTGATATACATAAATGTCATTAGGATGATGATCTGCACTGGACATCATATCCCTTTTTGAGAATTTCCAGATTCTGTTGAGCTGCTGCCGATGTCTATTACAAATGAGTCAACAATTCCTTGACATCAGGGTACAGGAAGAACTTTCGGCAGTAAAAGGGGCAATAATCATTTATTTATAATGCGCTGAAGCCCGTAGGCATCAGGGCGCACCAACATTGACACAAGTGAGACAGACACAAAGCAGACAAGACACCAAGAGCTCCAGCAGGATTAAGAGCCGGAAGGGATTTATTCAAAGAGGAAAGTTTTCAGTTTACAACGAAAGCTGAGATGGTTTTCCTCAAGTCCCAAATTAGAAGGAAGTGAGTTCCACATTTTAGCTGCCACGTCTGGAAAGGACTTACCTAGGCCATTGGTCCCATTGAAACATAATGATCTTACTAACCCCATCTCGGAGGAGAGCAGAGATCTAATTGGGACATAGGGAAGAATCATGGATTTAATTTAAGCAGGGGAGATGGCATAAAGACAGTTGTGTACCACTATCACTGCTTTGAAGGATGGGAAGCCAGTGGAGTTCTTGCCTAATCTTAGAGATGTAGTCCTACTTCTATTTGCTTTTGACAATTCTAACTGCGACATTCTGGGAAATGTGAAGTTTAGACAGGCATTTCTTATTAGATCCGATTAAAAGTGAGTTACAATAATCTAGTTTAGACAAGATTATGGCCCTGGCAATAGAGCCTCCGTTTTTCTCAGATAGGAAGGACCGGGTCTTCCTCAGGAGTTGGCGATAGTATAAGCAGTTTTTAGACACTCGGTTTACGTGAAGGTTCACAGAAACAGATGAATCCAGGTACGTGCCAAGCGTTTTGACCCTTTCGACAATTGTCATGGTGAAAAGATTGAAGTTTGGGGTCCAATTTAGCTTTAATTTGGGGTAAACAAAGACCAATAACTCTGTTTAGTTGCTATTAAGGCACATCCAATTGATGTTCATCCAATACTAAATACTAAATTGAAGCATAGATGTACCCTAGATGGTTCGAGTACAAAGAGACATCACCCGGGAGTTCCAACACCAATTGGGTGTCATCTGCGTAATTATTAATGTAGACACAAATCATGGATTGTGAGGTCAATAGTCGTAACCTGTGCCTCTAGTGCAAGGCCCGTTTATTTTTCACTGTATCCTGACTGGTTTACTGTCCTCTTCCTTAGAGAAATCTGCATCTAAGGCTTTATTGTAGATGAAAATCCTGAAGGTGCCCTAAGAGGTCTTAGTCTCCTTAAGGTAAGAGTGTACCAAAGGCACAATGCTCCCTGTGTGGGTCCCCTTGCACAGCTGGTTGGTGGTCACTGTGGTGGATTGACATAACACATGACTTGAAAAGTAAAAATTAAAGTTCAGTTATTTACAATAAGTAGGTGGTTGGGATATGGGGGTTATGTTGTGGTGAAAAACGTGTATACTGCCCACATTGCCACCCTATTGGTCTTACAGCACTAAGGGTTGTCCAGATAGTTCCATATTATGTCCCCACCAGGGGTAACCAGGCCATGGTCTGCGAAGCAAAGGAAAAAGGCAAAGAGGTGAGATAAAAGGTGCAGTGGACGAAGACTAGAAATGAGCAGACAAACAATTGGAAAGGCACAAGGCACTAAAGGGAGAGGATGTCTTATTCTGGTCATAGGGTTGCATGTGTAACTTGTGGCAAGTATTACATGGATGCGGAATATGAAAAGTGGGAATAAACATTAACCGCAATACTGAAAATGTTCAGTGAAGTAATGCTCTAGTACTTTGTGGCATTACTCGAGAATTAGTCAGCCCATGGCTCCGAGATGGACTAAAAATGAGCTCAAGCTTATCCTTGAAGTATGGAGGTCTCTTCACCAGATGTAATTTTGAAATACACTCACCAACTGAATAATCTGGGTGCACAGAGCCGACTGACATATGTGGCAGAAACAAAAGCTGGGTGTGTACAGCTCAATGTGGGAAGCACAAAAGGGAATAAAAGAAGTGGAAGAGACAATCTGGATCCTTCAAGATCCATACTTACTTGCCCACTTAAGTGAGAAATGTGATTAAGCAATCGCTGCTAGGTTTTATGGAACAATGATGAAGTAACTGCGAGTAGGAATTAATAACATACTAAGGTGTACTCCTCTACATCAGGCAAGTGGAATCCTGAAAACCTCATCCTTAATGTCGTATATCTAAAGTTGGTCTCCAATTACACAGTTTGCCAAAGGAAACATTAAGAAAACCTAATGGAATCCAATACAATGGCATGTAATATGTTCTTTTATGTCAGGGATTTGTATAGTGTGCCAATTCACCAATCTGGTGATCTCAAAGCTCCAAGACACATCTGGAATTTGGCGTATTGTGCCCCTGGGCTACCCAGAGAGTCTGCTGAGGAATCAAAAAGGCATAGGTGAAGCAGCAGGGGAAAGATAGTTGAGGTAAAACAAATAGTGGATTCAAACAGGGGTTACATGAAGAAAGAACATGTTTGGATCACTGGGGTGCATGTTGATGCAGCCAAAGTAGATCTTGGACCAGAGTTACAGATATGTGGCTATTGATTGATTGATTGATATTTTATTTCTATCGCGCTCGTACACAAGTGTTTCAGAGCACGAATGATGGTGAAGGGAATATTTATGTAAGAGTAGTTTCAAAGAGAGATGTAAGTATTATTAAAAGTAGTTTATATCTGTGTGATGAGCCCAAGTTTTGTTCACGCAGAACATTGAAGTGTGTCGACTTTTATTGCCTATGTGTAGGTTTAAATTCACCTACAAAACAAATTCTGGGATTGACAGGCCAAGCATAAACTTTGTAAAAGGTGAATGTGGAGGGAGACAAAGCGAATTCCATGTCAATTATCAAATCAAAAGGGTTGTTCCATATCAATTTTCTGGTCTTCTCTTTGAAGTGGCAGTGTGGCACCCTTTTAAATTGTAATTGATTATTTATAACACACTTAATACACCAAGGATTCTAAGTGTGGAACCAGGGATCGAACCTTTGTTGCTATGCGTCTTTTTGTTTCCAAGGCGAGCGCGTTGCCCCTGAGCTATCCTCCCAGAAAAAAATGGCCTGGTGATATTTTATTTCGCTCAGGTATTATGAGGATGAGTGGCCTTCATTCCACAACACCGGGATTTCATTGTTAGCCTGTTTTTTGTGAAGAAGTGTGAAGCCGGACCCTTCTTGTAGGAAAGGGGGACAACATAAGGCGCCTGGGTTCCACCACCTACACAGATCACCTTCGCAGGAAAGATTTGACAAGGCATTAGCAAAACGTAGTCCCGGCTCAGAACGTCATGCTTCCATGCATGCGCAATGGCCCACACAGAACGAACTCCAAAATGGTGCACATGGCTTATGAAGCCAAGGTCCAGCCAAAACGAGTTACCTGCACCTTACTATGTGTCACAACAAGCATTAAACACAAACCAATCACATACAAGAAACACTGACAACACGCAGCTGCCAACCATTTCCCAATGCCTGGCTTTATTGGATGGGCAACCAAAATATAAAAAGGGCAATGTGCAGGCAGATGGTGTAAGTCGTTGGAGGCAGAAGATGGTACAGTGCAAAGATTAGCGGTGGGCCAGAGAAGAGGTCTTGTGTGTGAGAGAAAAAGATGATTGGAGAGAGGAAGGAGCTAAGAAGGTGGCAAGGTCGAGGTAAAGCAAGAGCATTAGGCAAGAGTGGTGGAGCGGTGTACATCAAAGTGAGTACGAGGTTGGAGCAAGTTTGGAGGAGCAGCTGGACCCCAATACCATCTGTGAAATAGAGTGGGGGTTGGAGAAAAAGGAGAATGTATTAGAGGGGGTAGGAGGGGTGTTGAAGGAGAAGGAGGAGAGAGACCTGAGTACCAGCTGGAGAGGGGGAGGGTTGATGAGGTGGATGAGAAGGATGAAGAAAGCGTAGTGCAGGAGTCAGGAAAGACCTGAAGATCATAAGTATTAATAACAAGGGAATGGAGGACAGTGGAAGAGGAGACTAACAACGGGGGAGGAAAGGGAAGCAGGAAAAAGCAAGAGGTGAATCCCAATGTCAACTGGGATCCAATTGGGAAGGGTGGAGATAAGAGCAAGTGTTGCAGCCCCAATTACACAGAGCTGTTGAAAGCGAAACGTAGACAAATAGGACAGGCCTAAAGCCCAATAGTATGAGCATGTTGTGAGGTGTGAAGGAGAAGAGATAATTGGTGGGCTGGGAAGGCAGGGCCCTTGGAGGGGGAGGTGCCTGAAGCCCAAACCCCTTACCCGAGGGGAGTCCAAAGGTGAGCCACACTTGTAAGAGCTGAATCCTTCTTTCTGCAGCTTTTCAAGGTGTAGTAAAATGTAGGCTGAGAGAAGCTGGGAGAGAAGCTTACCTCCCTTTACCTACTCAACCACCAAGCGGTTTGTCAAGGAGATCGAGGAAGTTTGGAGAACCCCTGAAAGACTGTGAATTTCATGGGAACACCTTGAGGTTTGCACAGACTATTGAATTTTGAGAGCAAAGATAATCTTCAGAGACATTTTGTTGAATTGATTTAAGGTTACATTTTGGCTTTGAGAATATAATCTGTGAAACTAGAGTTCTGTCTCTCGCCTCTGTGGGTCCCATATGGCTTCTTGACCTTGAGTACAAACAATGCACAAGAAAAGGTTCAGGATGAAAGGGTCGAATGAAATTGCTTTGGATGCAATAGTTTGAACCAAAAGGACCGAAAACAAAAAAGTTGAATGCACCTTTTTTTTTTTGGGGGCGGGGGGTTCCCCCCCGAACCCACATTTTTGTCCTATACGAAAGCCACAAAAAAAAATACATTTAAAAAAGGGCATTCGACCTTTTTTTTTTTGGCCCTTTTGTTTCGAAACTATTGTATTTCAAAACAATGTATTCGACCCTTTGACCGGACACCACAAGAGAATAGGAGGACAAACAGACTTCTATGTACTCCCAACACCACAAATGGCCAGGTTCTATAGGCAATAAAGCTGTCTGGAACTATAAAAGCTTTTAAACAAGGGGAAGTTTTGAACATTATAATAATAATAATAAGTATAATTGGTTATATATAATGTGCTTAATACCTGTAGGTTTCTAAGCGTGTACCTGGGGTTTGAACCTGTGTTGCTCCGCATGGTCTTGCTTTCAAGGCAAGTGCGTTGCCCCTGAGCTATCCTCCCGAGACTCTGTGTCTACTATACTGCACTATATATTCTACACTCTACCCCGATGTGAAATACTATGCTTTCTTAGGTTTGGTATGCTGCACTATGCTATGTTGTATCATTTTGAGCTTCTGTGACATGTTGTGCAAGGTTGGCCTGTTAGGATCTATGTGTTTTGTTCCTATTGGTACGATCATTCAGTATGATCGTTGGGATTGATCCTTAGTCAGCCATTATTTCTCGCTCTGCACCAGCTTTGGTCACTTTACATGTGGGTCTCTTGATATCTGGAGATATATATGTCTCTATCATCTTGTGCACCTCCTACGATCAGCACATTATTTTTTAACAACAACAATAGCTCAGACATCTCTCTGTCTTCATTTATCTCTTAAGACTCCTCCACAGGATTGACTTTGGGCTTCCTCCTTTGTTTTATATATTTATTCAACAGGCAATACCTTGTAAAATGTGACATCATTACACATTTTCAGCTTGTCATTCCAATTGCCGGGCACACTATTGAAGAAGCAACAAGATGTGGATCTCCATACCTGAAGGATTGTGTTTGCTTATCTAATTTCTGTGTTGCACCCGTAAGGTACACATGATCACATATCCCTTGTTGAGCGTGAGCTAATTTCTTCCTGGCCACTGTTGGCAATCTTTATAACTTCCTCTAGTGTAGGCTCAGATTATTGCCATAGTCTCTCTCTCTAACTTGGTCGTCACTCATATGCACCATCAATTAATCTCTTAACACTTCTTCCAAGAAAGTACCAAAATTACATCCAGTTGCTATGGTCCTCAACACTGTCAAAACCTTAATGCTTTCTTCTGGTAACTGAGCCCTAGTTAAACATTGTGTTTCTCCAATATTACACTTTACTTTGGTTGAAAACTTTTTTCCATACTTGATACTAGTTCTTCATACACATTCATGTCCACTCCCTCGCCTATCAACATAGGTCATAGATTGCTACATACTTCTTGTCCCTAATACAGTACATTAATAGGTAATTCCGTACACATTGTACTAATTCACAAATTAAATGTTTATTATCTTTTCATGCCCATAGCCCATGCTCATACCCGACATGTGTTTCGACCAAGGCTGATTACTGATCTGTTATTCTTAAAGTATCAACATATGTTCACAATTAGGTTTCCATACATTAAAAAAATAATATACATGTGAATACAATAGTTGGGAGAGAGAAAAAAAGCAAACTAAAACATAGGAAAATAATGAACATTTAAATTCAAAATACTGAACATCAAATATTAATCATATTTCTTGTATAAGAGTCTTACATGCATCATGACCCTTTACTATTGACATCTCCTGTAACTATCACATCCTTGTTGGCTGTGTTGTAAATCGGGTGAAGCACCCAAAATCCTAGAATTTCAAATTACCAGAAAAATACTGGACATGTTGTAACAATATAATCTTAAGGCAATGAACCCATACAGTGTGCACTAGTAACCCTTTTTAACAGTGTTATTTAGCAGAAATTAATTACATGTATATAATTATAATTATACATGCATGGGAATGCGCACATATGTATATAAATGAGTGCTGCAGTGTCCCTGCTTCTCTCTATTAATTATGAATGAATATATTTTTATTAGTCCAAGTGGATAACCTACATGTTGTCTGGGGTAAGATAAAAATAAAGGAGACTCACCAAATGTTGTGCTTCAAGTAATGCTGTAAGTCCAAATAAACAAAGTATTATTAGTCCATTGATAGTCCCTCATATTTTGTTAGTCCCTAAACTCATAGGATGCATGATTGCAACTTACCCAATATTAAATAAGGTGACAATCACTGTTACTTTATGTGTACAATTGGACTATTTATCAAAGCATATTTAGGTTGCTGTAAAGAATATCAACAATTTGTTTCAGTTTGGGGCTCCGTGTAAATCCTATTTTGCTGCATCCCCATCCTTTATTAGCATGCACGTCCCATAAGCTTACCTCTAAGTAGCCTGTGTGCATTAAATTATGCTAGCTTTGCCTGAATAATGTCTTCTTCATCTGTACAAATTGCCCATTCCTGCAAGAGGCAGGAATACTAAATAAATATATATAGGTGGCCTTGTGACTACACATAAATGATTTACCATTCAAATATCTGCTTCATGATATGCCATTGATCCTTTGTATCTTGCGGAGGCTTATGTTGTATTAGAATAAAAGCCGCCCAACAATTTGGTATCAAACCTCCCCTTTTGCCAATAACCTGTTATAAAATCCACTTTTATACTGTCTCCTTAATGACAGCAAAACATTGGATATTGATTATGAGTACAAGAAGTACACTAACTCAATATTGTAGGTGTCCTTACCTTAAATGGACAGATTTGATGTTCTGGAAGGAGTCATCCCTGGTGACCCGTGTGAATGGTGAATGCAGGCGCCATCTTAGATCACTATTAATGGAAATTAGCATGTGACGTCAAGGGGTCACGCATTACCAAAACAAAAACAAACGCATGCGCCATAGTTGCTTAAAGTGCACGTATATGTTCGCTTGTTGAAGCATAACATTGTCAAAATCTTTCTTTCCGAGTCCTGTAACATAATAGGATATCAGAAATAAGAGAGAGAAAGTAGTACTTGCAAATAACGTTACATTGTGAATGGCCAATGACCATTTGTATGGTTACTGTACACTGTTTAATGGTTACACTTGCAAAAAGAACTTGTGATGACTCGGGTCCCTTGTGGTGCCTGAACATTACTAGTTTCTAATGAAAATAAAGTAATTACCAGCTATTGATGATCTGTCTAGCCCTATATAGTTCATCCTTGTGCAGTCAAACCTAACTTCCCTCCCAAATCTAGAATAGGTGCAAGCTTTACTACTTTCCAATTAGAATTTGTTGTAAATCAGTAAAACATTTTTTTTATTGTTCAGCATTTCGGGTGCTTCATCTCTTTACAAACATCATATTCTTTGTTGATTGCATCACATTAGCGCACACTCTTACATCATTACAACATGCTTACAATAGTGAAATAAATTAGATTTACAGTACAATATGTGGCCAGAAACACTGATCTCTCTTGTTGCAAGTTATTACAAATTATGTATGAATCCTCATAGAGGCAAGGGTCAATCAATAGCGACTTCCAATTAGCATTTCAAAAAGAGAGTTCTCTGGACATCCTCTATTGCCCATCATAATGAGTGTTACTAAATGCACCCCCTCAGTTAAAAACCTTTACAAGAACACAATCATTTCATGTTCAGAATTGAGTACTTCTTGTAAAACTGCGTGGCCAGCATGTGCATTTTGCTTCCATTTTTCTCAGAATAAGTCTTAAATCTCCCCCACGTTTGCCACATTTTGCTTTCCTCAGACCAATGAATTTCAAATCATTTTTGTTTTGCATCTGATGGCATTCCTGCGAATGGTGAGCCAATGGTAACCTGGGATTTTGATTGTTAAGACTTGCAAAAATGTTCCTGAATGCGAACTCTTAGTTGTCTGATGGTACTGACAATATATAATGTATTGCACACACATATTATGGCATCTAGTAAATATGTCATTCTGCAATTAATGAAATCCTTGATTGATATTTCCATATATTTTTTATAGACATATTTATAACAGTCCCTATGTGCATACTCAGGGCACGTAACTGTGCCCTAGTATAAACATTGTGTTTCTCCAGTATTACACTTTTCTTTGGTTGAAACCTTTTCTCCATGCGTAATACTAGTTCTTCATACAGATTTATGTTTACTCCCTCACCCATCAATATAGGTGATCGATTGCTATATATTTCTTGTCCCTCTGATCCTAGGGCATGTAGGAAAAGTGTTTTTTTCCTTCTTGCTGAAAATGTATTACAGTATATCGCTTCCAAATAGGCGTCCAACTTACCTGGTTTAGATAACAGGTGCCATTGTATTTTGGGGTTTCTTCATAGCATGTGAACATTGCTTTATTTCTGTTTGTGTTTTTTTTCTTCTTGTGCAATTTTGCTACCAGTGGTGATGTCTGGCCGCACTTTTTACCCAACACTGTTCATTCAACTCGCTACGCTGTTGCTGTTCATAAGCGTTGCTTGTCTCAGAGCAACTTGCTCCTTTCCAATATGCAACGTGCAACGTAGTTCAGTACTTTCCTCTATTGCCCCATAGGTTGTTCTTTTTCTCTGTGTAGACGAGTCATTGTGCACACAATCTCTCATGCTCGCTGCTTTATGTTCGTTCAGCGGCTTCAATTCAATTAATTACTTGTGTAAAACATAACATCTTTGTGACACACTTGCATGTGAAGACTTTGATTTGTTCTACTCTCTAGAGTCCTGTCAAGTCGGCGCCCCATGGTATAGCAGATGCACCAGGGTGCAGCACTCCTTCAGTTGGAGATACAGAGGAGCTTGTCGCCAAAATGTTGTATGCAGAACAACCCATATTTTCTTTTTATTGAGCATCTCCCTCTGCTGCCATCTCCCTCTAGTCTCTCTCAATTGTTGACATTCTCATCTCATCACATTCCAGAACCTTTGCTTGTGCATGCTGACATTCTACGACTTACTCAGATCACAAAAGCATCTTATCTCTTAGGCAGGCGCAAAGCCATCCAGATGGGCAACTACAGTGAAGACCACTGCCCAGTCACCTGTAGAGTCCTATAAAGCTCAATACTCTCTGAGGGATCAGAAATGTGAGGCGGAAAACTTTTAGATGATTTCTCAAATTGTGCCATTTTATTAAAGTTTATGTTTTAACAAACACCTCACCATCCTTACCCCGTTGAGGATTTCCCTGCCTATCAAAACTAAAGGAAAACACTCTAACACTGGATATCTGACCCTCACACTTAAATATAAATACACAAGAAAATATATGGCAATTAATAACAACTCTTAACACTGGTATTTCCAATCGTCACCGTCTTTCTTTGTCACCTGGGAGAACTCCCCTTGCCCAGGTTTCAAGTTAGGTTTTAGTTCCAAAGTTCAACAAAAAGAAACAAGAAAATCTGAGTTTGCAACACAGTCCCAATTCAGTTCTTGTCTCCTTCGCTTTGTCAAAAGAAAGTTCAGTTTCTCCAATATTTAACCAACAGAACAACTTTTTCTCCTTCTTTAAGTAATGATTTCCACTTAATGAAACAGCAACAACATTGTTTTGGTTCACAATGTTTTGCAACAACTTATAAATGTCAGAAAAAGAAATACAGTTCTGTGTCAATGTAACTACCTCTGGCAAGATAAAAGAATCACAGCTTCTTGACAGCACTTTTTAAGTTTCTTTATAGCATTAGGAATCACTTTGTCAGGATGACTTTACAGCCCCCGCTGCTTCCACCTGGACCACTCTCATACCAGGTTAACTTCTACAAGGACTCACCATGCAGGTCTACTCTGCCCCATAGTATTCCACATTTAACTGGGCTTCTGAAGTTTCAATTCTACTGACAACCAAACGTCTTATCACAATTTTATCAGTTTGCAACTTTGTGACCTTTATCAGCTTCTCAGAAAAGACAATTTACGCATCACTGCACCTCAACACCTTCAGGTAGGCAAGGCACTCTTCCTCTGAATATTCACCATTCATAAGGGCAGCATCATTGCCACTGTTGTCTTTCTGCCAAATCCACAACCAATATTGCCCCTAAGTATCTGACTCTTCTTTCCTTCTCTATGGCTTTGGTAATGTGAACTTTATAAATATTTATGGAACAGGCTCCACCTTTTTATAACCTTGCATTCGTCCTTGTGCTCTCTGTTCCTCAAAGTAGTTTACGGCTATGTCTGATGTTAGTCTTTTTTGGCTGAGGATGTTACTCGCACAACTCTTGGCTTGGGCAATGATGCCTTTAGGTCAAATGCAATGCTCACACCATTCTTGACTTTAGGAAAGTGCTCATTTTGCTCTAAGCTTGGGCAATGAGCGTTCCTCTATTGTCTTAGGCAATGCTTGTTCCACTAGTAGTTCGCAATTCAATATTTAGTCACTTGAATTCAGTGATACATCAACTTCAACCACTTCACAATGCACTCTTCGGATAACCTTTTCTTCAAAGATACTTTTTAAGCATATGCATTCAGTCTGTCATCTGTTTTCAGAAGTGTAAGATTCAATTAACGTGGTTTCACTCTTACGTGAATGTTATAGGAAGAGTTCACTCATATGCGAGTGGTACTTTTACAACTTCCCATTGTTCAAAAATCAACGGTCAAGGTTTTCTTGCTTTTACTCGTACACAAGTGATTCTACTTTGCTACAGTTGCCTGCCTTTGTTCGCGCAAGGGTTAAGAATGCTTGGTCACACTCACCGGCTTCTGTATTGTCCCCTTCATGATTTGCAGGACTTGGACTGTTTTAGGCTCCATTTTGACACACACCCTGTGAAGGTGTACACACCCACTATGCATTCACAGAGCTTATCTCTCTCCTGGAACCTTCAGCTGCACGCCAGCTGTCCCCAGCACGCTTCGGGCTGTGCAATCTCTGCAATTAGGTTCACACAGGGGAAAGCAGTATTCCTTCACGCCTTCCGCTGCACAACCTCTGCACTTTAGATTTTGGATAAACAGGACTCTCTCAGGACAGGTAGTTGAAATCTGCTTGGAAACATTTGCAGTGTTGCTTCTGTTCATTTCTGTCTGGATCACCAAAACTGTGCTCTGCTGCTACTTCTGCAACCACTGATTCACAGTTCAATCTCCATCTCCATCTACATCTAATGGCCTGCCCTTGAGTGGGCCTTTTAAACCTCTCTGCTTCCCTCAAGACCTGTAGGTTATTAGGCTTAACAGGATGATTACTACGATAGCATTCCTCTTCAGCCCTCATCCTCATTCCAGTACTTAGGGGATTATGGGACTCGTAGTTCCAACAAACACAATTAGGTCTTTTTATAAAATTCTTATTTTTAAACGTATGTCTACTGTTCATAAATGCATTTAATGAATAATCATTATGGTTTGTTTGAAAAGAGGAAGGCAATTTGTTTAAGCCATTATTTATAGGTTTCCTCTTCCTATACCTTTGGGAGTAAAGGTGATTTTTATCCTTAGTGGTTTCAAATGGTCTTTACATCCTTGTAGTATTAAAGGTGTCACATCAGCTTTGCCTACATCCACAGGTTTACTATGTGCTTCAAATACATCATAACAACAATAGGCAATTACCTGTCCTGGTCCCTTTAAAAAGATCTTCTTTTTTAAGGATAAATAATGTGTCTCATCGCACAGGATCGCCCCACTACCCTGGGCCTCGTTTCCTCCAAGGTGATTCTCCCACAGTACAACTCCCCCAAGATCAGGATCAGGAAGTGTCCGCCTTTCCCTGGCCACTTGGAAGGAGACTTTGGTAGAGGTTTAGTGAGGGATCTGCAGGATTCATCACATCATTCTGTTGACCTTTACTGATGCATGGAACCCTTGGGATCACTTCTCAAAGACCGCAACATCTCTGTCCGCAAACAAATGGTTGGTAATGTGTGGTACCCAATTATACCTACAATTTAGTGGTACTCAAGATATCTCACACCTCAGGAATTGCCTTGCCTCCATTCAAGCCTATATGGCAAGCAAATTCCTGAAGCTCAATACCACAAAGACGGAATGTGTCCTATTCATCTTATCAGGGTGCCGTTCAAGGGTGGCTAAATGACTTACAGCTTAAGGGCTTTACACCTCACCTGGCCCAGACTGCCAAATCACTTATTTTCACTTAATTTCACTATGAACAGCACACACTCCTGCTGACAGCGGGTCAACTAAAAGGTCAAAACTGGCTGGTTCCAGCTTACCCTCCTCTTAAAGATAAAACCCATTATAAATGTATTGTTGTGTTGACGGAAACTCTGCAGCCTCATGTTCTTCATACAGGTTGCTTATTGTGTTCCTCTGGTTACTGGGTACTGTTTGTAGGTCCAGTACAACTGATAGGTACGACATAGATAGACAAACATGGGAAGAACACCCTGGGCACACCATCTCATCCATCTCCCAGCAACACTATCAGCATTCCACCCAGCCTTATGCAAGCTTGTCATACATTCCACCAGCACACATTCACTGGATGCAACACCTACACACATGGGGAACACACAAACACCCATATAAGAGGACCATATGCAACACATCTCTCCTTTCCATACATAAATACAGGGAACAAGGTCTGCTGGAGTGTGTTGAAGTGTTTGCTCTATACCTTTAGTGAGTGCAGGACAGCGATGTGTGTATGTTCTGACTGACTGCTTTTTACAGTTTTTAGTTGTTTAGCATTGCCTGCACCTCATGTAGGGTCTTGATAAGTTTTACAGGTTTTGGAGAGCATTTGAAAAACATTTGGGAGCGATCGGGGACTAGATTCCCCATAATCTGCAGTAGTTTGTGCTACTATTTATAAGTTCAAGGGCGTGTCTGCGCAGGCACAACATCAAGGCATTGCTGGTTGGTGCTAGTTCATGCAAGGTTTGAGCAGACTGTGAATAGGTCAGTTTATTCATCTTTTTGTTATTGCTGTCTTAGTTTAATTGCACAATGAATGATGCATGCAAGGATCATCTTGCTTGGTGTAAATCAATTTTAGCAAATTATCTTGATTTAGCATGGCTTCTGTGTTAACGAAGTGTCATCGAAAGTGCGTAGCCCTATGGATGGGCACTGTTGGCTGGATGCGTCTGATAACGAAATTGTTATATGTAGATCAGTTTTACCATTTGTTGCTAATAATGATGGGGGTGTTTCACCTGTAATTACACCCTGTTGTACTCCTGGTGAAACCTCTTGCCACTCGCTACCTCTGGTGTGAATGAATTGTCTGGTAATGTGCACTTGGTCAGTCAATCAACGTTTATTCAGTATATACCATTAACATCCATCATAAAAACAAATAAATACTATCAAATTACACTTATAAATACTGTCCTATCAAACAAAAAACTTTACATATGCCCCCAAAGATTCTTACACATACGATACAATATCCAACATAAAATTCTCATCTGTCGAGTGCATTATTAAAAACATAGCCACCTCACAGTTTCTAACATTATTCTCTATAAAAAGTGGCCTTAAGCACTTCCTTCTTGGTCCAAATATTAAATTTACATATCAACAGGAAATGTAAACATTTCCTTTCCACACCCAACCATCGGGTCCTGGTACACACCGGGAAGACATTTAACCTGTTCATTAAAATAATTCTACTGCACTCATGAGAGTTTACCTTTATAATACAATTTTGGGGGGTCCTTACAGCACAGCTCTCCCTATACACTTTTATTGACGGGAGCCTTAACATATGCTCCTGAGTATAATCCCATTCCTCTTGATCAGTACATTCTAAAATCTGCCTTCTCCCTTGCCCTTTTGAAAATAGGCGTAAATGCTCTATATTACACAACTCCCATGTCTGCCAGAGAGCCATTGATATTTTCCCTTTACAGTACAGCTTAATTTTTCCATTAACACATTCTTTATATTGGGGTTCATAAAAGCATCAAGATGCACTTTCAGGAAGAACTGAACAAATTGACTAAGAGCCTTTCATCCCATGCTAAGCAACCCCAGCTCGTGTCGCAGTGCATACTCAGAGGTTGCTGGGGAAAGCTCCACCAGCTTTCTCAGGAAAACATTCTGCGCCACGTCCAATTTTACACAAGCAGAAAAACCCCACAGCTCACTTCCATACATTGTAGGCATATTTGTCTTGAGGTTCAGCACTTCTACACACCTATCTAACCTTTTCCCCCCATACAAATGATAACACCTTTGTAGGCCTCCTTTGGCTTACTTCCATCTGATAAGCTGCCTGATTTACATGGATGGACCATCGTCCTTCCTTCACGAAGATGACCCTAAGATACCTATATGATGGTACCACTTCTATTCTTTCTTGATTAACACACCACCTGCCCCGCAATTTACTTCTACCGAACACTACAATCATAGTATTAGATACGTTCAGTGTCAGCATGAGAGACAGATGTGATACTTAATGATAATCAGCCTGGGGAGTTCGTGCTCATTTATAAGTCGGTTGAATGTTCCCAACCTAATTAAGCACCCTGGGATGCCAATTCGGTATCCCGGGGTGCTGAGAGCATTCATTCAAACAAAAGACTCACTAAAGATGGCTGGCATGGATCAGGAAGATGGGGCTCTGTAACGCCCCTCTTACATTTCCATGGTGGCCAAAGAAGACGCAGAGACGAGGCCGCAGCAGAAGTGGCTGGTGCTGCCGCTGGCTTGAATCAGGTTAGTGGGGATGGTGGGTTTAAAATAATAAAATAATAAAGAGAAGGGAATGGAGGGTGGGGGGGAGATGTTGTGCAGGGTAAAAAGCCAGCAGGTTGCTTGGAACGTGGGGCTTGGATCAGTAGATTCAGCCCGCTTTCCGAGCAACCTGATTGTTTGCTCACTCCTCCTCGGTGCTAATAGTCCTTCCAACCCTTATTAGCAGTGTGTACCTTAATATCCGCTCCTTAACTAAGCATGCAGTTGACATATCCAATCTTATTCTGGAGAATAATATTGACATGCTGTATTCTCTGAAACCTGGATCTCTGGTACCTTTGGCTGTGGAAGTGCACTGTGAAGTGTACTGTTTTGCTGTGGGCTGTGAGGAGACTCTGCGGTGGCAAGAAACGCAGTGGAAATAGCCTGAAGTTTGCTGGCCACTCCCCTTTTACCCAGCTACCCCATATCAATCAGGCGCACGTGCATCCGTGGAAGTGCACTGTAAAGTGTACTGTTTTGTTGTTTGCTGGATTGGGCCATCACCAGTTTTAGTATTTCATGCTCTGCCCGTGGATTTCTGATGCAGTATATCTGATAAATGTAAGAAGTCTCCGTCTACGATGGTTATGCAAACTCGATCGAATTACAGTCATTACACATCTAGCAGGTAAAGCGGTTATCCGTGTGCAAAACAATTCTGTGTGTTTAGTCTTGAGCACTATTTGGCTGCTACTCTCATCAAGAGTAAGCTGTAGTGTGAACAGTGAGTTGAGCGATTACAAACGGAAACGTTAACTCGCATTCAAAATAATATTTAAGAGGCAATTTGATCTACAGAACACACGTTCCATTTACAGGAAACTGAAATAAGTAAAATGGTAATTGACGTTCCATCCGTCGTTGTGGTTATGAGCGAGCGTGTTGATTGTGGAATCGTCACCATGTCTGGCGAAATTAGAAATGAATATGATTCACGACCGAAACGTCCCAGCCACGCGTGTGCGTGCAAAACCATACACCACAAACAAGGCTTGCTCAATGACATGAGATTGGCAAAAATTAAGAACTTTTTTTCAACAAAAGATAAGGTTTGTCAGGCTGTGAAGCCTCGGGCTATGTTGTAGCCCGCCCACATTGTTGTGTGGGAGTCCGCCGTTGCAGACTGTTTGGGGGAAGGAAGTGACATTGCGGGATAGGGAGGGGCTGGTGGGGATGCCGGCAGTTAGAATTGGTATTCAATAAAGAATACATGTTGGAGTTGAAACTCTGTCTCCCATGTAGTTATTGCGGGCATGTATGCGGCGTGATGGAGGCCCATCCACTCCCCTACATTGGCGACGAGAGGAGACGCACAACGCGCTTGCCGAGGGCTGCCACCGGGCAGTGCTGCGCATTGGCGCCCCTCATCCGCACCGGTCCACGTGCGATACCGCGTCAAGCTGACAGCGCCACATACTCCAGGCCATAGTCCCGCCCGCAGCTCATGAGAGAGCGCCGGCGACACTCCCAGCAGAGCTGGGGGAGAGAGAGAGCTCCGCCGGGAGAAGGAGAACAATTGAAGAAGGCTGTGTTGAGAACCGGCCTGTGGCGAAAGTCGCTACCCCGCCCTGCCCCTCCCCCACCCACACGAGGAGAAGCACGGGAGAGGAGGCAGAAGGAGGGAAAACAGCAGAAACTTGTGAGTTCAACCACGAAAACCCATCCAAGGCAACAAATGAGTGCCCTACCCACATGGAAGGCTTTCAAGAAAGATACAAGGCAGTAGAATAGTCCTGCCTGCTTGAAAACGTATGGACAATTAAAAGAAAGCAGTCAAGATTAAAAACTGTCCAGGATTCCCACATCCTACCCACACAGGAGGAAGAAGAGCATACCCCCAAACAGACCACGAGGCACGCCATTTGAGCCTCACCATGACAGACAACACCTCATCGACAGCTCCCACCGCCTCATCATCGGCACCCACAGCTGCACAGGCGGAAATGGAGCTCAAACACCAACGGCAGGAGGGACTGCACAGGTGATGCACATGTCCAACCCATTTGACGTGCGAGATACTACAAATCTAGGACCCAGGTGGGCCACATGGCTTCGAGACTTTAAATTCTACACGGGAGCAGTGGGCCTTGCGGAGGATGACAGGCTCAAATATACTCTATCCATGGCTATAGCACCAGCTGTAAGAGACATTGCTGGTGAAATGATCAACTGGGACACAGCAACATACGAAGAGGTACATCGCAAACTGTCAGAGTACTTAGCTCCACATACCAATGCCGATTATGCCGATTATGAGCGCCATATTTTTCACTCCATCCGGCAAGAAAAAGGCGAGTCGTTAGACAACTATGTAATGCGCCTGCGCATCAAACAAAAGTACTGTGAATTTCACCGCTACTCAAACGAGGAAGCCTTAAGGTCACAGGTAATAGCCGGCTGCTAATCTGAAGCCTTCAACTGCTTCAAAAACAATGGAAACAACGCTGGAAGAAATCTTGGCCCTAGCCAGAATGGAAGCCGCTGTCGAGTCACAACTAGACAACCTAGGAAAAATAAACATACAACAACTCACGACCACCGCAGACACCGTCAACAGGCTAGACTCATCCACAAATCAAGCAGGAGGGCGTTCAGAGGCCACATGCTACAGGTGTGGTTATGAATACCGGCACACAGGGGACTGCCCTGCTATAGGACAACCATGTGCCGCCTGCGGAGGCATTGACCACATCCGTGCGTTGTGCAAATACGCTCCCCCAGCCGGAGCTAGCAGACAAAGAACCCAAGAACGCCGTAGGACGACCCACCACAGTCCAATGAGCAACAGGACCAACTGGGACCACAAATCCTCACGAAGAGAGAAGGACCACAGAAATGCACATCCCAGGGAGGACAGGCGATCACAAGAAGGGGGGAGGCACAGCCGGAGTAGGCGATTCGTCCGATACATAGAAATGCGCTTGCCGTCCAGCAGTGAGACCCTATCGTCAGAGGACGACCAAAGAAAAAATTGGTACATGTGGGCTCTCAACAATGCAACGGCCAGGGGCGTGGCCAGCAGGCGTAGGATGCAGACGTGATCCCTCGCTGCTCCCGGCCGCCAGCCCAATCCTACATTCATCCTGCCGCCAAAAATAGAAAATTAAAACCTTGAAACTCCATATAGACGTCGGAACTACTGCCGCTTCGATTCGGAGCATCGCGGACTCGAATCGGTGCGGGCTTCACGAGATACAGCCCCCAGCACACACTCAGCCGTGGAACCGCAACCTGCAATCCAAGATGGCCGCCTGAAGACAACGGAGACAGAGGCTGAGAATCCCTATAACCACAGCCGTCTTGAAGGAACCGCGAAGCGCGCGCAGTCACCCACCCGCTGGCTGCGAGGAAAGAAGCGACCGTCCGGTGCCATCGCACACCCGCCCTCCCGCCTGCAGAGCCGCGCCGGCTGAAAGACGCGACGACCGGTGCTCCCGCGCGCGCGCTCTGCGGGGAGACCCAGCCGCTGCACTCAGGATCCGGACGGCTGCTAGCGTGATACGCTACCCGGAGCGCAGGGGGGAGCCGGTGGAGACCCACACCCCCACCTCATCTGAAGAGGACTCACCTTGCCCCCCCCCCCGGAATCGCCGGCGATATCCAACACAAAGGCGCCCTCCCCAGCTGCAACACCGGGGGAAGAAGAATAGAGGCGAACACCGATCCTCACCTCCTGGCCCGTAATACGCGCACGGCCCAGAGCGGGCCCACCAATCCACGAAGAAGGCTGCCGGTGCAACCCGCTGACCTGCACCACGAGTGGAAGAGAATACGGAGTGCTCCGACAGCGCCCCCTGATCATCTCCCCGGTCGCTCGCTGGCGACCCGGGATAGCGGTAAGGAGAGGGGGAGACAGGGGATTGGACCCCGGCATCCTGGGTGACATTTCCTGGCCATATATGCGAACATACCACGCGCTGTGCATGAACCCAGCCTCCAACATATGCGTGGCACCTACCAAGCGCAGTTTCCAACCCTGGAGGGATACCCCCTGCTGTTTGAACTGACACAACACGAAGAGGGACTTCAAGCCCCCCCCTGGCCACACATAAAAGGATGCTGAACAAACCACGCTGCACCTGCTGGGCTACGTATGCCCACTATCCTAGATCCCCTGGGCCTAAACAGAACCGCTTTCGTCCACCCGCCAAGCTCACCCTTGGAATCGGCCGGTGCCACCCCCCCTCTGCGCATCTAAAGCGCATCCACATACCATCACGAGCGTTACTTTGCCAGGCACTCACACGGCCGCGGTGCACAGAACTTCGGTCCCACAACCGGACCCACCGATGGAGTCTCCCCCGACACGCACTCAGATGCAAGCGCATGGCCTGTAGATACTCCTCCTGCCAGGGATTGTGGGGAGCGGCCATACCCGAATCTCCTTTTCCCCCCCAATAACAACACTCGCCTCCCTGCCCTCCATAGGGCCCCTTCCTCCAAACGAACCCGCACCGCCACCTCACCAACATCCCTGCAATGGGGAAAGATAAGCCCAGGAAGACCTCCACACAAAGCAGGATTGAACAATATGCAACAACGCCACTCTCTCGCTAGCCGGAAAGGCCAACACAACAAGATTTGGACCGCACGGAAGATAATATCTCCCTCAGGGACATCATGGGTGCTATTGCCAGTTCTAGAACCTCCATGGAGAAAAAGATGGATAGCATAGGTGCGGACGTATCCTTGTTGAGACATGATCTCCAGAAACTGACCTCACGTACCGGGGAGGCGGAGATGCGGATCTCCGAAACTGAGGACAACCTTCGCGGCGTGAACCGACAGATGTCTGGCATGGTGGCACGCATAAAGCTCCTGGAAGCAAGAGCAGATGAAAGTGAGGGCAGATCAAGACGGAATAACGTCCGCATACTGGGTCTTCCAGAAAAAGCTGAAGGAGATTGCATGGAACTATTCCTTGAGGGCTGGCTCGCGGATATATATGACGTACAGTCCTTCTCCAAATTCTTCTCCATCCACCGCATTCCCGCCGGCAAGATCATGCCAGGAGCACCTCCACGTACAGTCATTGCAAGGTTCCTAAACTATAGAGATAGAGACACAGTACTGCAACTGGCGAGATCTAAAGGAACTATTACGTACAACGGGTCAAGAATCGCGTTTTTCCCTGACTTCACCAGAGAAGTACAGAAAGCGCGTCAATCATTTGATCTCCTCAAAAAACGCCTGCAATCAATGGGAGTTAAATATGGGCTAATATTCCCCGCCCAGCTTAAAATATTTCACAAGAACACTACAGTCCACTTCACTGATCCTAAGGAGGCGTGGAGCTGGGCTGAAAGGCATATAGATGGCGACTGGAGCGCTGACGGAAGGCGAAGAGGAGAGCGGAACAGACCCCGCCCTGACCCACCACCTGAGCAGGAACCACAGCAACAACAACAAAACGGAATCCTACAACACGCGGAAGACTAGCAGACATTTCCAATATCTCGGATATCCAGACCACTACTAACATACCGCAAAGGTGCTGTACTGTACACCGCAAACGCGACGTTGACGGCAACTCCGGCTGGCGGCCGCCCAAACAGCGCCCCCCCATCCCGCCCCCTGGACACTAAGTGAAATCGGAACGCCGTATAGCGGAGTCCCACCACCCCGCCTTGTGTTCCCCCCTGAGACGCAACATCTAGCACAGCCGCACTGCGAAAACGGATTGTCTCGGGGCAGGCGGATGTAGATAACAGTTAAATCGTTCAGAAGTTAACAATGGGTCGACAGATGCTTCAGTTGTGGGTGGAGTATAGGGAGGGGGGAGTTGGGGATGTTACATCTATTCAATGTTTATCATACAGAGGCACGACGAGTACGATATACGGACCAAATATCACGGAACTATTGCATATGCATCCAAGGAAATGCAACTGTGTAAGCAGATCCCGTACTGACAATGGCAGCTGAGTATACTTCGACCCAAAGCAAGCTTAAACTCCTAGCATGGAATGCGAACGGACTGGGTGCCAGCATCAAAAGGCGACTAGTCCTGCAGCACCTAAATAGACACTCCCCAGACATAGCCATGCTGACCAAAACACATCTAGCCGGAAACATATGCAAATTCTTCCAAAGATCAAACTACCGTACTGCGATACACGCAGGCTTCTCTATGGGAGCGAGGGGAGTCCTCATACTAATCCACAAGAGACTTCCGCTGGTGATCACGAACGTTCTTCAGGACAAAGGAGACCGATATGCATACATTCAGGCAATACTATGGAACCAAACACTGGCACTCATGGCAGTGTACTCCCCACCAGCCCTCCTCAACGACCTGCTAAACGAAATTACCCCCATCCTAGCAACAACAAATGCAGACACTACGGTGATAGGAGGAGACTTTAATGAGGTCATGGACTATACGCTTGATCGCACGCACCTGAGAGCCAGAAACCCCGCCACTACGACTAAACTGGCCTCCTTTGTGTCGGCAATGGGCCTCTGTGACGCGTGGAGAGTTCTTCATGCTCAGACTCGACAATATTCCTTCCACTCGGGAGCCCACGCCTCGATGTCCAGGATAGATTATTTCTTCCTCCCACACCAAAGTAGTCACCAAATAAGTAATACATCCTTCCTTCCCCGAGGAATCTCTGACCATTCTCCACTGCTACTAGAACTGGAAACAGCTAGACCACGACCGCCCCCCTTATGGCGTTTAAATTCCTACTACTTGGGATTCCCTGAATTTCAGGAGCTGATAGAGACCGCCACCTCCGATTACTTTGACCTTAACACAGATTCGACTGATAACCCCAACACACTGTGGGAGGCGTACAAGCCAGTTCTGCGCGGAGTAATTATATCATGGACGTCCCATAAGAAGAGGATGCATCGCGAAAAAGTCATGGAAGCTGAAACTGAAGTCATGTCCAAGGAACTGGAACACATTGCCAGTGACACCCCGGAGTCAAATAGAGCCTTACTAATGGCACAGAAGAAGTTGCATAATCTATCCTTAGACTGTGCCAAGAAAGCACACGCTGCAATGAAGGCACGTGTATATGAAACGGGAGACAAAGCAGGTAAACTGCTCGCATGGCTGGAAAAACGAGACGAGGGTCAATCAAAGGTCAAATGTATCAGAACCCTAAACGCAAACCTAATCCACGTCGATGCAGACATCGCTGAACGCTTTGCCGAGTTCTATGAGAATCTCTACAAACCCCCCGCCAACGCTATAGACAGTACCATACTAACTGACATTGTCCTCCCAACAATCACCACAGACCAGATCACCGCTCTAGACAGCAAAATTACTACCACTGAGATAGCAACGGCCATTGGACAACTCCAGGCCGGTAAGACCCCAGGCCCGAATGGGTTCCCAATAGACCTCTGGAAAAAGCTACACCACCTGGACATACCCGCACACCTGCTCAATGTGTTCGAGCACTCTCTAAATCAAGGCGAGCTCCCACCTGATCTCCGCAAAGCCACCATAATAGTAATTCCCAAAAAGGGTAAACCCCCTGAAGAATGCACATCCTATCGACCCATATCCCTCATTAACAGCGAAGCCAAAATATTGGCTAAGGTTCTTGCCAATAGATTACAACTAGTCATCACGTCCCTGATCCACCCGGACCAATGTGGCTTTATGCCCCAGAGGTCGACCAGAATGAATATTCGCAGATTGCATCTAGCACTAGAGAGAGCCCCGGCCCTGCAGCAATCGCTGGCTCTACTGGCCATAGACTTTGAGAAAGCATTTGACTCTGTTCATTGGGAGGCGCTATGGGCCATAATGCGCAGGATGCACTTTGGAGAACCATTCATAAAATGGGTACAACTACTGTACAATAACCCAGTAGCCGAGGTTAAAATAAATGGGTGGCCATCGCGTACCATCCGACTAGGGAAGGGAACCCGGCAAGGTTGCCCACTCTCGGCAATGGTGTTCGCACTGATAATAGAGCCACTGGCAGTCCTCCTGAGGGACACTTCCACATGGACTGGCTTAAGGTGGGGCCCGAACTGCGAAGATAGAGTATCCCTCTATGCAGATGATCTCCTAGTATACTTGGGTGACCCAGCATCGTCATGCCCTGTAGTCACGCAAATCCTAATAGAGTACGGATCCTTTAGTGGACTCAAAGTAAACTGGCCCAAATCTGTGCTGTTCCCAGTTAAAGGGATAGACTGCATTCCAACATCGGGCTCCTCATACAAAGTTGAAACCAATCAGTTTCGATACCTAGGCATTCAAATTACCAACGAGCTAAATAGCTACGTAAGACAAAATTTATACCCGCTTATCAAAAGATACCAGCAGGACGTAGCCCACTGGCAAGTACTTCCGCTGACACTGTTAGGCAGAGCAGCACTCTTTAAGATGCTGACCTTGCCCCGTTTTCTATACATTCTCCAGAATGCCCCCCTCCATATCCCCGCTGTAGAATTCCACAGTATAAATAGCACAACACGTACGCTCCTATGGGGAGGGAAGCGCCCGAGAATTGCCCTTCAAACTCTCCAACGCTCAGTCTGGGAGGGGGGAATAGGACTCCCGAACATCCAGATCTATTATTGGGCAGCCCAGATGGCAACAGTCAATGATATCCTACATGGAGACCCGAGCATCCCTCACATAAGAGCCGAACTAGCGGCAAGACACGGTATGTCCCCACTCGAAAGCCTCTACTGTACACAGACCCGCCCGCCTGAACGCACGATAGCAGTACACACAGCCTTGGTGTGGAAAGAAATACATAAACACTTAGGCTGGGATAACAAAATTACCCCAGTCCAACCCATATGGAACAATGCTCACCTCCCGAATCTTGCCAACCTCCCGAAATGGCCAACCTGGGCTGCAGCTAACATACAGACGATTCAGCAGATAGTAGTGAACGACCAGCTGATGCAGTTCCCTGAGCTTGCTGCAGCACATGGCTTGCCAGAGACTGAACGGTATCACCACGGACAACTACAGCATGCACTTACCGTACACAGGGCCCAACTCGTAGACATGCCGGAATGCACACCTATGGAAAGGAACATAGTAATGGATAAGGTAAACAACAAGGTCACATCCACTATGTACAATGCTATTTCCTCATTTGGCGCGAAAGAACTGCTGACCTTGAAGACGAAATGGGAAAATGATATTGGCCCCATAATACCTGAAGACTGGATTGAAATCCTGATGTATCCTAGAGAATGTGCAATTTCGGCACGAATTCGGCTGGTGCAATTTAAGATACTACATAGGATATACTATCCCCGTATAACCCTGTACAACTGGGGCAAATCGACCGACCCCAAATGCCTACGCTGCAAACAAGAAGAAGGATCCTTTTACCACATCCTTTGGCAGTGTGCACGTATACAACGCTTCTGGCATAAATGTAGCGCGAGGCTTTCCAGGGTCCTTTGCCGCCCAGTCCCGACGGATCCTAAACTCCTGCTCCTGGGCATTGCAGACACTCTTGAACTGTCAAGATTCGAAAAGCTACTTGTCTCAACTTCCACAGGAATTGCGAAAAGGAACATTGCCCAATTGTGGGGTTCAGAAAATACCCCGAAATACGATCAGTGGACATCGGACGTGGATGCAGCCATATTAATGGAACGCCGAGTCTACCAAGCTAGAGGCTGCCCAGACAAAGCAGATAAGATTTGGGGTAGGTGGGAACAGACATTATAAATCTGATGTAACATTGGCGGTATGCATTGGCACGAAGTCCTCCAGAGACCATATCTGCCAACATCACTCTTTGGGATGCTTGTGAATCGTAATCATCCATAAACTACCTGCTGCCTCACCTGCTCATATACCTCGCATTACGTGTCTCGTTGCGATTGCATATATTTTAAGCATACTCATTCGTGCTACTCTGCCAACTGTATGTAAAGTTTTATGGTTTTGTTGGTAACTTGTCGTTTATTGCACAAAATGTAATAAAATTTGATATTAAAAAAAAAAAAAACAATGCAACGGCCACCCAACATAGACCGATCCTCACGCTGCAAGTTAATGACACTCCAATAGAGTTCCTAATCGACACAGGGGCTACAGTGAACATTATCAGCCAACAAGCATATCATTCGCTATCTCGTCAACCAAAAATACGCAAGGCCACGGTGGACATATACCCATACTGTGCAAACACACCACTGCTGTGCAAGGGCGCTATCACAGCATGGTGCGCAAACAAGTCTCATGCGGCGAAAATTCCCCTACACATCCTGAACACGGAGGGAAACAGCGGATGCATCCTAAGATTCCAAACTGCAGTCGACATGGGCCTCGTGCATATCCTGTACCAGATAATGGTCCACAAATACATCGCTACACCCAAGGCCACACACGAAGCATTCCCGAAACTGTTTAAAGAGCTAGGCAAGCTGAAAAACAGGAAGGTCCACCTCCACATCAACCCGGACGTGCCCCCGGTGGCGCAACACTACAGGGGCATGCCAGTTAACATACAGAAGCAAGTAGAGGAGGAACTGGACAAATTGATAAAGCTGTATGTCATCGAGCCAGTTCAGGGGCCCACACCCTGGGTGTCACCAATCGTCCCGGTCCCCAAGGAATCCCCTGACGGTTCCATACGCTTATGCGTGGACATGACGAGAGCCAGCATTGCCATCGAAAGGGAGAGACACCAAGCACCAAGGATCACTGACATGATCCACCTCCTCCATGGAGCAAAGGTCTTTTCCAAGCTAGACCTAGCAAAGGGGTATCACCAGATCGAAATAAGCCCAGAATCCAGATACATCACAACCTTCGTAACGCATGTACGTTTATTTCAGTTCAAAAGACTCAGTTTCGGAATATCGTCGGCTGCGGAGATCTTTCAGGAAGAGATCCACAAAGTCATCCGTCGCATACCGAACTGTCTAAATTACTCGGACGACGTGCTGGTATTCGGTAAAACCAAAGAACAACATCACACAGCCTTGCACCGTGTGTGTAGCACCATGGAATCGAAAAGACAAGTGCGAGTTCGGCAAGGGCTCACTACGATTTTTTTGGCCACATCTTTTCGGACCAGGGCATGCGGACAGACCAAGACAAGGTTGCGGCACTCAACATGGCCCTGCCCCCGCAAACACCTCAGAGCTACGCTCTTTTCTATGACTTGCAAGTTATTGCTCGAGATACCTCAAGGACTATGCGACGGTGAGCAACCCACTACAACTGCTCACACGCAAAGAACAGCCATTCACTTGGTCAAGTGAGTGCCAACATGCGTTCGAATCCATCAGAAACTCAATCTCGAAGGCAGAACACATGGCATACTTTGACGCCCGAAGGGACACGGAGGTTATTGTCGATGCCAGCCCAGTGGGACTGGGCGCCATTCTATCCCAAAAAGACCCTGAGGACCAGGCTAAAGTATTCATCGTAGCCTACGCCAGCAGAATCCTCACCTCCACAGAACAGGCCTACTCCAAGGCCGAGAAGGAAAGCCTAGCAGTGGTATGGACCTGCAAATATTTCCACCTATTCTTATACAGAAAGGAGTTTTGTTCGGCATTGCTGTGCATTAGCACAACAACTATTTCACTTATGATGAATATGCCGAATACTGAAAATGTGGTGGGGAAAGATTCAACGAGTGAGAATCAGATGAAATCACCAGTAAGCAGTGTGGGAAATCTACTTGAACAAATAACGCAACATGATATGGGAGAAAATAAATCTAACTCACAATTAGTAGATGTGATGCAAGGTGATTTGAGGCATGTAGCTGAAAAATGTGTTAAATCACAACTCTGTGCGCATAAGACTCCTGAAACCACTCACAATGAGGGAAATGAGGGGTGGGGGGCAAGACCTGGAATAGAGCTGGATTCACGGGAGATACACGAGGGTGATGAAGAATAGTTGAACAAAGAGAATGGGAGTGAGAAGGGTATTGTTAGCTCCTTTGACACTCTAGATGTGATTGAAATAAGTAATCAAGACTCTTTCTCACAGACTAATGTAGTACCTACTAGCAGAATTGAAGTTGATCCGGAAACCGGTCAGCTGATAGCAATTGAGGCTAAAATTGATGAATGTACACCATTGTGCATAAATCAAACAGCTGACATAGAATCCAGTGCACTTACTGAACTCGTTCTGGAGTCACAAATGAATGAAAATACCTCTATAGTATGCATTCCAATTCAATGTTTGAGGGGCTGGTAAATCTGTTAGCGACATTGGTAGATAAATGTGAAAACATTGAACGCAAACTAGACGTTCACCCCATATTCCTTCACAAAAATATTAACAAAGGGAGAAAAACAATAAAAGACAGCAGTACTGACACTTAATCACCCACGCTTGATAAATACGACTCTTGAATCCATTGAGGACATCCAAATAGAAATACTACAAGATACACAAGTAGATAACTATAATATCATTGAGAGTGACATTAAACCACAGGAAAAAGGAAAAGAGGACCTAGTCCAAGAGCAGACAATGAAAAAGAGTAAGAACAAAACAAAGTCTACTACTAAGGGCAATACAAAAACAAAAAAAGAAATGAAATGAAATTCTCAAGCAGCGATGTACACTGACGAAAGACTCAAAAAAAGAAAGAATGGATGTATTATGCACTCTCAAGTGGGGACATCCATCATAGGAGAAACTGAAATACAACCTACCCCTGCCAACTGCCATAATAGTGTGAAAGACATTAACACTCCAGTAATAGACATAAATAGCATGGTAAAGGAACATGTCACTGTAGTGCATGCTCCTCCTGTACCTATCGAAAATCTCAAAGATAATAATTAAGCAAAAAAGACTAATGATATAGGTGATTATATGGCTGATTTAAAGAAAACAGATCATGCTGAATCACTTCACTTCCAATGCGTCAAAAGGGAAGGATACTTGCTATGAAACATAGGAAGAAAGCTAAGAAAAACGTTTGTATCGCTGACAGCATACTTGCCGATATACAAAGTATTTTTCTGGTAACATTGGAAAATGATGTGGCAAGTGAACACAACACATATCAAGAAATAGCAGATTGCCCTAATGCTTCTAAACAACAAGACAGGACACATAATGAATTGTCTAAAAATAAGATACGGGCCTTACAATTACAAGTAAGTGATACAAATAATAATAGCATACTGCTGAACAGAAAACACATTCTTGATTTATGCCAACAAATAATACCTCTCAGAATGATCACCTCAAAAGATCTACGGATTGTTGATCAATTTGTTGGGATGAGTAGTGTAACTACTAAAATATGCTGTACAAATGAAGTGATCTTAGACTACATACTCCAGTATGGCATGGAATTTAGAAAACTAGGATATTCATGTCAGGAGAGATTTATGAATATAAACACACAGGAGTCGTATAGTATCAAAAATCCCAGTACGACACCACAGCAAAGAGCTAAGGAAATACCAGGGAAAAATAAGATTCTGATAGATGCTAATAGCGGCTCAAATGTGGCAAAGATAACAGAAAAGACTCAACAAGTAGACACTCCCTCAGAATCGCTCGATGGCTATTGGCAATGGCTCCCTGTTGCCTTTAAAGACCAATTCAACAAGCAGTCTCGAAAACATTAATGTGGTAATATCCTGGAATACAAGAGGAAATTCCCATTACACATCAGATGAAGGAATATTAGCAAATATGCAACTATTTTTTGTGGTGGCAATGCAAGAAACATGGATGCATGAAGACTGTGATACTGATGGGCATTGCACCATTCAAAGACATGCAAAGAAAGGGCCTTTGGGGCATCCTAAGGGAGGTCCCTTGACATCTATACATCATCCATGGACAGGAGTTGATACCAGATGGTCTACAGATATGGTATTAGTGGTAATAATTCAATTTCAGAACTCTACACCTTCACCAATTCTCGTGATCAACATATATAACCCTCATAATGGTACTTTTAATAAGATTATACTCAAACTGTTTGGAAAATCTTACAAGAGTGTGACCATAAATATCTGATTATTTTACTAGGAGACTTTAATGCTGTACTTGCAGAATCTTTAAGTTATCAAGAGGTTGACTGTAAATCAGGACCATACAAATTTCATACTGCTAACAGATATGGAAAGGGTTGGAATGAGTTGATTTGTACCTTTAGTTTAAAGGTGCTGAATGGCAATAGTCTAAGCGACCAAATAAGAAACCCTACAAGAATTGTCAGACTGATTATGTCTACCATTGATTATACCATAATTAATGAATTGGCAGAAGACATTGTCTGTGATATGACTGTAGGTAGTTGTGAAGAAAGTGACCACCTCCCCCTATATCTGATACTAACAATGGTATGACAGACAAAAATGAATATGTTTTAGCTGGAAACATCATGATAAATAATTCTGGGAATAGTATAATATGGAACCCAACCATTTTACCAAAAGGTAATCAAATAGTTGAAGTAGTACTCACCAACTTTATTAATACGTTCCAAGAAGTGACTGACACTAGAGCGGTAATGATGTTAGATGACTTTGAATATGCAACAGATGCAATAAAACATGTCTCTGCGCATAAACGCAAATATATTTCCACATGTGAAAGATTGAATAGTATTCATCAGAATAAGCCTAAATATGACAACAATGTCCATAATGCTAGGAAACTCTTATGCAAAAAGATAAGCTCAATTATAAACACTAAGCAGTGTGATGTACATGGGAAAATTAGAACTGCTAAATACGAATACAGGAAATGGCTTTGGTGGCTCAAAACTGAGAAGGCTAATGCAATTTGGCAAACTTTGGCCCAACTATCTAGATCAAATAATACTCAGGGTATATGGACGGTAGTTAATCAATCGAAAAAGAAAGCACTTTCAGTTAACTGTGTAGGGGAGCATGAGTGGGCAGTTCATGTTGGCAAAACGTTGGGAGCTGTGAATCCTGCTGACGAAATATCTGAAATAATGGTAAATGAATGGAAATGAAGTCTATATTTTGCAGATATTAAAGAGCTGATTTTGTCTCTATCCTCTTCCTGTGCAATGGGACCAGATTGCACGTGTAATGCTTTCTTGAAATTATCCCCGGACAAATAGGCTAATGCTCTATATTTATTGTTTGGATGGATAGTTAAACATAACAAGGTACCCAAAACATGGCAGGAAAGTTCCATATTGCCAATATATAAAAAAGATGGCGTAAAAGATCAAGGAATGTACTGAATTATATGATATGATATGGCATTTGTAACGCGCCTATACACAAGTGTTTCGAGGCGCGAGAATGTTAGCAATGCTGGACATTCCAGCAACATTCTTTGCTAAAATACTACATATGGAACTCATCCAATGGATTAATGAATGTCCTGGTTTGCCACCAAATCAATCAGGATTTCGGGCTAAATCATCCACCTTTCACAATGTTACTATATGACATCAGCCATAGAATATACATGGGCGAGACGACAGCTACCTTTATATGTTTTTTTTATAGCTGTTTCTGCCGCATTCCATACGATTCTGAAAAATAAACTCTGGAACAAGTTGAAGCACTGGAATATTCCACCTGGGGTGTTGTCAATTATCTGGCTATTGTATTCGAATACATCTGTAAAAGAGAGGCTAGATAGTGAGGGTAAAGTGTCTGACCAAATTCCAACATATTGAGGAGTTAAGCAGGGTTTCAATTTAGCTGCAACCTTGTTCAACTTATATTTAGCGGACTTACCTGAGACTTTCAATGCAATGATGTCGAATGGCCTTAAAATTGACCTTCTTGAGGTGAGTTGGCTAGGCTATGCAGACGATCTCCTGTTGTTTGACTATACACTGTGTGGTCTCCAACTTAAATTATTGGCACTATTAACATTTGCCGCCAATAATGGGCTCAAAATCAAACTCATTAAGACAAAGGTGATAGTCTTTTCAGGTAAATCGATCCGCTTAGCGTGAAAAAATAGGAGATGGACAATTGATGGTCAGACGATTGAAGGTGTAGAAAGTTATAGATATCTCAGAGTGATCATAGATCAGAATCTATCTGGCAACAGCAGTGGATGGATGCAAAATCTAAATCCATGAATATCACCATGATGCTAAGCTATTTTATTGGAAAACAGGCAGAGATTTCCACAAAGACGATAATGCTGCTTTATGAGACGAAAATAGTATCATGTCTTTTGTATGGTGCGGAGATCTGGGGGATAAAACTAATGGGTGAAATAAATAGATTTGAAGGGAAAATCCTAAAAATCTTTCTTCGCATGCCCAGTGCACAACGTAGCGAACACATTCTTTTAGAATGCAACCAGATGCGGATTAGTGATGTGATTGAATATAGATCTGCTATGTTATATATAAAGTTGTGTATTTTAGATAATGGCACGTTGATGGTTGATATGATCAAAGCAATAAACACAATTGAGAATTATAAGTTACTTAATACACTTGGGTCTATGAAATCCATATATCACAAATGGGCGAAAGAGAATGCAAATAGTTGGTCATTATATTCAACAGCTAAACTAAAACATGTGCTGAACAATGTTATACATGAATTTGGGCACGAGAGAGATACGATACAGTTAGCCTCGAAATGCAATAGTGGGATGTTTGTACAACAAAGAGAAAATAATCTGCGGATCCCGACACATTTGACTGCATACCCTGAGGCTAAAATAATCCGACGCTATCTTATTTTTAAATTCAACATGTCTGAATGTCTAGAAATTATGGGGACTAGGTATGGCATTTTGCGATAGAATAGATGGTGTCGATTATGTGGGACCCTTAACATTGAAACTGCGAAACATCTTGTTTGTGTTTGCGAAAGCCTAAATGTTATTAGATTAAAATATGTCAAAGCATATGACAACACCTGTGACTTAAAACATGTGAATGAGATATGGGCAAAACTCCTACAGGGCCATGATCTTAATATTATTTATCATATGATGCATTTTTATGAGTACTGTTTGACTTTTCTTAAACAACTATGTAGGGATTTTTTTTATTGAGTTTTAGCTTTTGTAATTGAGTAAGTGAATTTTATCTAGTGTATTTTATCCTGGATTTTAACTTTTTTATGATATACTTATTCATATCTGTTGTTGTTGATGATAAATTGATGATGTTATATGCAAAGCCAAATATGGCAAAATGCATATTAATTAAATAAATAAATACATAGATACCTTTGGCACTGGTCTAGCCTTAACTGTTCCCGCTGTCTTAGCTGTTACCACTGTGAGGGAGCACAAGTTGTGCCATGAGCAGGCTCCTACCAGAACCCTGAGGGCCTTAAAACCACTGCAAAAGGGCTCCTGGAGACAGTCCTGGCGCCTTTGGCACCAGGCTCATATGTAGGAAGGAAGGGCTGTTCATACTAGGCCGCATTTATGAACATGGGCCTTTAAATCCAACATGGAAGCACCCACACAGCCTAGTTCTAAGACCCAAGCCATGCGGTCTAGTATTTTGGGTGTGGCAGGCCTGGAACTACTTTCCCTGGTACTACTTCACCTGGGCTATATAAACCACACCCTGACTGCAGAACACACTTTGCGTTATTCTGCAACCAGCAGCGTGCCGCTCACCATGTCTAGCTCCTGGTCTTCAGCATCTTCCTGTAGTCCTACAAGAACAAGATTATTCTGTCTTACCTGAGAAAACACCATCCAGCACTCAGCATCTCAACCGGGCTGCAATCTGTGGAAACCGAGAGAAGAAGAAACATCACTCACCTGTGAGTACTAGCTTTAGGACTTCCGGCGAATCGCTACCACAGCTGCTGCTCGAACATTGCGACCTTCAATAACGAGAAAAGGAAAAACAATATTAGAACGCACGCGCTTCCAAAACATCGAATTCCATCAGTCTTACCTGAATTCCATCGCACTACGCCGCGCTTCCATCCGGATCACCACAGCACCATCTGCAAAGGGAAAAGAGGCATATTCAGGTTTGCTTTCAATATTAAACAAACGCACAGCACTGTACTTACCTTAATGGATTCCGGGGGCCTGTTTTTCTTTTTTACGCTCTCACCCACTCGCACCACCACAGCGGCCTGTGAGGAGAAGAAGAAGAAAACACAGGTTAGCTAAAAGACAATAAAGGTGCTGTGCTTCGCGCTTCTCTTACCTAGAAACATGCCTCTCCATCCGGCATGTCAGCATCACGACCTTCGCACCTGAAAAGAAGGAGATAAAGACATTAACGAATTCCCACCATAAACAGAACAAAGACTTACAATTAACAAACCTACCTGCCTCCCAGCAGATTCGGGGGTCACAGCAGGAAGGCGTACTGCACCAGTGAAGCAACTCTGGCAGCTCGCCAACAAACATCATGCACCCCTGCACAAGAAACGCAGGACGGATAGCTCACCCTACAAATAACTAAGGTGAGAAAATAACCCAGTGGGAAGGGAATCGGTCACAGGGAGGTGGGAGATTCACCCATTAGAGACAGTTATCACAAATCCTCCCTTCTGTAATTGCAGATTCATTATTCAGCACTGGGCAACTACGCATCCAGGGTTCAGATCTCAGAGCCTTCCAGACGCCCCCGGGGATATCAAGTGAGCGTAACACCCGAAGGGTATCATATTATATGCAGGAACAGGACAACTAGTATGGGAGGCTGGGTAGCAGTAATATTTTTCTCCTCTCTAAACAGACCAAGCAAAACTGAAAGAGCCAAAAGGGGTTGAGTTGTTGTTAGTTAAACTACTGATTAATCCCTGCACCACTTTCAATCTCATTGTGCTATATAAACCCCTTCACAATTTGCCTGACTTTGAGGAACAGTTTTCCTCAATGCTCTAATCTTTCATTAAACCTTCCTTCGAGACTGTTATTGTTGGAGATTTTAAGCTGTGTTTCGGAGACCAACACTATCATCTATCCCTCGAACTTAGACAATCTGTGCTTTGAACAGGTTATTATAGAGTCCACTTATATGGGAGGCCACATACTCGACTGGTTGTGTGCTGCTGGTATTCCAGGGGTTCAACCTGAGGTTGAGGAATGCCCGCTGATCACTGAGGAATGCCCACTGATCACTTTTTTATTTACTTTGCCCTTTCTGTACTTGACCTTCAATCTAGATCATATCTACCTAGACTAACAATAGTTAAACCCAGCCTGGGGAAGATTACGGCTTCCACTCTTGAGCCTTTTCTGGAATCCTTTTTAATGTACCTCTGAACACTTCTCTTGATGAATTTGCCGCTTGCCATCATCAAAAGGTCTCAGAATAGGAGGTCTTGGAAGTCCTTCACTCTTAAATCTACATGATGTCTGGGTGACCCATGCCTTGCCAAACTTTATTAAAAAAAACGTGTGCAACGACCCTGGCTCCTGTGATCATGGATTTTGTTAATGCCTCTTTTTACACTGCACATGTTCCAGTATCCATTAGGCAAGCATGGATAATGCCACTGCTTAAAAAACAATCTTTCGATCCAGACATAGCAACTAATTATTGCATAATCACCAATGTGACCTTTTTATTGAAAATGCTCGATAGATTTGCATACATACAACTCCAGGCGCATCCGGAGTACTATAATCTTCTGGGCTCTCGTCATTTAGGTTTTAGAGCCCATCGCAGTACAGAATCTGCCTTGTTAGATCTAAAGACCAGCCTCCTCTCTAACATGGATAATGGACAAGCCTTGCTGTTGCTACTACTGCATCTTTCAGCTGCGTTTGACCTTGTTGATTTTAATGTTCTTTTTAACAGAGTTCAAATTGAGGCATTTTTATCTGTACCTGTGGCACACTGGATTTGATCCTTTTTATAGAACAGATCAAACTTGGTTTTTAGCAACCTTGCGACTGCCCCACCATGTGACCTCATGCAGGGGGTTTCACAGGGCTCTTGTCTCTCCCCAACCCTGTTTAATCTTTCTATGAAACCTCTGTTTGAGTTGTTCAATGGCAAGGATATCTTATTTACTGATTATACTGGTGACACCCACATTGTCGACTATACAGTTGATTCTGAAAAAATCAACATGATCTTTTTTTCTTGTACAGGTTTGGATGGCCCAGAATGGGTCAGCGCTTAATGAGGCAAGGCAGAACTTCCCTTGTTGGAACAGAGCGAAAGCTTAACAAACTGCTGCCATCAAATAAACACTTTTCCTTTGCTGGCTGTCTAATTGATGTACTCCCCAAAGTCAAAACTCTTGGTGTGTATTTTGATTCTACACTATCCATGAAAGGCCACGTGAACTATACATTCTCCTCTTCAGCCTATTATTTGAGGCTATTGAGCCGGATTTGGCCTTTTATTGTGGAAAACAATTGTGCCACGCTGGCCCAGGCCATCGTCGGAGCCAGAATTTTGTATTGTGGCAGCGTTTCTCAAGACAACCTATCCAAATACAAGTTGTACAGAGTAATGCTGTAAGGATAGTAGCTCGTCTGAAATGGTGAGTCCATGTTACTTAGGCCAGAAAGGCATTTCACTGGCTCACAGGGAGGGAGTGTCATAAGTTTAGATTTCTCACCATTGGACATAAACCATTGTTTGGCCAGAGCCAAGTTTACTTGAAGCAGCGACTTGTTTGGATTGTACCTTCTCAGGCTCTTGGATCGAGCCAAAGCAATCTGCTACATGTTCCGCGGTATGTAACCTCGAGAGCACCGGAAAGCGCACTTTTAATTATCTAGTTCCCCATGATTGGAATAATTTGCCTCCTACTCTGAGTTGAGAGCCATTGCTTACATCTTTTAAGAAAGCACTGAAAACCTTCTGTTTCACCTAACTTGGCTGTTTTAGTTTTTATCTGCCTTCTCCTGTTCTGCCCATTTTAGCTGCTCTAATTCCCCTTGGGTTTTACTGTTTTATTTTCCCTACCTGTTTTTAGTGTTGCTTTTTATTTTATTTTTATTCTTTATGCTCAACCAATTGAGTTAGTTTTTTATTGAGTCCCTCTACCCGTGCTGACGTCGTTTGTTTGCTTGTCTGTCCTGTTTGGTAAACTTTTATTGTTGCACCCATTTGCCTGCGCGCCTAAGGCAATTTCCAATTAATTAAATGAATAAATGATTTAAATAAACACCTCCCCTTCACACTATGTACACAGACACCCAGGTTTAGATTCACATGCACTAATCCTGGAACCCGTCAGGAATCAGACAGACACGTGATTCGATACTTCTCTAAGGTATGACATACAGTTGTGAGGATCCTTGCACAGAAGCTTGAATGCAAGTGACACACAATACGTTGAACTATGCAAAGGCAATTAATATGAATAACTCACTGCTATAACTATGAACACTGCTTATGAAATAGGGTGAAATATAAAGTCAAAAATCACAGACCCTCTAACTAGTCATAGTACATTTTCTTGGTTGGTCATGAGGTACACATTGGGCCTCATTACGACCCTGGCGGTAGGGGGTTAACGGTGCTGGTAGAGCTGCCGGTGCCATTAACCCCCTACTGCCTCATTACAAGGTCTGCTTGCGGGTCCGGCTAAGGATGCCTGGGCCTGTTGTTAGCACCCTCCCCATTCCCATTGAACCCTATGGGGACTCAAATGGGAATGGGATGTACTGGGTCCGGGTTCTCTGAATGGGGAAATACCGGGCCCTCCAAGGTCAGAATGGCTTGGTATTTCCCCATTCAGGGAACCCGGACCCGGTATGGGGGTAGCCATGCCGCCAAAAGCGGCATGGCTACTCCCATAGTCGTAATGAGGACCATTGAGTGGAACAGCGCTTTTGGATTGACAGCACTCTTGGGGCCTGTGTTTCTTTTCTTCACAAAATACTGTTCAAGCTAGGCTCATACCTTCCAAAAGAACAGAGTGGCATAGCATAAGCATAACTTGGTGACTGGACATCACCTTTTCTTAGAGTGCCAAGGACGAGTATGCTTGTCCTTTTCCCATAGACTTGCATAATAGCCTGGCACTTAAGGGGGTTTTAAAGAGAAACACAAAGGGCCTCATCACAAGTTGGCCGGTAACGCCGGTGCTAAAAGCGCCGGCTTTATTAGCCCTACCGCCAAACCCACCGGCGCTATTAGCGCCGGATCACGGGTTTGGCAGAACGGGAATTGCCCAATCCCCATTGAGCCCGTTCGGGAATTCCCCATTCCCCACTGGGCTCAATGAGGAAATTTTGCGCTTTTACCGCCGGTAGATTTTCCGCTGGCTGTAAAGGCACCAAAAATCGGCAAATTCTCAGCGGATTTCCCCCCAGCTCAGAGCTGGGGGAAAATCAGCCGAAGCCGTGATTTGGCGGACCCTTAAATGCGGCGGTAACAGCTCTACCGCCGCATTTAAAGACTGCAGCCAAACTCGTGAGGAGGACCAAAGTGTAAAAACACTCACCCCATTTCCCTCGTGAAAGAAGCAGGAAGCAATTCAAAGTTTATTGCATCACAAATTAGTCTGCATTTCAATTTCCTAGGAAAAAGTTATTGGTTTCAATACCCGTAAATCTTGCACTTATTTTTATTGCAAAACACTAATGGCTAGTACTCCAAGAATGCGGAATTGTTCATATCGAACTATACCACTGAATTTAAAAACAAATACTGTGCCTGAGTAATAGGATCGCCTTAATACTTGAAGTTAACAATATGAACAGATTCTATCTTGTGGATCATGTTTTTATTTATAGCTGTGCTTCTTGTTACAGCCAGCATGTGTTTCACACCCTGCAGCACTCTTTATCAAGGCAGTGTGATGATCGATCATGCCAGATGTTAGTTCTCTTTCATCCACACCCTAAATAGGCACCAGTGTCCTCATCGTGGCCCGTAAAATTTCCTAAATTTCCATAAAGTGTCTATCAATAAAGATTCATGTGGCCCCACAACTGATGGGAGCCATAGTTTCCAAAACATTCCTAGAAATATGCTCAAAAATACAAACAAACATAGGTACAGACTAAAATGATCAAAAGGTAAAAGGTGCATGTAGAGGTAAGCCTACAGTTTACCCCCAGCTATTGGTGAGGTTTGGAATATTCTGACTCCTTCTATGAAACCCTTTTTGGGTGGGTGTAATCAGCCTGTGTACTAGAGCAACAATATTATCCTAGATTAAAACTCCAGTGCTGTTCTTGTTCTTCATTAATAAGAGGGACATTCAAGCCTTCTCTCTTGCATTGGTTCCCTTCAAGAAGCTTAAAGAGAATTGCCTTCCATAGAGGAAGGTGTTGTTACGCTCACCTGGCTCCCACAGGGGCGTCGGTCGGACCCGGACAGCTGAGGTCTCCACCCACGTGATGCGTAGTGCAGCGATGACTGACTGGATCTGCCCTCCTAATCTTGTCTGCTTAACCCGTAGAAATATTCTCCTGCAAGTGGAGAGATGGATTTAGCCACTTGTGGATTCAAGTGATGGCACCCCCACAGTCCTCCCCAACTAATCACCTCCGAAATGCCCTCACAGCAATCTCACCTTATATTCTTGAAAGATGAGCTCTCCATCCTGCGTGGATTTGCAGGGGCGCGTCGCTTCCAGTTACTTGACTGGTTTGAAGGCTCGGGAGAGTTCCGGAGAGTATTGACTCTGAGTTTCCTGGTGAGGACCAGTAAGTATTAAGTTCATAGAGTTCAATCAGTCCGATGTTCACTCTTGTTCCCCCCTTCCTTTCTTGTCTTGCAGCTGGCTCGTGAAAAGATGCTCTTGTGGCAGCTGGTGGCGCTCAGGTAAGAGTCTGTATTACCCGGCGCTGTCCGGTAAATGTTGCACGTGGAAAACGTGTTGTTTTGTCTCTCTTTACAGATGCGGCACGTGAAAATATGGAGAGTCACAAAAGGATGCCTCCGGTGGTAAATCAGGTAAGTCTATGGTGGTAAGAATTATATTGGTTGGTTCCCTCGGCTCACCTTGTGGTTTTCTTTTGTCTCCTAGGTGCCGAAGTTCGGCGAAGAAATGATGGAGGCAGTGCCGACCCGAAGGATGCTGTGAAGACTGGCGAGTATGGCGCGGCGCTGCAGCTGGAGGTGCGGCGCGTGCAGAAATGATGTTCTTTACAGGTCCGGAAACGAGATGGATCCAGAATCAGGTGTGGAATAGAAATAAGTTCGTTTTCTAACCTTGTCCCTTTCTTTCCTCTTTGTTCTAGAAGCTCCGGATTCGAGGCGGGCGTGGCAGAAGACCGGATGCAGGCTGCAGGCACGGTGAGCGTTACGCTGCTGGATGCAGAATAACGTAAAGCGTGTGTTGCTGGTCGGGCGTGGTTTAAATAGCCTCAAAATTAGTCCCCGGTAAGAAGTCCCTAGAACCACACCCGAGTAAAAAATAGTCCCTGTAGAAAAATAGTCCCTTTCAGGCTTCATGTTGGATTGGAGTCATTTGCAGCATGGTCTGCCTGAGGTAAGTAATGACTATGAGCCTGGCGCCTTAGGCGCCAGGACTGATTTCTACTATGAGCCTGGCGCCTAAGGCACCAGGACTGAACCCAGATAGCCCCTAGCCGTGGCTGCTGAGGTTCTACTAAATGTCTAGATGCCTGCTCCCGGGGCTGATGGGCTTGGTCCGGATGCCTGGGGGTAGGCATCATGACAGTTGTAGGTACCCGGCCCCACTCATCTCATGTTTAAAATCTTCCTTCTGCATATATTTGGTCAGTTTTGGAAACCCTCTCCACTACACCACCAATGGTCATCAAAAGTGGGATGTTTGAGCCACACAGTGCTTATGACTTGATTTGTGTTGAGGCGCTACAGATTATACACAAAGGGTGGACTCGTATACCCTGTTAAATGTTAATGTGTTAGCTCTTAGTGGATTGTCAATGATACCAACCATCAACCATACATTTGAACATGCAATAAACCTTGCATGATCTTCTAGCATGAGGTCCTGGCAGGAAATACGAGGAAATATGTGTGCCGAATCAAAAACTCCATTCTGCGATTCTGGTTTATAATAGGTAACAGGTCCTTTTGTATTCATTGCAATGCAACAAAATAATCCAACAGAGTATACCCGTCAGGGAAAACAGATCCCCGGACATATAAAACAGACCTCTTGTAGTCTTTGTCATAATGAACAGGGAATAGTAAGATAATAGCTCTCATGGCCTTATAGAAAGCAACATTTAATAAACACAGTGATGTTCCTCGTGTATACACCCGTTCGTCACCAGATCCTGCTACCTCTTCATTCTCCATGTATACATCCTCACTCCAGCTAATCACATGTCATGAGTCCTTCTGCACTCCTCTCTCAGTAGCGCCTTGTTAGCACTGCCGCTTTTCTGCTCGCAATGCCTTAAGTCCTTTCACGCTTTCCTACTGCGCCAACAAACATGGCTACATTTCTAACGCCTTATTATATGGCAATTCATGCCAGAGAATGGCTCCCTCTAGGTAATGGTATGTTGGCTCAGTGGGTAAACATAATGGGTTGCTAGGTTGTTACAGGGCATTTACCCCACATTTAAGACATTATCCGTGGAGACAAACATAACATTTTTATTTCAGTCGGCAATGACCACTGACTGCTGTTCTGTAAAGCCTATTGGGCATATTTTATTTTATTTCATTTCTGTCACCCAGGAATCTAAAATGTTGGACTACAGAAATCAGGTGAGGATTCACATGTTCCATGAATGGCACACATTTCGCTTCAGGATAGCTGCAGTGCTGGATTCCAGCACCAGCCCGATAAGGCGATAGGGAAACAAAACAAGAATTACAATTTACACAGAACAGAGGCATATGCTGTGGCCTCCTGGCAAATGCTAATGCGAGGAACGGTTCTACCACTCCCTCAGTTCTGCAACATGTAACGGTACTCCAAACTGCATACAATGTGACAGAACATACAAACGGATTAACTTTCTTTAGGTCTAACAAGTAGGATTTGCAAAAAGACGTTTTACACTTTTACCACGTTTTAATTTCCACTTCCGTAAGGCGCTTTATAAATCAATAAATACAATACAATAATTGCCTCCATGACACATAAAGGGTCATTAACTTGTCCGTGGGGGAACAGGGTCCCCTCCCAGGAGTGTGGTGAGTGTTGTGTTCTGCACTGCAATGGCTGAACGGCCTGGTCACATTTCTCACACACAGCTCATTTTTAATAACATCACTGGAGCCATGGGTTCACCAACCTTCCTCTTTCTTCCCTTAAGGTCGTGCCTGGTAAAGGTAGCCCCTTCTGTTTTCGCCATATCACCTCACCCGTACTTATCATCCATCTATCGCCTTTCCGTTCAGCTCAAGCCTAGTGCGGAGTTGTCTGGTGGTGCTGATGACGTCCCTTGTCACCCAGAGCTTCTTCTTTAATGCCATCCTATCTCATCTGCAGTTTGCCCCCAGAGTTCATAGGGGTACCCTGGGTGGTCTCCATCTAGCAGGTCTTCCCTTCTGTGTTCCCACCTCTGAAGGCCTCTTTGCTCTGCCTCTCTTGATGTGAGGACCCTGTTGTTAGGCAGAATCATATGCAGTACCCTTTGAGGAACACCACACACAATTCAGACTACAAGTGACAGTACAATTTCACCTTTGGTACAAGCCTGTACTAATCAGTAAAGTGGTAGTGATGGCTGAGCAGCCAGACTTATCTAAAGAGTAAAGTGAGCAGTACAAGAGGTTACAAAAAGGACAACAATTACTATGGTTCAAATAAACACTGATTCAAGGTTTCCGAGTAAAAGAATATACATTTATTTACACTATCACTTATAAAACAGTTCACTCTTATAAAGCAGCAGAAAATCACAGTCTTAATATACTACAATATCACCCAATCAATTCTGCACAAGTTAAGATCAAAATGAAGTGTGAGCAAAATGGCACTCCAGCAATTTAAAAGGGAGAAAAGACAAGGTTATTCAAAATCAACAACACCAACAAGTTATAGGCAGGGCAATCTAGAAAAGGCTACTACAACTAAGATTCAAGTCAATAGGTCTGGGCCAATGTTAATGGTTCAGAGTCTTTGCAGAGGATGACACAGTTCAGATTAGTTCGCAGTTGAGTCTTTGCCAAGAGTTCAAAACGAAGTTGGTCGGAAGGAAAAGTTATTTAAAGGAGAAGAGAAGGACAAGCCTTCAGAGAGACGAAAGATTTGAAGCACTTTCACCGTGGTCGGACAAAAAGAACGACTGAGTTTGCACAGTACCTTAAAAGAAGAAGAATGCTGTAGCTGAGGCAGTTGTTCCTGGCAGTTCCTGCAGGCTCGCGGTTCCTGAAGCTTCAGTCGTGATGACAAGAAGGAGGACGGCTGGAGGGTCCTGCTCTGCCCAGGGAAGAAGCCAGCAGCGGAGAAAAACGACAGATAAAGGTGCACTCCTTAAAACCCAAACTGGTTCTCTTCCCACTGGCTATCCGATCTACTGCAGCGATGCACAGAAAATTCGACCAGGATGAGGACTGGTGTCTGGTGTTTGGTGAGCTGGTTGTTCCCACCAAGCTCAAGGGAAGAAGATTCCTTGCAGATCTCTGTCGAAGTTTCAGGCGATTCGGACCTGCAGCAGGGCTTCACCGGGTGTCCAGTAATTGCAGCAGTCGTCTTCCTTCAGCTTCTCGTTGGTCCTCTCGTTCCAGTGGCGACTTTGCCTTCCAGTCCCAGAGACTGGCTTTTTACACACCAAAACCCCCATTCACACAGCCTGGCTGTCAATCACACAGCAGAGTGGCTGTCCTGGCAGGGCAGCCCCCTAGCCAATCAAACAAGAGTGTGACTTGGGTCTCCAAGGAGACCCTGTGCAGTGGGCATCAAACGCTACCCTCACATCCTGCCCACCAAGACACTCAGGCGACTTAGGAGGGCTTCTGTGCAGAAGCCCACCAAAGGACGGCGAACAAAGGAAACAAACCTGGTTTGGTGCGCAGAGTAAAACACTAGAAAGACCTTTACAAAAAGGTATGGCAAAAGAATTCGACCGGAACCAAGTTAAATTAAATGTGGATTAGCGGGTTTGAGTTTGAGGCTACCACCATAGCCTCTAACGGTACCAAGGCTATTTTCATAGTCCGCAGTAGTATAAAAATGGTAGATACCACTGCCACCAGCCAAATCTTAGAGAAAGGGGAATATAACAATGGTCCATGAGAATCAGACAAAAGGGGATAACTATTTACCCCTCCAGTACTCTATTGGAAGATACGGTGTACTGGGTCTGTAAATTAAAAAATACTAGTAAAATCAATTGCAACTTTACATGTTCTGGCAGACAGTAGTCAGACAGTAGTCAGTCCCAGAAAATTGAGTTTAAAGTGGGAAGTCTGAAAAGACACACCTGTGTCTCTGCACTAAAGGTTCTGGGTGACACACAGTAAAAAGATGATGCCTATGGAGAGGGTGAAACTCCATAGTCTATGAGCAGAAAAATGTACAACACACAGCAAAGCCCATGTAAGAGTGGGTAAAAAGGCTCACACACTCACCAGGTAAAAATATTAAACCCTAGAAATCCAGCAAAGCTGCAGAGGGACTCAAAAGGGAAGGGAAATTAGCCATTCTGGAGAATTCTCCCTAACACCTGTTTCTCCTTTGGTGGAAAGGGGATCCCTTCTCTGCACAACAGCTCAAAGGGATGGCTTCTCCCACATTTGGCAGAGCAGTGCACTATTGCCAGGGATGGTCCACTGTGGGGGAATTGCATTCCACACCTGTAGCACATACTTTCTTCTCCACCTGGCTGCAGGGTGGGATATCGCAATGCTCTCTCGAGCTCCGGTTGTCCTCGTGGCTTGTCTGAAGTGCATGTATGACAGCTACCTGCCCTTTCTTCTTCGGCTTCGCCATCTCTGTTGCTTGATTGTCGACCCTTTCATGGAAGTTTGCCAGCTCCAGGACCTCTGCAAGCGAGAGGGGCTCCTTCAGAAGATGTTTACGAAATATGGGTGATTTGCACCCTTCGACTACACGAAGACGTATTGCCTCCTTGTCGGTGAAGTTTGCAAAGATACAGTGCACACTCATCTTTTGTAATCTGATACAAGTTCTCCTATTGTTTCCAGAGGTAGCTGTTGGCATTTGTTAAACAGGCACCTTTCAAAGTCCTTATTCGGTTTAGTCAGCATCTTCCCTTTGAGTGCAGTGATGGCCGTCGCGTACACCACTCTCTCTTGTGGTGGGATCGTCTTGAGAATCCCCATGACCTCATGCACGCAGTGTATGTGAATACCCACAGCAGTGTTGTCAGATCATCCTCCCCCAATGCTTTCATGTAGTCGGTGAATTCCTCCAGCAACTCTTCCCATTTGGGCCCCTGTTCCTGTTGTGGCTGCAGTTGGAATGGCTGCAGTCATCTAAGAAATGCCGCTTTTGTGGTACTTGCCGCTGCCCATTCTTGGGGATCCCTGTTGTTCCCTGATTCCGTGCCGTTGCTCTACACAGCGTCCTCACAGTTGCTTCCCTTCTTTGGCTCTCAGTCAGCCCCGAGCTATCTCAGTTAGTTCCTCCCCCTGGTCACAGAATTACATCAGATGGGCAACCGTGCCCTCCAATCCACAGTGCTTCCTTTTCCCAGCTACAGCAGATTTCTGCTCTTCCTCCCCTTGGTGGAGTTCCCACCTGTGGTAGATTTCCCTCGGTGGATTGCCGTACTTCCAGTGGGCAGACTGGCCTTTCTATTGGGTGGATTGCCCTCTACTCCAGATACGGTGGACAGCCATCTATGTGTTGGGTCGGATGGCCCTCTCCTCCTGTTGCGGTGGACTGCCATCTATGTGTCGGGTGGATTGCTCTCTTCTCCAGATGCGGCAGTCTGTTGTCTATGTGCTGGGGTGGATGGCCCTCTCCTCCTTTTATGACAGAATGTGATCTATATGTCAGGCAGATTGCCCTCTTCTCCAGATGCGGCAAACTGCCATCTGTGCTGGGGCGGACGGCCCTCTCCTCCTGTTGCAGCAGTCTGTCATCTATGTATCAGCGGATTGCCCTCTCCTCCAGATGCGGCGTACTGCCGTCTATGTGGTGGGGCGGAATGCCCTCACAACCTGTTTATGTGCCCTGGATCGGCTTTCTGCATAGGGCAGACTGCCCTCCTTCCTTCCTTGTGACCTGGACCGGCTACTGTAACTAGGCGGACTGCCTTCCTTATTTCCTTGTTGCCTGGATCAGCATCCTCCGCTGGTGTAGATTGCCCTACTTTCTCCTTGAGGCCGGGATGAGCCTCCGCGTGGGGGCGGAGAGCCCTACCTTCATGGGCATATTGCCCTTCTTCCTCCTCATGGCTAGGATCAGCCACAGCGTGGGGGCAGAGCACCCTTTCCTCATGAGCGGATTGCCCTTCCTCTGCCTTTGAGCTGAACACCCTCCTGCATCAGACGCGGAAGTGGCAGACTGCTGTCATCATTGATAGGTGGATTGCCTTCTCCCTTCCTTCACGGCGTGGCGCTTTCCCTGCAGCGGATGTCCTATTGTGGAGAAGGGACACCTGCAGGTTTGCTGTTTAGGGCCTCTCACTTCCTTTTCTACGCGGCGGAGTGCCGACATTGAGCTGCTGGATGCAGGTAGGACGCATCTGTCCCTCGAGCATGGGGAATGTTTCCCTTTGTCATCAGTTGTTGCAATCAGCACTACAGCGGCTCCACCAACCCTGGTCACATTTCCCACAAACAGCTCATTTCCAATAACATCACTGGTGCCATGGGTTCACCAACCTTCCTCTTTATTCCCCTGTTACATTATCCACTTTCCCGAGGTCTACTACCCTCATCTCTTGCTCCCCCCTCCCTTCGGGTCCTTGGCACTTCCTCTCTTCCCTTAAGGTTGTGCCTGGTAAAGGTAGCCCGTTCTGATTTCGCCGTAACAGTGAGGGAGTTTGGGAGGAGTGGGGACAGTCCCTGAAACCCACTTGCATGCCTGGAATGCTAATGTTGGTATCACCATCTGTTATACAATGCCTCCCATTACTTCTAGCCAGAATTCTCTTTTGTCTTTTTCAGGACAAATCCCAGAGAACACCTGGGCACAACAGAGAGAGCCTAGACTGGAACCAGGGGGATGGAATCAAGAACAGAATTAGAATGCAGTGGGATTGTTCATGCCAAAATTAGATGAGACTCACAGTACCCAACCTACAAACCCCAGATGGATCCTGGGCGAATGATGGGGCAGCACAAACAGCTGGAACCGAGAAGAGACTGCAGGGGAACAGTAGAGACACAGAAATCCTCTTCAAACCAAAGTGGCAACAAAATACACCAGCACTTGAAGGAAGCCACTTGAAAAACAAGCATCCTGAAACCTGGCTGATTCCCTGCAAACAGAGACTGGAAAGTGGGTGGGAATCATAGTATTTTTTACAACATTTTTGTTTTAATTAAACGGTTGGAGCATAGAAAAATCCACATATAACATGATACAAGACACATTGCATAATCAATCTAACATTCAGCCTGAGGCATATTGTATACATTTAACTGGATGGCCAGAATGCCAATGAACGTAATCTCCCCCAATACCCCTCATAGCTCGTATAGTTAGTTTACCCTTGGGGTACAAAAGTTACTTCTTTTTACCTGGGTACAGATAGAGTCTTGTTAGGCGGTATTTTCAGGGTCAATGCTGGGGACCTGAGATTGTAGTTCAGTAGGGGGGACCATATAGACAGAAATTGGTGGATCTTTCCCTCTTTTGGTGCTGTGACCGTGTCTGCCACCAGCACATCCCATACCTTGATCCACCACAATGAGAGGTTTGGACCCTCATTTGACTCCCAGCAGCGGGCAATTGTGATGCGTGCCGCCAGCAACAAATGTGTCAATAGTTTCGCCCGAACTCCTGATTTAGGGTACACCTCCTCGTGTGGGGCCCCTTAAAGCACAGTTTTAGGGCACAAGGGGAGCTTGCTGCCAGTTATGGCTTCTATGGTCATCACAATGGATTCCCGGAAGGAGTGAATCAGGGGGCAATCCAACCACATGTGGAAGTAAGAGCCTCTTGCCCCACAGTTTCACCAGCAAGAGGGGAATCGAAGCCTGGAAGTGATGTATCTGTTCTGGGGGTTAATGCCAGCGAAACAAAAGTTTCAAGGCACCTTCTTTGTTGGTCACACATCTGGAGGAAGAGTGTCCCCTGGCCCAAATGTCCAACCATTCCTGATCTTCCATTTGGAGGCCCAAATCCATCTGCCACTGTCTCATGTAGTCAGGCCGGGAGGTCAGCAGATCTTCCCTCTGGAGTTTATATAATTTAGAGACCCCGCTCACCCCTGGGCCCTCCAAGGCTGTTAACTCAAGAGGATTCAAAGTACGAGTCGCCTTTTGCCTAGTTTATGGGTGTGTGATCCAGTGGCGTAATTGGGCATATGAGAACCTGTCTGTTTCCGAGAGGTGAAACGCCTTTTTCCATTCTTCGAATGAGTGAGGTTGGCCTGCTCCGAATAGCTGTGATAGTGTTTGAAGATCCCCCCACCTCCAGTTTATTAATGCTTCCACTCGCATCACTGGTGAAAAGGCAGAGTTACCGTAGATTGGGGATAGTGGCCCTATGCCCCTAGTAATCTTTTTCTGTTTTAGTGCCTCATCCCAGAACGTCAGGATAACCTTTGTGGATGAGAGGAGGTACTGCCATTATTTTCGCATTGCGTGGGAGATAAAGGGTAGAACACGAAGGGGGAGAGTGAGCTTAGGCTGTTTGATCTCAACCCATTTAGACTGGGGGAGATGGACATCCACGTCAGCAGGTGCAAAATCTGTGCCAACTCTGAATACCTATGTAAATCGGGTACCCACAAATCCCCCAGCTGGGAACCGTCCAACATCACCCTTCTGGGCATCCTGGATTTTTTACCTCTCCATATAAAACCCAACAGTTTACGTTTGAGCTGGTCCAATGCTTTTTTCAGTATTTCTACCGGGAGGGAAGAACATAAATAGAGGAGACGAGGGAGTAGGTTCACTTTCGCTGCTGTGATTCGGCCCATCAGTGAAATCTCCTGGCTAGACCATCTCTCCAAGTCCCCTTCCAGCATTTTAATGAGGGGGGAAGTTAGCCATAAAAGCTCTCTCAGGGAAGCCGTACGCCACACCCCTAGGTATTCGAAAGATTTGATGTCCCATTGAATTGGGCAGAGAGATTTAAGGGAATTGATGTCCTGTGGAGACAATTCCCCCCCCAAGGCCACTGACTTCCCATAATCTTTTTCTCGAAGCCCGCTACGTGGCCAAAGACCCGGAGTTCTTGCAAGGCGGTTTGGAGGGAAGGCCGAATATTAGTGCTGGAAGCAACACATCATCGGCATAAAGAGACACCTTGTGGGGGGAGTTCTAAACCTTGACCCCTCCGATTGCTGCAATACTGCATATATGCTGAGCCAGTGGTTCCATGATTAAAGCGAACAAGAGGGGGGAAAGAGGGCAGCCCTGTCGCGTTCCACAAGTGAGGGGTATCAGAGATGATAGTTCCTGGTTAACCCGGAGTAAAGTGTTCGGGGAAGAATAATTAGTTGCGATTATCCTTCTAAATTGGGGTCCAAAACAAAAGGCCTCTAAGGTTAGGTGCATAAAGGACCAGTCGACCTTGTCAAACGCATTAGTACCGTCTAGGGCTAGGAGGGCTAATTTCCTTTTCATCATGGCAGAGGTCTCTCAGTTTTAGGGCACATGTAATATTATGCCTGTCTTCCTTCCCAGTACAAAACCTGTTTGGTCTGCATTGATCAGTGTGGGGAGTAGCGGGGCTAGGCTGTCTGCTAGTACGATCGAGTTAATATTTGTGTCAATATTTAGTAGGGAAATTGACCTATAAGAGGCGCATTCTCTCGGATCCTTATCAGGCTTTATCAATAATATTGTGGTGGAGGATTGAATGGAGGGGTCACACTACCCGCTTCTCCAAAAGAGTTAAAGAGGGCTGTTAAAGGAGGGAGCAGTTGGCTACTAAAGAGTTTATAAAATTTGGCAAAAATCCATCTGGGCCGGGGGCTCTGGACGAGATCTGATTACCGTCTCCACTTCTTCCTGCTGAATTGGGACCGACCAACGACTAGGTCCCTTTTCTCTAGGAGCCAGCAATAAATTAACCCAGTTTCAGAAAGAAATAATGCCTTTTCTCTGACATTGGTTTTGACTCCACACATTCCATATAGGTGTTTGCCTTGTGTTTAAATAATATACTATGTTTCTTTGCATTCGTTGCACGCTTAGGCAAACCACCAATGATTGTGCATCTGTTTGTTTTGTTTGTTAATTTTTCTTAAGCATTTGCCATTCTTTCTTTGTTGCATCTGTTTAATAAGATGAATGTGATTTGATCCACATGTACACCAGAAAACGAAAAAGTTTCATGTTAAACCTAAATGCAGAAAATTCTCTCTGCATTTACTAACACTGGCTAAATAAACAGCTACAGTGCACCCTTCAAGGGCTCATTTGCTCATCTTTTTGAATATGTATGACAGTTAGCTTAATGAAATAGCTTTTGCCATATTAAGCATGCTGAATACCATAGACTTTACTAAAATATATATGTAAAGAGACTTAACGTAAGTGGCAGGACACCTTCCCTCTTGTTTCAAGAATTGGGACCTCCAGCGCCTCCCTCTCCTCGCGGGATAGGCCAGGCAAGGAAGCTTCCTCAATATATTGTCTTTGGGCCGGTGCCGACATCGTCTCCTGCAGGTGAGTTATTGATAATTGCTAGGAGTCAGTTGGCCTTATTGCCTTTGTCATGGTACTTGAGGAGAACCATCTCCGGTTCCGGAAGCACCTCAAAACCTTCCTCTTTGCTTCTGCTTTCTCTCTCCCTCTCCCCTGCTAATTCTTCACTAAATTCTGCACTGAATCTGAAACTTGGCCACTCTCACCGACCTCGGTCCTGGGCCCAGCCACTCTCCACTTGCACTGCCTCCCTGGCAACCCCTGCACTGCGGGACTGTTCTCTGTATCCCTACAGCCCCCCCTTCCCAGCACTTCTCTGCACTTACCTTGCACTTGCCACCAGCTGGCCCTATTTATTATTTATCTATTTATTTCTATTCTACTTACCTTGTACTGCACTTTTCCCTTCCCCCTACCCCTGCACTTGCGCGGTCTGAATGACACCTGGCCTAGTAGGATCGTTGTCTGTCCTCCCCCTGTTCCCCCCTCCCTGCCTCGTCGCGCCTTGAAACACTTGTGTATAGGCGCGTTACAAATGCCATATCATATCATATAGTATCCCTGCTTAATAGACATCAGAGACTGGGCCGTCTCTTCAGCATATAGTGCCTCAAGTTTGTTTCAGGCAATGCGAAGGGCTGAATGGAGTTTAGGGGACCAGGCCTTTTGTATTTACCCTCAATCTCTAGGATTTCTCATTCAAGATGGGCACAGGTTTGTTTTTTCCGTTTGTGATAGGCCTCTATGTGGGCTATTTGAATTCCCCTGATAACTGCTTTCATGGAGTCCCATGTCATGGCATGAAAGGTCAGTTCAGTAGGGTTCTCCTGAAAATAGTCCCTAATTGCTTTCACCACCTCGTCCCTCTGGGCCATATTGTTGAAGATTGGGTCGTATAGGCGCCATTGTGGTCTGGTAGGCAGGGCTGGATCCCAGGTCCTAACCTGCAGAAGTACCGGGGCATGGTCTGAGAGAACCCCGTAGAGGCTATAGCCACCCTACCAATAAAAGGCATGAGCTGGGGAGATGCCAGGTCTATACAGGAGGAGGAATGGTGAACCTGTGAGCAAAAAGTGAAGTCCCTTTTTTCCGGTTGCAGTACTCTCCAGACATCAACCACTCCCAGGAATTTAAACAAATGGAGAATACTCAGGGTGATTTTGAAATCTTTTGTGGCGGGGGCATGCATTTTGTCCCGTTAGGATCAGGGACCCCATTAAACTCCCCTGCCAATAACGATCTGGCCCTCTAGAAAGGGGAGGAGGGACAATTCTAGATCTCCAAAGAAGTGATCTTGTCCTTCATTCGGGGCATACATCGAGATTAGAGAATATAGTTGACCTCAGAGCATACCTTCCACTCCAATATAGCAGCCTGGTGTCCAATTCTTTGAACTGGATACCCCTCACCAGAAGGATCGCTGCCCCCTCCCAATTTTGGAGCCCCCCAGAGGCCACGGATTGCTTAAGAAAGTCTGTAGTCCACAGGTGGGTGTAGTCTACCGGAAGAAGATGGGTTTCTTGTAGGAAGGTCACTATACCCTCCAGGTCCCTCAGTCGCTTCAGAATAGATTTCCGTTTTAGCGGAGAGTTCAGACCCTTCATATTTAGTGAGGCAAAGTTCATATTCTGGTGAGGTATTGGTAGGCTTTCCTGTTCCATAGCGGGGGTGGGGGCGTGACAGATAGGTGGAATTCAGCCGCCATCCAACATGCGAATTATATCTATCTCTCGCTCCAAAGATCGTTTTAACTTAAGGAACACTGGACATTCAACGGTAGAGTCTGAACAGTGAACTCCAAAACTTTAAGTTGCAAAGAACCTTCGGCAAACACCCCAAGGGACTTCAGGTGACATCCTCCTTGAGGTCGGTCGTGGGCAGCATGGAGCCCACCTTAAGCATTGCATTAGCCGGCATTTCCCTGGTGCCATTTGCTGGTGCATTAAGAGCTGGGAAAAAATGGATGGGTCCCTTTAGCAACCACAGGGAAAGCTTTCCTGGGTTACAACCTTTCTGGACCTTTGACCAGGCGGAGCGTCATAGTTTTGGTTGGGGGCCTTCGGCTTCCTCAAGCACACCAGGCGGGGAGCCCACTCCTATATCTGTGGAAGGGGAATTCAGGATTTCCCTTGCATCTTCAAGGCATGAAATCTATCGGGATACCCCTCTATATTTGAACTAAATGGAGGTGGCGAACAGCCAACGGTACCTGATCTTCTGGTCCTGCAAGAACAGAGTTAGAGGCTGAAGTGCTCTGCATTTCTCAATCGTAGCTGTCGCCAGTTCTTGGAAAATATATAGGGGAGAACCCTGAAAGGTCAGCTCATCCTGGGTGTGACCCACCGCCAGGATCTCTTATTAATGTAGCAGTGGAATCAAGTGATTACATCCAGCAGGAATTCCGACTCCAAGCCCCTGCAAGTATGCAATCTGTGAGTGTGATCTAGTAACAGTAGGGGTTTATCGATATGAGGGAGGAGAGACGGAAACAGATCCCCTATGTACTCCCATCAGGTCACAGTCCTGGACTGATGAGGGGACTCCTCTAATCCAGAGGTTATTTCTTCGAGCCCGGTTCTCCATGTCCTCTTGTTTGTATTAGAGGATCTCGTCTCTGTCTTCCAAGCTACAGATTTTCTGTTGGTCCTCCAGCAGGGTAGATGCCTGGTCCTGGGATTGCTCTTCCACATCTCCCAGTCTTTGTTCCAGTTCCATCACCCTTTGAGCTGTGTGCTCTAGTTTTGTTGTTAATTCAGCCATGCAACTGCGAAACTCTGTCTTAATGTCAAGCATGAAAGACTGAATGTCCTCCTTGGTGGCTAATTGCCCCCAGGGGCCCACCAGAGCCCGGGGCGGAGACTTCGCCAGCTCAGGCTTTTTCCCTTTCTCCGAAGGAAGTAACATCAAAGAATATCCATGTTTTTCTGAGTCTTAGGCTGCTTAGACATAGTGCTGTTATGTGGGATCCTACCTTGCTAGGGTACTCTCAGTCTCCGAGTTGTTGGGCTCCTCTGGCAGACTACCCCCTATCAGGAGCCTCAGAGGGGTGGGGGTCACCCTGTCCTCACCTGGACCCGTGGTTGAATGGCTTCTAAGCACTGCCCAATATGGGCACCGCTGGGGGCTGCCGCCAGGCACTTATGGCGGAATCTCCCTGTAGGCCTCCACATGGGCTTTCAATACTTCTAATGCCAGGGTCCCCTGGGCTGAGATGACGTCAGTGGAGGAAGGGAATCCCAAGCCCACCGTGTCAGGAATTGAGAAACAGAAAGCGCTAGATTTCACAGGCCCCTGAAAGCAGCAAAGCGATGCAACGGGATAGTGGGGCTCCGGTGGAGCCGTTGATACTGTCTTCATCCATGGATATCCAGGAGGGTTCCCCCCTTGTGTGCACTATGTGTCCCTACCGGAGAAGACGTTTTGTGTCTAGGGGAGGAAGCGAGCCTCCCGTCAGGCGCCACAGAGTCATTAGAAGATGGTCCAATGTGGAGAGGGCCTGCAGGTCGCTCTAATCCTTCATGCATGGTTTCTCTGTGCTTCTGCAAGACTCTTATAACGGGAAGACGCAAGAGCAAAGCTGTGGGCCACTGGGGTCCCAGAGAGGGTGGGTGGGGGAAGCATGGAAGGAGCTGAGGCTGCCATCCCAAGCTGACGTGGATCTGAAAAACCTCCACTGGACATGCAATGGCAGAGCCCTCCGGAGGCAGTATCACGCACTGCGGTGCGTTGGTCTGTTGGGAAGGGGGTCGAGCGGGATGGTCCGTGTGTCACTGCAAAGGGGCCCCACTGGCCCGCTGCAAGTCTGCTTGTCCCTCGACCTCCCTCAGCTCCTGGGTGTCCCTGCAGGGCAATGCAGGTGGCACTGCAGCGCCATTTCAGGAGTATGATGAATTTAACGCTGGATCAAGGGCCTCGGAGGTCGCTCCCTTCCCCGGGCCGCATTATGCCCCAAACTCTACCAAGACACGCCCCCAGTATTCAGTGTCTCATTGCTGGGTACCCGCTCCACGGGACCAATCAGGAAACATTATTTTTCTGCTATCTCAACAGGCTTCATGTGGAGGCCATAAACAGAACAGCTACATGAGTGGCACTGCTGGCCATTCCCCATTAGAATCATAGTGGTTTTTAAAGCCATGCACCTATTTAACCCAGCCCCTGGGGAAAAGAAAGGCACAAATTGGCCCACGGAGTCCGGTGAGCGCTAGAACCAATAGAGGACAGATTGTGGGTTGCAGGGGTGAGGTCAGGAGGTAGACTGAGAGACCAGGCAAAGGTCAGACGGTGGAGCAGAGTGCTGAAGAATTGGTGGCAGAGTTGGAGCAGAGAACAGGTGAGGTATTGATTGTGAGAGTGGTACCATTTGTATGCAGTGTAGTGTGAGGAGTTTTGTGTGTGTGTGTGTGTGTGTGTGTGTGTGTGTGTTTGTGTGAGAGAGAGTATAAGGTGAGTGAGAAAGAGAAAGAAAGGTAGATAGAGAGGGAGAAGTGTAGGGGGAATTAGAGAGAGACAGTGTGAAAGTGATATTGAGAGTGCATGGTTGCAGGGTGTGGAGAGAGTGCAAGGTGGAAGTAGCGGTAAACACGGAGTGAAGCAGGAGTGGGAGATATTTGGGAGTGATAGGCAGAGAATGTGTTAAGGTTAGGACATAGAGGCATAGATAGGAGAGAGGTGCGGTGAGGGGTGTGCAGATGAGAGGGGTAAGAAGATGGGTGTAAAGAGTGGTAAGATGAAAGGTGAGACAAGAGGAGAAGGGGAAAGAAGAAGAGTGTGGACATTGGAGGCTCACAAGTAGAGAGAGGATAGGAAGAAGGCTGGATGGGTGTGCTAGAAGGTGGAGAAGGGAAGGTGGAGCATGGGGTTAGTAGAGAAAGTCACCATATTCTTGGATGTTGAGCAGGGCACCATATCCCAGATTAGGGAAGGATTAAAAAGATCAGGGAAAATAAAAAAAGGGGAGTGCATGCATGAGAGAATTGTCCAGGGTGTCTTATGCTGAAAACATGTAATAATATAGGTATCTATCAGTTGTGGTATGTACCTTCTCTAGGAGGATAGAGGCATTTCCGTGTACACACCCTGTAGTCACTTGCACAGCACATTTTTAAGCGAGGTGTTCCTGAGGATAGAGGCAGGTCCGTGTACACACCCTGTAGTCACTTGCACAGCACATTTTTAAGCGAGGTGTTCCTGAGGAGGTGCTAAGATCCGATAATGGGCCGTATTTTGTCAATGAGCTATTTGAGCAAATAGGGCTTCTACCCAACATAAAGCACACGCTTTCTTCCGCAAGTGAACTGGATATGTGAGAGACTCAACGGCCTCCTCAAGGAAAGGACTGCCAAGATCAAATTGACTTTGAAAAAGGGATGGCTGTATTACCTACCCCTAGCCTTATATGCCCTTCGGAATCAGCAGGATCAGACCACCACCTCACCCCTCACAAGCTAGTTAGAGGGCATTGAATGAGAACACCCCTTTCACCTCCGTCTAGGAGTAGAAGTGATTCCCAGAGCGTAGCTAAAACTTTAGGTGATTATTAGACATGTATGACCTCTAATATTTCTTTAGTTTCAGATCAGGTCAAGCGCTGGGGGGGTGGTCTAAGAACACAGAAGAAGATAATTTGGCAACCAATCCAAGCAAACTATTACCATCACCTAGGCTATATGTTGGGGACCTAGTGTTAATTACACATTTTACCAGGAAATGGTATGAGCCATGTTTTCATGGCCCTTTTATTATCGAAGAAGTTTCCCATTTTTCTGCCAAGGTACAAGGAATAAGAGCTTGGCTGCACCTGGGTGATGTGAAGATTTATAAAGGCGAGACCTTCCCTCCCACCGTTGCTGATCCAGAAGCAAGACAAGAAGAAGAATTTCAGCATGTGCAGACCCCATCGATGACCAAGAAGAAGGACGATAAAACGACGAGTGATTAATACATACTTTATTTGGACTGGAATTCAATAAGACACTCCTTATAGATATTCTAGCAGAGAGTGAAAAGACTTCCAGAGAATTCCAGGAATTTTTAAATGATCTTTTAGAAATACATATTGAAGCAGAAAATAATGCATCAGAGTTATGCCTAAACGTCAGTCTTGATCAGAAATTGGAAACGAGATCAGTATCTAGATTCATTTTGTGGAGAATATTTGTTTTAAGTGATCAAACATATGGTACCTGCCAATAGTGATGTTCATCAGCTTGTGTTTGCTGTGTTTGTGTTTATACTTCAGTCGTGCACTACTGTTGTTAGAAGAGACATTAATATTCACACTTTCTTGCAGGATCCTAAAAATGTTCCAGTGATAAGAAGACTCCTTATTGCTATAATTCAATACATTTTACAGTTGAAAATATAAAAAAAAACGTTATGATTGTATTAAAAATGAATAATGATGAGAGTGGCATGGTGATAGCGAATGAACACATTCAACAAGTATTAGGGTGGTGTGAGAGATGGATACCCAGATTCTTATGTAATATATACGCTTGCATAATTGTTCTCATTGTCTTTCTGTTGCTCATCTTTCACAGTCTCTATCATCTTAGTACTTCCGCTTAAGGAGAAGTCCCTATGGTTCTGGTTCTCCCTACTGTGAAAACGACTTTTGACCTACTCTGTGATTTCTATACAGATTTTGGGAGACACAAAAGAGGTGCAGAGCAAGATGGTGAAGGGATAAATAGCTATCTAGATAACACAACTCATCTGGGGAATACCATGTGGTACCAACACATGAGAAAAGTGGGGGTGAAAGCATCTAAGGAGAGTTGCTACGTCTGCTCTTTCATACCCTATGCAATGAATACAGTACAAACTTTCATTGCCAGAGAGGTTCCAGAGCATGATGCAAAGTGCCTCAGTCATCTTGCAACATGCACAACTCAAGGACAATTTCAAGGAAGCTGGGCGACCTTCGATGGATATTGAAATGGTTATTTCCATACCAGGATGACTAAATCGAAATGCTACAAATGCAAAAGGAGCCTGGATGGAAGAGCAAGATACTTGTGTATCCTGCTGCAGGACAGGATGAAGAAGTAATCATTGAAAAAACAAAGAGAATGTATTGCCCTGATGTGACAGAAATAGCCATATCACCTGGATGTTGGGAACAGACTCAATTATTGATCTATGGACGAGTGAATTCCAAGAAGGGATGGGAAGAAGGAATGATGTCCTGTGCAAGAGTTGCAGAAGGTGAATGATGGGTGTTTAAAGTCATGGGGCCAAACACTCCAAACTACTGACATGGGTAGAAGACGAATCAGGGCCAGTAGTTGTAATCCTGTTGGTTAATGCAACACTGTGCTTCCGAAGACACAGAAAGAATCATGTGGGATATAACAAAGAATGCAAAACCACAATTGACGCTCCTACAATGGGAGAAGGGACAGCCATCCTATGGACCGATATTGGGCTTATGTTCTTTGGTACTCATCCAGGTTCCAGCATTAGTGATTCCTCAAAGTGACCTGAACATTGGTGAATTTCCAAAAGTGGATGCCCATTTGAGAAAAACAAGATCACTTGAACTTCTCCGTCGGCCAAAAAGATAGAATTATTTCTCAGCCAAATCAATAACAGCATATAACTCCATTCCTGAGTAACACCGCTTGTTCAGCAAGACTGTCACAATATTGACGACTATATACATGCCTGGGATCCAAACAGAGCAAACACCAAGTGGCTATAGATCACCATATGGGAGCTTCTACAGACAATCAATGCTACCATAAAGGGATCTAACACTATTAAGGTAGAGCAGAGGGCCATACGATTGATGAGCCTCTAGAACTGATATGTCCTTGATATGATCACAGCAATGGAAGGAGGAGTTTGCGCCAAAATCAGGACCATCATGTTGCACATTCATACCTTATCATGATGAACAAAATGGGACCTTGACAGAGGCCATAACATTGTTGACAGACCTGCATAACAAGATGGAAGATGAGACAGATGACATTGAAGATGGCAGTTGGTTTGCCTCCCTGTTATCGTGGATTCTGCAGTGGTTTGCAAATATATTCAAAATTCTTGGAGTGATATTAGTGTTGGTGATGTTTGGATTCTGTATAATCAGGATAGCAATTGCCCATTGCAAGAAAACGGCAAAAAGGTGGTAGGAATGAAGATCATGATTGATGTCAAACCTGAAAATAATGCCAAGGAGCTGACTGATGAAGTTGTCAGAAAATATATAAAGGCTAGCATTGTAGTACCAGAGGGAACAAAGTTCCAGTATCCAAACAATCATAAGAAGTACGTGGGACGATGGGTCTATTGTAACCCAAATGGGCCATGTAACTACATGACCTGGAGTGTAGATGAACATGTCAAATCAGCTGGCACCATGAGGGGATTGATGAAGATATGGAAACCAAAGAAACACTTCTTCAAGAAAGAATATCAGGATGTGGAAACAATTAAGGAGGTGGTCGAGGATTTGACCAGAGGGGGGAATGTAGAGGAGCAGCTGCATGCCTCTGCAGGAAATCCCGCCCCCCTAACGCCTATATGATGGAAGCCTGAGATTGTGCCGTGTTTGAAACCAGCAGTTGTGCCAATACCGCAGCATATATTCAAAAGAAGGTAGCTATTGAGAAAACCCTATCGAATGTATTCCCGAAGGGACGATAATCTAAGGGAGGAACTCCCTTAGATTATCGTCCCCTCAGGAAAAGAGTATGAAAGAGTAAAGAAAAAAGTCGGTGATGTCATAAGAGAGTATGAACGACGTCTCAGGATATTTGCTGAAGAGGATGTATGGATCCTACAGAATCTAATGACGAAGTAAAGAGTCAAGTTAACTTTTAAATATGAAAAAGAAGATTACATGTGCACGAAGTACTGAGGAGAATCAACCGTTCAATAATTGTACAGACGCTGAAACACAGGTAGACTAAGTCATCATAGAAGCTGGCTATATTTAGTGAAAAGAAAACAGGCATAGCCGCCACTGTACAGGAGCTGGACATTGGTATCATGAATTTTAGGAAGCTAGGACCCATGAAGAAGAAAGGGAGAATTGGGTCACAGCAGGAATATGCTGAAATTGTGGAGCTGCATGGGGAGGTTGTCTGGCCTGGATTTCAAGAGGGATGGGGAATGCTACCACCTCCTCCCACAAAATTCATGACACGGAAGAAGGCCAGGAAACACCGCAATCACCCATTCTATTTTGGACCGATTCCCAGTAGTCCAATGATTGACAAGTATGTCGAGAGAAACCACCTCAGCTAGCCTTACGCCCTTAACCAGCCCTACAGACCAGGTGCAGTACGAGTTTAACCCAGCGTGGATGAGGAGCATCATGTTGTAACCAAAGGCACCTCAATTGACAGTCTTGATTGAAGCACCAAGAAGCCATGTTGCTGATGGTGATAGAGACACCACAGCATAGTAGCGTTAGACATGAAACACATGTGCCATCTGCACTCCGGGACACAAATACGCACTCTAATACATGAAGAACACGAGTGTACAGTTCTATAGTTAGAAGACAGACACATATACATACTGTCATTGCTTTTATTATTTTTGCCATTAGCCAAATGCAGCAACGCAGAAGCTGCAAGAAAAGATCCTGAGCAAAGCTTGCAGATGCTAACATGTGAATAACCCTATGGAACTGCAGGAGCACCTATGGGACCTGACAGAACCAAGTGTGACTAACCTATGGAGAATGTAATATAGCACGAACATTGTAGAACCCCGCATTATAATGGTTTAGGAAAATTGCAGCAGGCCACAGGCCTCTCAGGAAGAGCCGAGCTGAGCTGAATTCAGGTTGGACAAGAGCAGGACATGTGGGACAGGACCTGCTGCCAAGGCCACAAAATTCCATTTCCTAGACGACAAAGGCACCAGCTGCAGTAAAGAAGAATAATTCCTCATAATTCAGAGCTGCACAGCTCAAATTCATGGCCTCTGAGCACGTGACCCGGCCGAGGCAGACAATAGAAAGCGACCAGTGCTGGAAAAGAGAGCCGAACTCAGGCTACCAAAGAGAGGACTGTAACAAATATGCTACAATATGAGACAAGTGTTGCACCGAGCAAAAGAGCACTAAGGTGGTACACAGAAGTTACAATACACACACATAGTCATTCTTATTACCTTGAAGAGGTCCACAGAGAGCTGAGAATCTTTACAGATCCCGGGCCTGGGCACGTCAGCTCTAGCCAACCACAGTTCAGTATCCTAGGGGTGGGTAACAGAGGGGCAGAACCAATGGTAAGCCATCCACACTACACCATTGTTATAGATAGTGACTTGGGGATGGACCAGGCCATCCCATGACATGCAAGGGCCAGTAGAATAACAAATATAGTGTCCACTATAGGTAGTAGCCTACTCAACACCCAATTAGGAGGGCTGATAGATTTTTGGAGAAAGGCCCAGATACTGACGGAGTAGCGATATAATTTTGCAGAAAAACTGGCCTGTGAGCCAGGAAAAGTTGAGTTGCGCATGAATTCTTCCTGTTCCTGTGCTGATCCCTGTTGGTTTTGTCTGTAATAAACTGCAGTTTGAACTTGCCGTTGACTGAGTCCTCTGTTTATCCTGTGGAAGGTGTTGGGCCTTCCGAGAGTCTGTAAACTGCTAGTGGTTCTCTGGCTACCTCGGAGTTTGTCCCAACAGAGTCAAGACTGAAGCAGCATGGTCGACTATCTATTCTGAAAAGGAGTGAACATGCGAAGGATGAATCATCCCTTGTTAAGTTTCAGAGAAAGAACACCAAGAGTGCCACGTTTCATTTATTTAGAGCATGTAAGACCTGCAAAATGGACCAAATTGTGGTCTCCTGTCACGTGAGCCAAGGATGAAAATAGAGTCAAACTTGGAGTCCCAGAACACGATAGTGAATGCCTGCACTAAAGACCAATGAGAAACCACTTAACTAATGGTTTTAAAGATTACGGCCCTCATTACGACCTTGGCGGAGAACCATGGTGCTATTAGCACCATGGTCCATGGCGCTAAGTTGCCAACTCCGCCATGGTGGTTGGCGGACTTACCGCCCCATTCCGACCTTGGCGGGGCGGTAAGTCCCCAATCCCCATTTACCCTTCCCCATTCCCATTTTTGCCCCATAGGGCATAATGGGAGTGGGGAAGGCGTTAATTACGCCACCGTAAATTACGGTGGCGTAATTAACAACAAGGTGCCTTAGCGCCATGGATTTTAACGCCTGCAAAAAGCAGGCGTTAAAATCACCATGGCGCTACGGGAACTCGTACTCAGGCGGTAAGGGTCGGCGAAGTTTACGCCGGCGTAAACCCCTTACCGCCTGGGTCGTAATGAGGGCCTACATGTTTTAGAGGTAGGCATGTATTGCCCACCTGACAGTGGGCAGCCAATCTCAATCCTAGTTCCAATGTAATGTGTACTTAGTTGATCCTCTGAAGCTTATCCCGATCCCCAGTAGTTTGTTTATTATTTGCCACATAGAATGACGTCACCTCTGACGTATTTTTAGTATAAAGCCTATGTTGTGTGAAACAGTCATTGGGCCTCATTAGGAGGCAGGCAGCCACGTAATGAACGGTGCCGGTACAGGACCGGCACCGTTCATAGTGGGCTGCCCTATTACGAGGACTGCTGCGGACCCACTAAGTAACGCCTGGTCAGACCAGGGGTCCTTAGCGGGTCCCGCTAGCAGTCCAGGATGCTAACAATGGGCCCGTCATTAACGGGCCCATTGTTAGCATCCTCCCCATTCCCATTGAGCCCTATCAGGGCTCAAATGGGAATGGGGATGTACCGGTTCCAGGTCCCGCGAAAGGGATTTGTCGGGCCCTCCAAGGTCGGAATGGCCCGGTAAATCCCCTTTTACGGGACCAGGTCCTGGAACCCGGTATGGAGGTAGCCATGCCGCTTTTAGTGGCATGGCTACCTCCATACTCGTAATGAGGCCCATTGAGAGAAATCGAGCGTACGTCCGTTGATTTTCGTTGTAACTCCCTGTTTTAGATAATTGTTAATAAAACAATACTTTGCCATCTTCCTGAGTTGGTTTGTTTATTTGGACTTGCAGTTATTCGGTGAACCCATCCATTAAATGCACGTTCCTACAGGGCCATAAGCTCAATGTTTGGCCATCCAGTTGGTAATGTGGAAGAGACAGATTTGGAGGGTGTGGAGTTCTGATGGGGATGAGATTTGGAAGTATGTTTGCCTGTCATTTGCATATTGGTGGAAATGGGATTTGTGTTTGTGAAGGGTACTTTAACCCTGGGCCGATGAAGACCCCAATGATCAAAAAGAACAATAAATGTCCTTTCCATGCCAAAGCCCCTCAACCCAGAGGTGAAGTCACTGGTGAGGAAGACTTGAGAATCCAGCAAAGAAGATTTCGGCATCTTAGCATGCAAAAGGACGCAGCAACCTGCGAGAAAATGATCCAAGCAAAGGGATAACAGATGGGGACAACCCAGGATGGTCCAAGGTGCAGATGAGGTGTGGTTGTTGTGTCCCACTATCCTTCCAAGTGATAGCAGTGACCATCACCCAGAAGACCGACCCTGTCAGAAAAGGGCAGGAAGCAGAAGTAAAATGGCCTGTAGACAGTCCCTACACAGAAGGCCTTCCTCAACATATACGTGGAGTCCACAGGAGCTTACAGAAAGCCTGGGATGTACTTGAAGCAGCAGAAATCCTAAACCAGTGCTTTGCCTGGAGCACTCTGTCCAGCTAGTATGGCCACACAAGGGCCTAAAAATGCACCAACGGTGGGAAATGGTAGGAAATGGTAGGAAATCCAAGTAAACCACCACTTCCAAAAACTAGCAGTAAGAGAGCAAGGAGCTACATGGTCTCCTCTTAAGCACATCCACTGAGAGGGATTGGCGAAGGCCGGCCCACCAATCAAAAGATGGGGCTAGGGACAAGGGTGCCAGATTGGCCAATCAGTCTGTTTGGCCCTTGGAACAGCAACTCCTCCCAAATCATGCACATAGGATGTGAGCGGAACAGCCTAATGATTTATACTGGTCTAAACCAGCAAAACACCAACTTGGAGGCTGCCCTGTGGGTTCAAAAAGAGCCAACATGGGCAGAACTGACATTTTACGCCTCTTTTGTGGTTTGCTATAATAAATTGAGCGCTAAAAAACAAAATGGCTAAGAGAAGGAATTACAAAATATATTGGTATCCCGGTACCAACAAGGTAAATTGGGCTCACAATGCATTACAATGCCTTACATTTCTGGTGAAAACAATAGTAAATTACAGAATCCACTAGCCTACTCTCTAAAGCCAATGTGGGTGTTATAATCCAGGGATGTGTGCTGACCCGACCTTATTTGATTAATATATTTCCAACATTGGAGATACCCTCGACAAAATACATTAATTTACAGTTCATTTGGGTCACTTTCATCTGTCATGGCTTGCTTACGAGGATTACATCATCCAATCGATAATTGAGAGTATTTGCAGATTATGAAAGAAATCCTAATTTAGCTATCAATTTAAAAATACAGTTTTAGATTTTTTCTTAGAAAATATGGGTGCTGATGCACTCATAGTCAATGATTCTATGAGAGTAAAAAGTGATCTATTATAAATGGATTGGAGTGACACAAGTAATAGGACTAGGAAGAACTATATATAAAGAGAAACCTATTTGTGGGTTACATAAGAGACTGAATCAAGCGGAGACCCTAAAAGATTTGATATTGAATTGTCAGGAGACCAAGTTCTTACGTGTCAGGTTCTTTAGCAAATGTGCAAATAGCTGGGCATATTCATCTACAGAATTGTTATGGTGGAAGAGCAAACTTTGCTCAATTTTTTACTTACGTGTAAGAACTCGTTTCTGGGAAATGGTAAAATTCATGTAATGTATTTTCTTTGTGCAAAGGAAGTTTCATTTTATGTGAATAGCATGAGATGGGATATGTATTGCTATTTGGAAAGGGACTTTATTATTTGAGATCTTGCAAAGACTGAATGCAAATAGATATTTATCCACTGTGAAGGGTGCAGTGAGTTAAAACGTGGTTGTAGATCCTCCTGAGTGGAAGAAATTCCATTGAACAGGGTTTTTGACCCATGTTCGTTCTCAGTAGAGTGGCTCCCACACTCCTTTGTAACTTCTAGAAACTTGAGTTTCACCCTAGGTAACCCAGGGTAATCCAGACGTGGACCCCTTGCTCACTGTCACCTCACTGATGAGGGCCGACTAGGCCGAAACACATATCTTGGGTTGCTGATGATACTCTTGTTCAGAGGAGATTTGCCTAGCATTTCGGTGCTAGACTGCCCTTGTGGGTGGTACAAAGACTGATATGCAAATGGATATTTCTCCTCTGTGAAGGGTGCAGTGAGCTAAAACGTGGTTGTAGACCCTCATGAATAGAAGAAATTCCATATAACAAGGTATTTGACCCATATTCGTTCTCAGTGAAGGTGCTGCCACCCTCCTTCGTAACTTCGTATTACAGTGACATTGTAACCATATTTCTCGTAGTGTAATTAAGAACAAATGGTCAGGCATTTATCCAACCTTTTGAGTTCGTAAAATGGTATCTTTTGAAAAACCTCCTCAAAGTTGTCTGCCTCACATTTCTGCTACTCACATATGGTGACAGCCGTGGGATTGGAATCAGTTGATACAAACTGGGGATCCAGCATGCATGTAGTATATTCTAGCCCCACATTTGTTATATCTGGGAATGAGTGGACCAAAAAAACTTCCCCCAGTGGAGGGTCCAGTCCCATAACATTTGTAACAGAGGAGAGATCTAAGCAGGTCAATTTTTCTACCAGTGGGCTGGAAACTCTACAAAGAAATCATATGGCCCTTACTTATTTACCTTCTAGGATGGGGTCACTTTTCAGCTGCTAACCAACCAGGCCATTCTCCCCACTAGGAAACAGGTGGAGGGTAACACTTATAACCTTTTCTTTCCCCAGCTTTACGAAATACCCAGTGGGGACAAAATAATCGTCTCCCTAAAGCTTAAGGTAGAAGTTCCATCCAGCTCAGTTGTCTATATTCTGCCCCTGGGCGGAAATAGAAGAAAAGGGAGGTTAAAGGTGTTGCCTCTTCTGTTGGGTGGAAAAGAAATAAAGATAGCCCTTTTTAATTTGTCGTACAAACCAATACAAATTAAGAGGGGCGAGCTGGTAGGACATTTGGTACATGAAACCACATGGCAATGTTTGCCCCAGTCTGACATTAGGCAGGGAGATGAAGGGGACCTGGGAAAGCAACTTGGTGGGAAGTGGGACCCAGACATTCTTTCACATGACTCGAAGTGAGAGGCAGAGAAAAACCCAGACTCTTGTTACGAACAGACCAAGTCAAGACTACTAAGGGAAGAAAGCAATAATATAGGGGATCCCTCTTCCAGGGAAAATAGGAAAATTGTAATACTCCTGAGACTGAGATCAACCCCTTATATTCTTCAGAGTATGGTAGAACAGGGTAGAACATATAAACATTTAGCAGAGGTCACGTTAGCCGGGTGACCCATTAAAGGGAGATTACAGCTTTCCTGATTCTGTACTACCTAAAATAGTTTCCTGATCCTCAGAGACATAGTACAGTACTGTGATGTTTCTTAGCCCCAAAATGATATAGGCATTACTTCAGAAAATACCCTCTACAATATATAAGGGTACCTGGTAAAGTCTTGACCACCCAGGTGATAACAATGAAACGAAATAACAGCAGATCAAGACCTACAGTAATAGACAGAACTGATCACACTCCACTTATAATCATGCATCTCAATAGGTACACATTAATCACATTGATTTCCTTTTTTAATTTACACCAATATGCAATACAACATTTTAAAAGACATTTGAAATGCAATGAATGTGACTCACTTACACACACATTTCTCCGAGCACATACACTCCACTCAGGTCATGCATATCCACTTACAAACAACAGTATTTGTGGCCAATTGTAGTCAGTCCTTCACTGATGACTGATCCAAACAATAACCAAGGTCCAGAGCTTAATTTTTCATTATTTTTTAATGTATTGCATTAAAATGTACAACCTTTTTTTTAGCATTGTTTTACAGAATAATACTCAAAATCAAAAAGCAATAAAATTAGATCATTCAACAGGTAAACAGATAAGCAGTGCCCAAGGATACTAAAAGAAAAATACTCATTTAAAGAAAAGAAAAAAAGAAGAATTAAAAGAAAAGAAAGAAACTCAATCAGAACAAATCAAAATCAAGTTCACCTAACACCTAACAGGACCTGTCTCAAAAGGAATTTTAGCAAGAAATTGAACAAGTGCAATTACTTTTTTAGTTTTATGTCCCTGTATTAACAGGTTCCACCAAACTAAGGAGTCTGAGGTTATAAATTCAGAAAAAAGAGATCTAAAACACTTAGTACGTAGCTCTCTCAGGCCCGAGCACACCATCACAATATCAACTAAGGTTTCAATCTTGGTCGCGTTGCTGCAGAACCGACAGTGGTTTTCTTTAGACAAACCCCGCATTGCCTGAATCTCATTTGTTGGACAGAGATTCAGGCAAGCTCACAAAAACTGGTCTCGGATTCTTTTATCCAGAAATTGTTTCAGATAAGTGCAAACCATGTTCAATTTACGACCTTCTGATGGCAAATGGTCTACTGAACGGTAGCCATTAGCAAGTTCCAGAGTTTTGATCCAGTCGTGAGTCTTCATTTTTAGTTTTACTCATGTAGGGTTTGTCACCAACTGTTCCAGACAACTTCCAATTTCTTCCAGGCATGTCGTCATGTCCGAACACCAGCCCTGCAAAAGTAGATTGTCATCCTGCATAATTTCGTTATATATCATTTCCAAGACCGGTGGTCTAGGAGTAGACCAATATTTACCAAAGAGGGCCATTCTATACCTGGTCACAGTACACCTCAAAGATGAAAGTCCCAACTCTCTTTGCAGGATGGCAATCAGAGTAGATTGTGGGACACTGAACACTCTCTTCCAAAAGACCCCCCTCAAGGCGGGTCCACAGGGGCTCTGAAATGTTAAACATTGCATCTGTTCCATAAGCTACAGCTGGTATAACTTTGGCTTTGTAAAATCGTATAGCCGGAAGAATAGAAAAGCACTCACATTTTCTATTTATCGCACATGCCTGGCTAGTTAGTGTTTTCATCTTTTCAAAAAGATGAGTTAACATGGGAACTTCTGATCTTAGGTTGCTTAGCCAGATACCTAGGTATTTGAAAGATTCTACATGTTCAATCTTCTCACCACCGATATGCCATGTGAAACCGAAAGGCTTCCGGAATTTCTTCCAAGAAAAAATTAAAGAGGGCCGGGGCCATTGGGCATCCCCCATTTCACACCTTTCAGATTTTTGATTTGTTTAGACAGAATCCCAGATTGGCTTAATCTCCCTCTCAGTGAGGTTTCGGAATGCATGGCCTTAATTGGTTGGGAAATTGCCACAGGGCAGTTCTTCTTCATTTTTGACCAGAGTAGACCTCTGTCTACCTGGTCAAATGCCTGGACTAAATCCACAGAGACCATATAGATCTTTGTTTTCCATCTCTGTGAGATTTCCTTCAGGATTTCTAGCAGAAGAATGTTGACAGCAGTGCCCAATCCCTTCACAAAACTGGTTTGAAAAGGGTCATAGCTATCAATGGCCCGGCACTAGCCCGGAAAGTTGTCCAAAATTATCATGCCATACAGTTTACCAATGATGTTGAGGAGAGCGATGGGCCGATAGTTCTTTGGATCATTCCGATCACCTTTTTTTATGAATTGGGACCACTATCGCTCTCCTCCAGGGATAGGCACTTGATGACATGCAAATTAACAAGGGGGGTCCTGGGAGTCCCTCTGCCAGACATTAGTCCAGATCCACCCTACTGATGAGGTCCAACCAGACCGAAACACGTGTCTGGGGTTTCTGTTGGTACTCTTGTTCAGAGGAGAATTGCCTAGCATTTCGGTGCTGGACTGCCCCTGGGCAGGACAAAGACTGATATGTTTGGGATATTTCTCCTCTGTTAAAGATAGTGAGCTAAAGACTCTGGGTAAGTCTCTCGTAACCAGGACTAATGTCTAGCAGAGGGACTCCCAGGAACCCCCTTGTTAATTAGCATTTTTTTACTTGATGACATGCAGCAATTTTTTAAACAGAATAGCTATAGAGATAGCCCAGTCTTCTGGATACTCTTTCAGCATTGAGTTTGTTACCCCGTCAGGGCCCGGTGCTCGAGAGACCTTTAACCTCTTGATTCGATCGACAATCTCGTTGGTGTTGGTGTTTGTGACCCATAGACCGGTATTCTAAGGATAGTCCTCATCTGCCCCTATGGCCAGGGTCGAAGTATAAAGTCTATCAAAGTGATCGGTCCAGATCTCCTCACTTATGGAGTTAGAATGATCCACCTTCAAAGAGGACTCATCCATCTTAATCAGCGACCAAAATTCCTGCGGGTCCTTTTTTTTTTAGCAACTCGCATCAGTTTTTGAACTAGTCTTCTCTTGGCCACAAGAGCTGGGTCGAAAGCTTGTTTGCAGTTCTTGGCTGAAAATCCTTTGGTTTGAGGATGATAGCTAAACTCCACCAACAATGGGGAGTATTCAACCATGGATTCGATTTTCCCAAAATGTAAGGTTAGGACGCTGATTTTATCAGATGACAATCTAAGACATCGTCCCTTATTACATTAATCAACCATTATGGGCCTATAATCCTGGACAGCAGAGCCAGATGCTCTCCATTCTAACTGGAGGAGATGATGGTCACTATGAGATGTTTTAATCACACGAAAGCTGTTCACCAAGGGGAGAAAGTTGGCAGACACATAGATGTAATCCAGTGTTGAAGTAGAACCCGTATTTTCGCATGTCGGCTGAGCAGGACAATCACCTGTGCTGTTGCCATTAAGAAGTTGCATGGCTCTGGAGTCCATAAGTGAGTTACACATATCCCGTCTCGCGTGCCGTGGATCGTCATAGTTCCATGTTTGGTCCTGTCTAGTTTGCACTAAGTCGGGAATATTAAGGTCACCACAGATGATGATATAGGTCGACTGCTGGATGATATATGCGTCGTCCAAATGTGTGGTGACCTGGGCTATGAATGATTCATTTGAGATCAGTGCTGGGTTCCAGTACACATTTATGATTGAGATTTTACTACATTTTTCAGCTCCAACCATGGATGGGTCATACTCCCATTCAATCACAGCCTCTTGTATGAGGAGGTTCGAGGAAAGTGTCTTCAGGAGATTCAGATGGCTGCTCAATTTCATTGCTGTAAGGAGGTCTGCCGATGGGCGTCACAAAACCATCCAAAATTGGCAACTTCCTCAACCACGTCTCCTGTAGACTGATCAAGTCGTACTCTCCCAAGTTGGTTTCACGAGGTCTTGTCAAGTGGGCGAACCCCCTGGTGTTCCAGGAGGCCAGTTTCAGACAGGCTGATTGAGCTGAAGAATAAACGACAAGGAGTTCCTGTCGTTGATTTGTAATTTCACGGCTGGGTTGCTAAGATGAAGAGTGAGGCCCCAAGGCATTCGCCAACCAAGACCAATCTGATGTTAAAAGGTTAGGTCTTTTTGTGGGTTATTTTGGGGTGACATTGCCCACTTGACAAGTAGAGGAATTTGCCTGGAAGGTGACATTTATTTTCAGTTCAGGACCTGAGGGGACACTTCCCACGTTCAGAGGGTCCTGGTATAAAGGTGAGATCTGAGAGCCAGCTAGCCCTATATCCCCCTGGGGTTGGATTGAGCCATTACAAAGGACAGGTGTGGAAACAGGTACACATTGTGGTTGTTGTGAGAAGGTCTCATCCACCGCATTAGGGCATAACAAATCAAACCCCAGCAGTAGCAAACTTTCTATTGAGTCTAACAGCATATTTTTAACTACTGGTGACGAGATGTGGAGAAACACAGAGTCCAGGGGTTTGTCGTCATGAAATTAAATAAATTGGAAATCAGATGAGCGTAACTGACGCAGGTTCAGTATAGAGTGGAATAATTCTAGAACCACTCGCCGGTTTAATGTGAGTCTGTTGCTGTGATCCACTACTCTCTCCAATTTCAGATAGCAGGTCAAAGGGTTAACAGGCTTTGATCTTACTCATGTATAGTCCGGGTGATTCCCTATGGTGTCATCACGTCTCTCATAATCCGACATGCTTTGGCGTTCATCATGATAATCCAAACTTTTGAAATGGGAAACTCGCTAGTTTGTGGTTGCGTTGTCTTTTGCAGCAGCTAGATCCTTTTTTCTGAACCGTTTCCTTTTTTCGTCCATAGACAGAAACAAGGGAGAGGCCGGCTGCTTCAGACAAACTGCAGGAGAAGCCACACTAACTCCAGTGTTGGTAGGTTGGGACTCTAAAATCCCTTCATCATCTTGGCTAACTGTTGTTTCCTCAATCGAGTAGGTTGAGAATTCCAGCAATGCTTGCATTGTTGGGCTCAACATGTTCTTGCAGGAGGGAGCGATTGCAACAAGCCCCTGTGTGTCCACCGTCTTGTCCGGGACACCCACTATCATCCTGCCTCTTAGGTTTAAGGAGGCCTTTCTTGGAGCAGGTTTAGAAGCTCCCCCTCCCTCGTTGTGATGCTGGTGTAAAACCTTTTTCTAGACCGGGAAGGATTCTTTGTTCTTATTTTTCTCCATCTTCTTTGATACCCCCCTTTTTTGATTGAAGAAAGTATGAAAGGCCTGGTTCTCACTTGCCCCTTCTTCCTCCACTATAATGCTTTGTAGCACTGGATCAGTGGAGGTACAATGCCCACTTACTGAGTTATGTGAAACCATTAGGCCATCTTGCATGTTTTTTACTAAGCCTAAGGGATCTTCATTGTCCTTCGTCAGGTCAACTGGGAGGGATAAGTTCGTAGTCTGAACAGACTTGGTGCAGGTAGGGCTTGTCGCATGATTTTGTTGAGAGGCTGTGCTGTTAGAAACCCCTGAACTACTAAGGCTCAATCCTCAGGCCTCCTTACCTGTGACAAATGAATGAGTCATAGCAAGAAGGGTAGTGTGGCCCTTTAAAGTGTTGTTCATTTGTTCATATAATTTAGTAAATGGGGCTAGGGCTATAGTAAGAGTCGACATGATAGAATAAATATCAAATTTGTCTTTTCGAATAAGTGGGTTGGCTTGAAGTGGCTCAGGGGGCTGAGCAGCTTCAGGTCCACATAGATTAGTTTGCTCAGGTGTAGGTAAAGGTAGGTGAAGCACTACAACCACTGAGTTGCCGGAGGGGTCTCCTCTTCACCGGGCCACAACACATCTTGGTTTGCTGAACCACCAAGCAGAGCCGACCCCAATCCCTTTGTTTCTAGAATGTAGGTGCTCTTTAATGGTACCACCAGAGGGGGGCAGGCCACGTCTGACAAACCAGTCCCAATAGCCTTTACAAGATGTTGCAGGGGGTCCCGCCCTTTTGACAAGCCTGTTAAGGATTCCTATGCCAAGGACTCAGACTCCAGAACCAGACAGTCATTTCCTGGGACAAGCATCGACTCAGGTTCCAAACACTTGGAAATACATTTCGAGTGGCCAACAAAAGGCCAGCGTTAAACTCTCTTTGTGGAAGTGAAGATGATGTTTGCTTGAGCTTAGAGCCCACATTTGTGGCCTTAAAGTTAAAAGGAATGGTCACAGTTGGCCTTGAGGAGTTGTCCTTGTCGAGACTCTGCAAGTCTTTAGGAGGCCAGCCCCAGGATCCAACACCTTCTAGGATGTCCGCATCTGACACATCACCAGTATTGAGACCAGGCACGGGGCGGTGCAGTTTTTTTAAAAACATAGATGGAACTGTTGGACTCGTCGTTAAGCCCCACTTGTGCAGTCTGTGGTAAATGCAGGGCCTGTATGCCAGTTTAGATGTTCTGGTCGAAGAAATCAAACGGCCTGACACTGTATCTCCGGGCCCCTTGCGGGTGTTGGCCCCCAGATTCGTAGGCAAAGAGATTGAGGGTTCCCTGGTTAGAGCAGAGGGATCCTCAAGCCCACTTCTCAGAGGTGATCGAGCTACTACCCTTAGAGCCGTGGGGTCCGCTACAAGTATTCCCAGCTTAGGCGGGGAAGTGAGTGGATTGGCGTCAGACACTGCCAAAGTCAAAGCCAAGTCAGAGCTCACCACTGCATGACACAAACTCTCCGTCAATAGTTGAGGGTGCGGAGACCCCTCGTTGGCAACATCCGATAGCAAGTGTAGCTGTGCCTCGATCATAAGAAGCCCTCCAGGTGCAGGTACCAACGCCACACTTGCCCCCCCTTCCAGCAATATGTCGGCCTCCTGTGGCGTTGGTACTTCCTTTACGGTCTCCTCTTGCCCACAAGTAGGCGGGAAAAAAATGCCCCTTATCGGGTTGGCAATCAAGTTGGCAGATGGATGATGTACCGTCAGCCTATGTAAAGGTACAGCAACAGCTGCCGAATTTGAAACTGTTGCATGCAGGGTGTTAATAGCGTCCAGTTCAGAAGGAAGCAAGAGAGATCGAGTCGGGGCCCCTGTATCCCAAAGGGCATCTCGTGACGACTGTGCTGAAAATGTATCTGGAGTTTTTTTGCTGCCAGAGATGGTCGAGCACCCCATGATCCGCATTGGGCTGGGCTGAGGGGCTAAAGTAGAGCCAGTTTGCGTAAAGACAATGTTTTTACTCACTACCAGTTCTTCGGAGTCGCCTTCCGAGCGGTCTGGTTAAAACCTAGATGTTGGTTGCTGCATTTGTAGACAGATCCTTTGGTCGCATGAAGACCGGTGCTTTGGACTCCTAAGGAGCATTGTCTCACCCATCGGCCACCAGATACCAGACACTATACTGCACTCTGCTACGCTTCGCTTCTGGCTGTGGTTTTGGAAGCGAGCGTAAGCAGGAGGCGGAGCATCAACAGTTGACAGGACAAACAGACTCAGCAAATCTCAGCGAGTCTGTCTCAGCGGGTCTCAGCTGGCCTGTTAAACACAGAAAGGCAGCCAAAAAGGCCTCATTCCTTGAAGATAAGGATAGCAGGTAGCAGCAAAGTACACCAAGTCATGTTCCTTCCAGCACACCAGACACTCTACTGCACTCCGCTACGCTTTGCTTCCGGCTGTGGTTTTGGAAGTGGGTGTAATCAGGAGGTGGAGCGTCAAGAGTTGACAGGACGGACAGACTCAGTGAGTCTCCGCGAGTCTCAACGGGTCTCAGCGGGTCTGTTAAACAGAGAAAGGCAGCCAAAAAGTCCTTGTTCATTGAAAATAAGGATAACAGGTAGCAGCAAAGTACACCAAGTCCTGTTCCTTCCAGCACACCAGACACTCTACTGCACTCCCTTAGCTTACTAGTTGAGACAGAGACAATTACGAGTACAATATGATCTAAGGAGTGGGGCATATTAAGTTACCCACTTGTGTCCTGAAGAAGGCCGGAGCAGCAATGGGCCGCAGTTGAGGGCTCATATATTCTGGCTGAAACATGTGTCGACGACTATATGTTGTGAAGAAATAGACACATTGGGGGTCATTACGAGGTTGGAGGAAACCATGGCGCTATTAGCGCCATGGCTGCCTCCAAACCCATGCCGACTCCGTCCTGGTGAATGGAGCTATTACCGCCCCATTCCAAGGTTGGCGGGCGCGGTAATTCCCCATTCACCAGGGCCATTCCCCATTCCAATTTGAGCCCCCATAGGGCTCAATGGGAATGGGGAAGGCGCTAATAATGGTACCGCTAATTGCGGTACCGTTATTAGCTCCAAAGTCCCTTTGCGGGTCCTGTCCTTAACGCCTGGTAAAACCAGGCGTTAAGGGAGGGACCCGCAAAGGGACTTCGGAATAGGGCGGTAAGGGATTACCGGCACCGGTGCCCTTGCCGGTAACAGTAATCCCTTACCGCCCGGGTCGTAATGAGGCCCAATGTAAAATAATTAGGTGCATTATAATGAGTCAACTATATTGTTGGTCTGTAGGCCTTATGTATGTAAAGGGCTTGTATATACTGTTGGTAGCAACTGAGGATGTGGTTGTAAGTGGATGTTGATGACCTGAGTGGTGTGTATGTGCCTGTAGAAATGTGTGTGTAAGTGAGTGGCATTCATTGCATTTCAAATGTCTTTTTAAATTGTGTTCAGACAATACCCTCCATGACAAAGAGAGGACCCTCAAAGTAGAAGGAGAAGATGTAGAGACTCCTTTGACAGAAGAGGAAAGTGAAGATGGACTTGATCCCTCATGGTAGGAGTTCGAATTTCCTGTCAGATACCGACCCATAAAACAGGAGTGTTTTTCTTGTCGGAAACTGGGTCATCTCACAAAACATTGCCTATTGAATAAACTAGAAAACTCTAACTTACCATCAGAGCAGAAATTAGAGCAGGAGCACAAACCAAACCTGGATCACATATACCAACATTGTGTATACCCATTCTAGTGAAATTACCACTGCGTCTCATTTTCAAAAGACCAATTCTGTTTAATAAACGGATGTGATGTTTTGTACCAGAGATAAGAATAATTACCGAGGCCCAGTGATAATTCAAGGGAAAACAATCTGGGCTCAGATAGATACATGGAGCAGAGGTTCTGTGGTACAAGCTGCCATTCTTCTATCACATTGGGAAAGCATAGGTCAAAAGGTTGTGTTCATGGACAGGCAGGAGGACATCCATTGATATTACCATTCTGGGGCAAACCATGTCAGAATTAGTGACAGTAATACCTAATCTTCCTATCCCAATGATCTTAGGTAGTGACAGTCACAATTTTTATGAATGGGTTTTTCGAGTGGCACAGATAGAATTAAAGCCAATTAAAGATTTTGACCAACAAACTGAAAAAATATCTTCTTTGGATTCTCCCAAACATTCTTGGGTCCAAAAAGAAACATTCTCAGAGAATCCAATAAGGGACTGGAAAGGATGTGAACCTGCTAAAAATGCAGGATAGGCTGATGGCTTCGAAGGGGGAAAAGAACCTGGACTGGGAGGTCAGGTCTTTAGGGGAAGGGTATAGGAGGAATCCTGTAGAGTCCTCACAAAAAAACTACCTAAAGCCTCCTGCCAGGTGGACAGGGAAAGGCAACACTTCCTGATCCTGACACTGGGGGCGGGGTTGAGCCGGAAGGATCACCTGGGAGGAGAAAGGCCCCAGGGAAATAGGGGGACTTTGTGGGATTTGACACAGTATTTCCCTTCGTCAAGGAAGGGAATATCCTTAACGCCGGAATATGTAATGGCTTGTTGTCAGCAAGAACCTTTATTTTCTCAATATGACTGTCGGACTGGGGGTGAAGACAGTGATATTCATCCAGGTACAGAAGTTATGAAAAATCCTTATAAGGTAATTGACATTTATAGAAATGAAAGCTCTTACGAGTCCCAGATAAATAAGGAAGGGAACGCTTTATGTGTTACCAATTTAAACCGTAAGAACCCAATTTTTCTCTAAAACCACATATTTCACTCAATCTTTATGGAGCTCCTTTGGAAAATATGTATGAGGAGAGTAATAAACTTAATAATGCTAATTTCACTGAAAAAAAATAATTCTATGTTGGGAACTTCAAGTCTCATAATTCCCAGAGTACTGGGATGAGGAAGAGGACTGCAGAGGTATGGGACTGCCAGTTGCAATAAATTAAGGAAAATGACCCACACCTGAGGATGACTAGGATGCATAAAAAGCCCTCTCAGGTGCAGGCATCGAGAGAGAGCAGTACTAGAAGGTGGAGTAGCTTTTCCAACTCCATGTGGCAGCAAAAGGCAGACGTTAGCAGAGATGCTGGGACCACAGCAGGGGGTAATTGGAATGCTGGTTCTGAGAGGGTCTCCCAGGCAAGAGTTTGCAGCTGCAGAGGTCGCTCAATGGAGAGCGTACCTTTTTGCAGATTTTCCCACCGTCAAAAAAGCACTGGTGGCAGAGGAGCTCTGAGTAGCTCCAGAAGTCAGGAGAGGTCCGAAATTGACAGAAGCGGGCAGCGGGAAGCCATGACGAGGAGGTTGACGGTCCACACAGGGGAATCAAAGCAGTCGACCTGGAGGTAGCGAGGTGAGCGGACACGCACGCCAGACCTGGTGAGTTCACTGTTAGATTGTGACCCTGGAGCCCTCGGTGACCACCCGCTAGCCTAATACAGGGATATTAGTCTCAGAACTGAGATAAACTGTTACCGTAGATTTCTTTGAAAACCATTTCACCTAATGAGATTTCACCGAAAATGGTCAGGGAAATGGTATATGTGTAATGCATAATATGTTGGGTGTAGGGTAAGGGTATAAGTTAGGGTAGGGAGGGGAGCGAGAAACAGCGGGGGTCACGCCCTGCATTGTAAAAAAAAGTTGAAAAACTTAAAAGAAGATTTTGTTTTTTGGTGAAATGTATTCTGTGAAATCTCCATTAGGTGAAATGTCTTCAAAGAAATCACATACATCCAGATAAACAAAGTAGCGCTGCAGAGGACAAAGTCTTTTGAATACCGAACTAATGAGAAACCGATACATTTTGCTTTTGTGAACCAAGCTGATGCAGAAAGGCACAGAGGGCAGAACAAGAACTTATCATACCAAAGGGGTGTGATTATGACATTGTGGGGCCTAATAAAAGGCAACAACAAAAGAGGGCAATATCCATAAAAGCAAAGATAAACCATAATTTCCCAAACCAAAAGAAAAACATACCTAAACAATTACTAAAGAAACAGAATTGCCCAAGCCAGAAAAAGTCAATTGAGAATGTTAGCAAAGGTTACAACTGTTGCCCATAAGAAAAGGAAGTTCAAAAGAAAATGGTTGAAACTCACATTGCCAAAGTCAAAGAATTGTGTAAGTGAAACAGAATTCTTATCGGCAGTTGGTTGATGCTAAAGGGGAGGAACAAGATTGGCAGTACGGATGCCACTCTGAGAAAAGACATTCAGATGGAGAGAAACATAACCCGCAGATGTGTGGTGAAGGCACAGGTGCAACAAATAGCACTAGTGTAGTTCTTGTTTCCCTTGAAGAGTTTACTATATCATGTTGTGGAGCAAAAGATATTGCTAATCTTGTTAAACTTAACCTTTACCACAGAAGTACTTACAAGTAGATGTTTATTCTGGCCTGGTAGGAGAGTACACCAGATCAGAGCATATTGCAATATTTTGATCTGTGCTGGCAGGAGAGTGCACCAGAACAGAGAACTGTTTTGTCATAGGCCTGGCAGGTGAGTGGACCAGCTGGAAGTCATTTGAAGTACTGTGGTGTGGGTTAAGTATCTTGAAGAAGTTGGTGAAGAAGTTGAAGCAGCACTAAAGAGTTTTGTGGATTTTTGCAGAATCATATTAAAAAATTATTATTGCTGAAGAAAGTATTGTATGAACTGCTTCAGATGTCGTTATACTTTCAAATAAGTGTTTTTGAACTGATGGAGAAATATCTTGACAAAAACTTTATCTTCAATAAGTTGAAGAAACCACTAAGTGTTGCTGGAGCAAGTTTGGTGTGAACTGCTGCAGAAGTATTTATTATTGTCAATCAAGTGGTTTTTTGAACTGATGCATACATATTCTGACAAAGACCTTTTTGTTGAAACCAATTAACTAGTTAACTATTTTATATTGATGAAAAGAGGTTTTTCAAGATCTTTGTCACAAGTACTTTGTTTAACACTCGCAAACAGTTGGTTGAAGACAAATTTTGAACTTTTGTGTTATCAAGTTGGAACAAATAGAACTGAAGTGGAACTTTGTTACACAACATGATTTCCTTCATTTTTATTTGGAACTATTGAACAAAATCCTGCTTGCATCTGGGGAAGGGGAATTCACCCAGACTAGAAGGAGAACCACTGGTTATTATGTGAATGTAACTGTTTTATTAGTTGCTTCTTGAGCTGATATATATTACTGTTTTAAGTTCTTGCTTCTTTAAGTGTGAGCAACAGAGAACATTTTGTAGAGTATTTTCTTTAGTTCATGTTAGGCAGAGAAAACCTCATCAGAGTAGGGACAGTGAGGCGGGTATCCAACCTTTTTGAGTGAATAAAATTGCATCTTTTGGAAAACCTTCACAAAGTTGGCTGCCTCACATTTCTGACCCCTCAAAGGTTTCATATACATATTGAATTTCAGAGGGGACAAAGAGGAGCCTTGGGGTTCTCCATAGGGTACTGGAATAGAATCAAATACATTTTTACACATTGCCAGCGATTGCTCAGAAAAAACTGGAACTACTTCAAAGCATGTTCAGATGCTCCTTCAGCCATAGACAATCTAATAAGCATAAGATCTAAATCTAGTGTATCAAATGCTGATGATAAATCGAACATAATTAACAGCGTTAACTCAACTTTGTCTGAATTTCTTTATTGTCCATACCGAAATCAGCAAGATTTCTGTTCAATGAAGTGGCCGAAAGCCTGACTGGAAGGTGTCCAAAACTTGTCCATTCTTCACATGAGCTTAGAGTTGAAGATGCACTACTTTTTCCAGTATGTTTGCTAGCACCCAGCAACAGTCCGATCATTTTGTAGACAATTTGAGTCTAAGGAATTTTTTTAAGCAAAGGAGTATCCATTGATAACTTTAACTCTGATGGCAGCAGGCCTTGTTCAAACAAAAGATTGACAAATGTTGTTATAAATGGTAGAACATGTGTGGTCTGATTCCTAGCAAAGCATGCTGGAATAGTATCAAATATATGTGTTGTGGATTTCAGGGTCTTCAAAAGCATAAGGATAGTGTCAGCAGTAGCCAAAGAGAAATGAAGTGATTCCTCTGCAGAGGGTATGATACCAGTAAGAGGTTCTCTCTGGCTAGGTGAAAGACAAATCTTGCCTTGAATGATTTTAATCTTGTCCATAAAATAATTGTTACATCTACTAGCTAGATCATATGATGGGGATAGGCTGGAAACACCACATGACGGATTTAAGAATTTGGTAATAACAGACAGCAGTTTCTTGGGTTTATTCGCTGTGACTGCTATATCTTTCTGCAGGAATCTAGATTTAGCCTCAAAGATAGCCTTTGATATTCTTTGAAGATATGTCTCTCTTCCAAGTCATTCCCAAGCAAAAATTAGTCGGGCCATTTTCTTGGCTACTATCTGATGGGAATTTCCAACAGTAGGGATTCTCTTAAGAATGGGCAATAGAAAACTTAGTGGCCTGCAAAAGACTATTTACTAGGCCCTCTCGCCCAAACAAAGCAGTGTCTCCAATTCCACTTGTGAGCTGTGCCCCCATTATGATGTAATGGGCATACACTGAGTATTGGGAATAACTACACCTTCTTTTCTGGGACGTAACACCACATTCCTACATTACCACGATCTGAAGAATGTTCTGGGATGTCTACTCAAGGTAAAGTCTCCCAGAGGCCATGCGCATGGCACTCACCTGAGCACTGGTTTTAGGGCAGACAGGGAGACCACTGGGAAGATCAGCTTTTGCACAGTGCCAGCAAATTCCTGGGAGTCTGGCAACAGCTGAAGAAACACCACTTACCTTTGAGGAATTAGTGCCATCCTTCTTTTTGAACCTACCCACAAGGGGGTTACCCACCTCTACTTTGTGGACCTGTAAGGAGGGAGAATTTTGACCAGACCTACCTGCCCTTGTGGTTGACTCTACTCATCGTTGGTATATCCCTTGGATCAATGACCTTGTGATCAGGGGGACACAACTCAGGGGAACAAGCATTCATAATGTGCTCCAAGAATAATCATGCCTTCCAAAAATGTACCTTATAGCAATTTACCCAACTATATATGTTTTTAAGGGAGTCATTTACCCATGAAACCCATTGAACATCATCCTTATTCTTGTGCTACCTTAAACTCAACAGATTCTGAGCAGGAGTCTTACTGAATTTTGGCACAGGAGGAACTTTCACACTCCCATACTTCATTCTTTTGCACCCAATTCCAAATTAGCAGCAAATGCACTGTGGGGCAGATGGGAGAGAAGGAATGTAATCTTTCTGTCATCAGACAAACATTGCATTCCTCAAGCTAACTCAGAACTACTGAGTCACTCGAAAATACCATGCTTTTCACATATATACTAAATATGTGGTTAGGGAACATAGACTGATGGAGAGACTGAGAATGACCGGTTCCATGTGATAATGTCCCCACAAAAATGTCGGCATGCAAAATAAATTCACTGGAAAATTGCACTTTTTTGCAGAGAAATTATATATTTTTTTCATGGGGAGCAGGGGACACCCCTGCAACCCATGCTCCCCCTGTCCCTATATATCTATGGTGACCTATATAATGTCACCACAAACCTATCCCTGCCACATTATGTGCGGCGACCATATATATATAGGGACATTATTACCTGATACCGAATGACCCTAGGGCCCTGAAGTAAAACTACTGGTTTGGGATTTCCCCAACTTCAAAGCTCATGCTTATGAGTTTGGATTTTCCCCTGATTAAAGCATTCTGCTTCTTTCTCTATGGCAGCCAATTCTCCCTCTAATCTCATAAAATGGAACTCTACCTCATACTTCTTTATGACCAGCTCATACATTTTGTATTCAGTCTCCAGTTGGATCTGTTTTAGCTCAAAAGCCAAGGCTCTAATTCTGAGTTCACCTTTATCTCGTGTGAAAGGGGACCCATCAGTATGGACAGGATCCATAGTGGGAGAAGGAAAGGAAATCTCTTGTGCCTCAGAAACAGTCTTTTCTGATTAGTCCACCTGAATAATTTCGATGGCATCTGCTTGGATACCTATAGTTGTGAGACCTCTGGCAGTACAAGCAAATGTTCATTTCTCACCATTCATCTTGTGCAGAGTCCCACTACTAAGGAATTCCACCCTGAGGACATGAGCAGGTGAGTAAACCTCTTGTCCACCCACAAAAAGGAGGAAGAAAGCAGGCTTTACTAAAGGGATGAGTAACCACATGGAATGGTACCAGACTTTGTAATGTTTCCTGGTACCCCAGGGATCAAGTGGCCAACCATTCCGGTTGGCCCTTAGAACTGCAATGCAGCCCATACCACTCCCATAGGTTGTAAGAGGAACACATCTGGGACTTAGACTCGTCTAAACCAGTAAAAACCAATCTGAAGGCTTCCACATGTGCCCACAAAGAGTCCACCAGTGGAGAGCGGCCCATTTTAATCCTAGTTTATGGTTCCCTAGAGCAAGGTAAACACTGTATACAAAATGGCTGAGAGCAGGACTTAAAACATACATTGGTACTCCAATCACTACCAAAAAGGTACATTGGGCTACTGCAAGGGAGGCATGGTATCACAAGTATGACACTGACACAAGAGATACAAGTTTCAAAACTGTGAATCAATTTTCAGGGTTTGGAAAAACTCCTGCTTTGCCCTATAGCTATGATGTGAGTAGTCTCTATCATCAAATAATAAAGAAACACAGTCCTAGTCAGTCTTAGTCAAATCAAAATGTCCTATACTAACAAAACCTAATGCCTGACCTATCTCTTATATAAAAAGTGTGTAATGGGGAATATGTATGCAAAGGAAAATCAGTTTTATAACATAAAGGATCAAGATGGCTGAGTTAGCTCTCCTCCCCATGTTGGACAGCACGAAGTAAGGCAGCCCCTGCAGACAGGATGACATACTATGGCTTAGGTTCTCAAAACAAAGGCAGTTCAAAACATGGAACGAGGCCTGCCTGATCTTTCACGTTTAGGTAATGTATTCCAGCCTTCTAAAAGTGATTTCACGGTTCAACAAAAAGTTCACGTAGGTCTCCCTCCATTGGGCTGGACCTCTCAAAGCTTTAACAGTTCACATAGGTCTCCCTCTGCCGGGCTCTGACCTCTCAATCAACAGGTACCTGATTCAATGCAAATCTCCCTCAGCCGGGCTCAGACCTCACAATCACAGCACTTACTGGGGTTCCCTTCCCCAAGCTTAATTCACATTCGTTTAGGGGTTCCCTTCCCCTAATTTATCACACTTTCAATCTCCCTGAGTCGGACTCAGACCTTTCACTGATTCCGAAGACTCTCGAATGTGCAAGGCTTTTCCATAAACCTTTGCAGGACCACTTCGACTTTCCCTTCAGCTCACACTTTTGTGTTATTTGCCCCAGTATTTCTTGGTCTTAGTAGTTCGGCACCATTAGCACAAATGTTCATAGACATCTTTATCTTAAAGTAATCACCTTTTAACTTCCCCTTTCGCCAGGGTTAATCTTGACCATTGTGCATTTGAGAGTTCATTCATGTTGCTGTTTTATTACAAGATATCATATACCTCTCAGAGACTTTCAAGTGGGCTGCTTCCTTTCACCAGACCACTTTGCTACACTGTATCACTGGTTTCACAGTTATCAGTAATTTAAAGTTCACCACAGGTCTGCCTTCCTTCTCGTCTCATCCACATGCGTGCATCCTTCAATTGTTAGATGTACTGTTGCAACAGCAGGAGGGTCGCTGGTGTCCTGGAAACACAATGCAGTCTTCTTCTTTGGGATGTGGCCTTCTCCTCGTATCTTTCACGGCTCTTCGGAGACTTCGACCTCCTGCAAGGATCTCCTGGGTTTCTCTACCCTTTGCTCCCGTCCCTCTGTTGGACGCTGTGCTCCAGTAGGTTCACCTCCGCCCTGGAAGTTCTGCTCCTTCTTGTGTTCCACCTTGCTCAGAGTGTGTCTCTATTTTCCGCCTTTTATCCGTGTGCGGAAAGCTAATTGGTATGAGATGTATGTGATTGAAATCAAGTGCCTGACTTTGCCTGACCCGATTAGTGGGATGTGTTCAATGAGTTATGTAAGGGTTAACCTCTTTACTCTCAGTCACCCTCTTCCTCTGCCCAATGTTTGTGCAGAATGGTAGAGGGAGTCAGAAGATTGGAACATCCTAGGGGTACGGGAAAGGGGGGAATACCACGTCTCACCATCGGCTGCCTCACCCCCACTCCCCGAAGACCCCTCACCCGCCTGGGGTCCTCTGGGATTGGGGGTGGACCGCACTGGTCCACCCCCAGGGTCTGGATCCTAAGGCAATGGCTGTGCCCTGGCCACCGGGGAGAGAGATCCCCAGGGAATAATATGTGAAACACCTTTGGTTTCTCACACTGCCAACTCAGTAATATTGCTTTCTCCCAAAAGTAAATTACAGCTGCCACCATCATACTCCCTGAAGCCAATGTAGGGTTGCATAATCACCACAGTGCACAAATGGGGTGCTTAAAAAGGCCCCCTGGCATTATTGGCAACCCAGGACTATATATTCTAAATAAGTCAAAAAGAGTTGCAATCCCATGGGGATGTCAAGAGAAGTCCCTATTGCCACCAACAATAGGGCAGATATTAATCATCCAAAATGGGGAAGCAACAAAGCATTGAGTGGCCCTAAAATTCTGCCTTAACGCCTACGTTCACCTATATACAGCCAATGTTGGACTTTCTATAAGTTGACTTGGCACCACCTAGTTAGCCTCTGTATGCTTCAAGAGTGAAAGTTAATTATCATCATCTGGCATTGGCAATGATGCCCTGCAAACTTCAATGGCATGCTTGAGCACATCTCGAGTCCATCAAATAACCGTACTATGGCTATAGTACTACAAAATCAATCTTCAAGAACCTCTCTTAATGGAAATTGACTTGCCATAATGCATGTCTCTTTTCTCTCTTTTTCTGAACCACATTTTTCTAATTTAATACCAATAATTGCACATGCACCCTTTCCCACCACACCCGTCATACCTCTCTTATTCTCCTTTCCGTTCAAACTTCCCCTCTCTTTCGTCTGTTCCTTTTTCCACAAAGACGATAGTCTGGCGTGTGGGGGGTGGGGGGGCAAATCACCAATATCCAGACAAGCCTTGTTGTGGGACACCACTACATTCGTGATGGGCGCAGTACAAACAAATATTAACGTAACATAGATGAATGCCTATCTTATGCTAGTGTGCACGTCCGCCATTAGCCCTTACCCCATCGCAGTAGCCTTTGTTTTCCTAGTCCTTAAACTGTCTACATTCACAAGGATCTGCCATCCATTTTCCCCTCAGAGTTTCAGCCAGGTGAAAATAACCCCATTGTAGCCGATTCTCAAAGAAGGCAAAAATAAGACATATGCTGTATTTGGGGTGAAAAGTACATTTCATGATTGAATCAAATGACTTATTTGAGCACCTTTGCTATTATTGCAGTAAGGTGCTCTTGTATAGACGCATTTTACATTTTACCTGCGAGGCATTGCCTCAATCAACAGTCACAATAGTTGCAGAGTTTCAGAAATGTTTATTATAATACAAAGGCAAAACAGGTGATGGCTGGAAGGTTTAGATTAAATCTTTACCCCTTTTGGGATAGGACCAAGCCTCATTTACATGGTTTTTCGACCTTCTGTAATGGCTTGACAGAATGAAAAACGATGGTCTGGAGGGTTGCCCAGACCTGTGCCCGTGATTAATTCAAAACCTTCTAGCCATCACCTTTCTGTTTTGCTAAAGTCACCCCGAGTGGGACGGGTAGGCCCATTCGTGGGTCTCAAGTCTGCCAGGCCTAGAGAGCCAAGCTACTCCTCACTGATGACGCCCAACAAGGCTGAAACATGTTTGGGGATGCTTGTGGTCTTGTGCAGAAGGGTTGTGACCTAGCAGTTCGGACTGGACTGCCCCTTTTGGGGTAGGACCAAGCATGTTTTGCATATGTTTTTTTTCCCTTCTGTAATGGCTTGGCAAGCTGAAAACCGATGGTCTGGAGGGTTGCCCAGAGCTGTGACCGTGGCTATGATTAATTCAAAACCTTCCAGCCATCACCTTTCTGTTTTGCTAAAGTCACCCCAAGTGGGACAGGTATGCCCAGACATGGATCCCGTGACTGTTGGGCCTAGAGACCCAAGCTACTCCTCTCTGATGAGCCCCAACAAGGCTGAAACATGTCTGGGGATGCTTGTGGTCTCATGCAGAAGGGATGTGACCAAGCAGTTCGGGCTGGACTGCCCCTTTTGGTAATGGCTGCATATGGTTTTTCCCCTTCTGTAATGGCTTGGCAGACTGAAACCGATGGCCTGGAGGGTTGCCCAGAGCTGTGCCCGTGGTTATGATTAATTCAAAACCTTCCAGCCATCACATTTTTGTTTTGCTATTATAATACAAAAACATAGTATTAACCTTTTCTAGGGGATTGGGTCCTCCGACGTATTCCATATCTATGACAGGTAATGTCCACAGCTGTGCTGCTTCGGAAAATCTTTGGCGTCTGCCTCCTGCGTCGATGACGTCGATGCGCCGTCCCCGAGGACCTCCTCCGACGGCCGACGTCACCCGATGTGATAAGTAGGACGCACGACGCCCATAGCCTCAGTTCTGTTTTTTCCGCGAACGTGTTCGCTTCGTGAATCTCGGTACGCCTCGACTCGTTGGAGTTTGCTGTTTTCAATTCTCGGTTTGTTGAACCTGTTCGGTTTGTGTGATGACCTGTTCGTGGCGATGTCTTTCTCATCTTCAACCCCGCGTCCGGGCTTCAAGAACTGCGGGGACCATGGGTCCAAGATGTCGGTCACAGACTCGCACGACGCCTGCCTCTGGTGCCTCGGGGAGGCCACCGATACGGATGACTGTGTCGACTGCCAGTCGCTCACGGCAAAGGCCTTGCGGGAATGCAAGAAGAAGCTGTCGGTAGGCCGGGTGTCTAAGCCCCGGAAGTCGAGGTCTGCGGGGCTTTCGACGGATGACTCGAGGGGCGACTCTCCGCGTCATTGTCGGAAGTCCAGTGGGTCTCCTTCCAGGAGTCGGTCTCGCCACTCCTCTGCCTCTTCGAGGCATTCCCGGAAGCGCCGGCATAGGTCGCCTTCCCCGTCCTCTTCCGAGGACTCCGCCCGTCGGCGGGTCGCTTATCCCTCCATGCAAGCGACACCGGAGGAATGGGCTTCCTTCGGGAAGCAGATGCTAGCGATTCTTGAATCGCAGGGCACCGGTCCGTCCGCGCCTCTGAGTGGGGTCGGTCGGCACCGGTCGAGAGACACCGCTCATACGCCTTTGGGCTCGGGTGGTCGGCACGCCTCGTGGGAGAGGTCCCACTCGGACAAGGGTAGCCGTTCTCGCCATGCCCGTTCCAGGTCCAGGTCCTCGACGCGCTCGAGACTGCGTGATCCAGTACAGTCTTCGAAGAAAACGTCGACGCCTGTGGCGCTGAGGTCGTCGACGATTTCTCTCGAGGCTCCGCCTCCGAGGGGGTCGTCGACGCCGTCGGCGCCTAGCTCGTTGAGAGACACGCTCGGAGCTCCGGCTTCGAGGCCTGTGTCGACGCCGCCGATGCTGGCGGTGCTGTAGCTGACGTTGACGCCGATTCGGTCGTCGGCGACGCCTTTTCTGTCGACGCCGGTGCCGACTCGTTCGGCGCCCTCGATGCCTTTCGAGGCGGTGGTGTCGGAGGGGCCCCGTGGCATGGGGTTTGCCCCTAGAAAGGCTCTGGCTAAGGTCAGGCACTGCTTTGGTCCCCAGAGGTCTTCCTCTCCCCGCCTGGAGTACATTTCAGAGGGTGATGAAGGCTCTGATGGCGGCTTGGTTCCGGGTACGGTTCCCGATGAACTTATCTCGGGCCATAGCCTGTTTGATGATCTGCGGCAGTCGCTGCATGATGCCAGTGGACTGGACACCTCTCCGGAGGTGGAATTTTGTAGGCCGGAGCCTGGCACTCATGCCGATTCTTCATATCGGCGCCTTATGTCTCGGGTCACCGAGTACTTGGGTTGGTCAGCTCCCCCAGGGGAGTTCGTTCAGGATGATCTCACGGACATCCTTGATCTCGGTCCCCCCACTGACCCGGTTTTGTCTTTTCATATGGCTCTGCAGAGAAGGGTGGCGGCAGCTTGGACTGCTCCGGACAGTCTCCCGGCAGTGGGCAAGTCTTTGTCGCAAAAATACCGTCCAGCCAGTAGCGACCCCTGCTACTTGTCTAGGCACCCCACTCCGGAGAGTTTGGTGGTGCAGGCGGCTACGGCCCCGGCAAAGCAGGCGTCGTATCCTACCATCCCTCCGGATAGGGACGACAAATGTTTTGAAGGCTGGGCGAAGAAAGTGTTTTCTTCGGGGGGTATGGCGCTTCAGGCGGCCAACTCCATATGTGCCTTGTCTCATTTCACACACACTCTGTGGAACTGTGTTGCATTAGCGGCTGAACATATTCCCGAAGGGGACGAATGGGATGGTTTCCTTGCTATGGTTCAGGATGGCAAGGATGCCATGTGTGAGGCCGTTCAGTCGGGTTTGGACTTGGCGGATTGTGTCAGCCGGTCCATGGCGGCGAGCACCGTAATGCACAGGTTTGCGTGGTTGCGGAAGTCTGGGTTCGCTCCTGAGGTGCAGTCCCGGCTCCTCAACATGCCCTTTGACGGTGAACACCTTTTTGGCGGCAAGGCTGACGAGAGCCTTGAGAGGTTGCAGACCTCCAAAGCGGCAGCGAAATCGTTGGGCGCTGCAGTTCGCCAACCTCTGCCTTTTCGTCCTAGGGGACAGCAATGGAGGGGAGGTTCCTTTCGCTATTACTCGTCCTTCAGTAAAGCGAGGGGAGCTAGCAGTCATAGAGACCATCGTAAGAGTGCCAGAGGTGGAAATAAAGGTACCCGAGGTGCCAAGGCCGCTCGGGCAGTTGCCTCTTTGCCCTCAGGCAACGCCGCAGCCGCTACCCCTCAGTCATGAGGCCAGGTCCAATGGTTCGCAGGTTGGGGGAAGGCTGGCGCAGCATCTTGTAGAGTGGCAAGCCATTACTTTGGATGTGTGGGTTCTGGAGATCATAACCCACGGCTACTGTCTTCCTTTTCGGCAGAGGCCTCACGACAATCCACCAGGGAGCCTCTCTTTAGGAGTCAAATCCGCTCCTTGCGCAGGAAATTCAAGCCCTGCTGGAGAAAGGCGCCATAGAACTGGTGCCTGTAGCGGAGAGGAACAAGGGATGGTATTCCCCTTATTTTTTGATATCGAAGAAAGACGGGGGATTGAGACCCATCATGGACTTGCGCGGTTTGAACAAACTCCTCAGGAAGGACAAGTTCAAGATGGTGACTCTTTCTCAAGTCCTCCAGGCCCTTCAACTTCAGGACTGGTTGGTGTCTCTCGACCTCAAGGATGCTTACTTCCATGTGCCGATCCATCCCAAGCACAAGAAGTACCTGAGGTTTGCGGTTGGCGACTCGCACTTTCAGTTTCGGGTCCTGCCATTCGGATTGACCTCCTCCCCGAGGATTTTCACCAAGCTCATGGTGGTGGTGGCAGCGCATTTCAGGAAAGGGGGGATTCACATCTACCCCTACCTGGACGATTGGTTGATCAGGGGGAGCTCTCCCGAGCAAGTCCTGGATCATCTGTCCGTCACCTGCCACTCCCTTCACAGGCTGGGCTTCTCCCTCAATTTAAAGAAGTCCCATTTGACACCAACGCAGCGGCTCCAGTACATCGGAGCAGTGCTCGACACGTCCCTGGGGCAGTGTTTTCCTCCTCAGGTGAGGGCTCTTCACATTCAGCAGATGGTGCACAAGTTTCATTTTGCCCAGTATCTCCCAGCGTCCGAGTTCTTGAGACTGCTCGGCCTCATGGCATCCTGCATTCTTCTGGTGCCAGAGGCTCGTCTGCGTATGAGCTCAAGCTCCAGTGGTCTCAGTCCTCCGGCAGGCTGTCGGACCCTGTTCAGGTGCTGCCCTCGGTGGCCCGGGACCTTCTGTGGTAGGCCGTCGAGGGCAATCTGATGAAGGGGGCCCCATTTTGGCTGCCCTGGCCGGAGGTGACGATTGTGACGGACGCATCTCTCACGGGATGGGGAGCTCATGCCAACGAGTTGACAGTCAGCGGTTGTTGGTCTCCGTCGGAGTCCAGACTCCATATCAATCTGTTGGAGCTGAGGGCCGTCAGGCTAGCCCTGAAGGCTTTTATGACGACTGTGCGTGGAAAGAGTGCCCTGATTCTAACGGACAACACGGTGGCCATGCACTACCTCAACAAAAAGGGGGGGGGGCAGGGTCACTTCCGCTGTGCAGGGAGGCGATGCAGCTCGAATTATGGGCCATCCAGCAGGAAGTTTCGATCTCGGCTGTTCATCTGGCTGGAGACGACAACGAGACGGCGGACGCTCTGAGCAGGCAGAGTTCGATCTCTCACGAGTGGGAGCTGGCTCAGGAGATTCTCCTGGTGATCTTCGCCCTTTGGGGGACCCCTCAAGTGGATCTCTTTGCCTCCAGTGTCAACCGGAAGTGGGAAAGGTTTTGCTCGTGGGAATTTCCTCCAAAAGGAGCCTTAGGAGACGCGTTCGTGGTGGAGTGGTCATTCCCACTGCTGTACGCGTTTCCTCCAGTCCCCATCATCCCGCAAGTGCTGCGGAGGTTACGGAGGTTCGGTTCCCTGATGATCCTCATTGCACCGGCGTGGCCCGGAGGACGTGGTACCCGGACCGTCTAGACTTGTCCATCTGCCCTCCACGTCATCTTCCCTACCGAGACAATCTGCTCTCACGGGAGGGGGGTCAGGTTCTCCATCCTGAGGTCAGATCGCTCAATCTTCACGCTTGGCTTCTGAAAGGTTGAGGTATAAGGATTGGGACCTCCCTGAAGACGTGATGGAGGTGTTGCTCTCGGCCAGGTGGCCGGCAACTAAGTCTCTGTACCGTTGCCGTTGGAGAAAGTTCTGCGACTGGTGCAGAGTTCAGAATGTGGATCCTTTTGAATGTGACATTCCCATGGTTCAGTCTTTTTTGCTTTCTTTGGCCCACAGGGGCTTGCAAGTGGGGACCATTAAAGGTTACCTGGCGGCGCTGTCCATATTTAAGCGCTCGTCTGAAGAGTGTTCCTATTTTAAAATTCCTTTAATTTCGCAGTTTTTGAAAGGGCTCACTAATGTGTTCCCTCCGTCACCTTTTCTGGTGCCAGGTTGGGATTTGAACCTTGTTTTTAAGTTTCTTATGGGTGCTCCGTTTGAGCCTTTACATTCTTGCCCTTTGAGGCTGTTAACTCTGAAAACTGTGTTTTTGGTTGCGGTTACTTGCGCTCGCAGAGTGAGTGAGTTACAGGTACTTTCAGTTAAGCCACCCTTCACTGTGTTTCATAAGGACAGGGTTGTCCTTAGAGTTCGTCCTTCTTTTCTTCCGAAGGTGGTTTCGGAATTTCATTTGAGCCAGAAGGTTGTTCTTCCGGTGTTCTATCCTCCTCCACATCCTGGTAAGGAAGAGGAGAGGCTCCATAGGCTTGATCCTAGGAGAGCGTTGAACTTTTATATTTCGCGCATGTCCCGGGTCAGAGTGGACGATCAACTTTTCATTGGTTACGCTGGAAAGCTTTTGGGACAAGCTGTGACGAAACAGACTTTGTCTCGTTGGATTATTTTAGCTATCACCGAGTGTTACCGCTTGGCGGGTAAGGATCCTCCGGCTGGCTTGCGGGCCCATTCTACCAGGGGAGAGCCTGCGTCTACTGCTCTGCAGAGGGGAGTTCCTCTTCATCACATCTGTGATGCAGCCACCTGGGCTTTAGTACATACTCTTGTACGTCACTTCTCCCTCGATTCCATCAGAGGGCAAGATCTGGCCTTTGGCAAGGCAGTTCTCTATTCCGCAATTTGATTGGGTATGCTAAATTTGTATTTTAAATTCTTTCCCACCTCCTTGCTTGGTACTGCTTTGGGAGTCTGTCATAGATATGGAATACGTCGGAGGACCCAATCCCCTCAAAGAACAAGTTACTTTCTTACTTGGTAACGTTCTTTCGATGGGATGGTCCGACGACGTATTCCATATCGCTCCCTCCCTGCCTTCCCCGCTGCAGAATTTATTTTGCGATTGCAGCTTGCGTTCCGCAAGGCCTTGCGTGTCTGACTGGCAGAAAACTGGTGGCACACGTTCTGGGAAAAAACTATAACTGAGGCTATGGGCGTTGTGCGTCCTACTTATTACATCGGGTGACGTCGGCCGTCGGAGGAGGTCCTCGGGAACGGCGCATCAACGTCATCGATGCAGCACGCAGACTCCAAAGATTTTCCGAAGCAGCACAGCTGTGGACATTACCTGTCATAGATATGGAATACGTCGTCGGACCATCCCATCGAAAGAACGCTACCAGGTAAGAAAGTAACTTGTTCTTTGCTCACACTCTGAAACACATTTCTTATGGAATGCTGCTATTTGTGTAGAAATGTACAGATGTTTTGTGACATGTCCATTGTTACATTCTGTTTAATACCTTGGAAACCTGTCTGGGAAGCATACGAATAAGTGCATCACTTGGGAACACATTTTTCCCTAATCTAGGACTCTATATATGTATGGTGACATGCCAAATGCAAGTGGTCAAAAGCACAGGAAACCTTAGGTATATTTTCATCCATTTTCATTAACTCAATTTTTCCAATTTCAAATAAATCTAGATAATTTGCACCTGTTTTTTGTTTAATACTGTCCTTCTTTTATGTCGTTGCTTTGTGCATGTCATACAAAGGAAGCTGTGATTGCTCAACATTTCTTTTTTTATCCTCCTTTCAGATTTTTACAGGTCTGCTGGTTAATTTAACAACTGTTGCAGAGTGGCTAAAATGGTTGAAATACTTCAGCATCTCGCAATATGGCCTGACAGTAAGTGATGCATTTTACCCTGAATGATGTGGGCGTTGTTGTTCATTTAATCAGTCACAATTATCAAATGAACTACTATTAATTCAAAGGCATTTCATTGCCCATGCCTTCATGTCCAATCCTAGCTTTTCAAGACACCACCCACGCTGTAGCCGGCATTGGAGCAAGGTGTTTTCTGCGCATCCGTGAACAGTACCTAAAGACAGACTCGATTTTTTTTAAAACACATTCCTTTTATTGACAAATTGAACATGATAAACAGAACCCTCATAAAATGTGCCATTGAGTACACATCAGAACACAATAGTCATGCCCAGGAAACATACTTAGAGCATCTGGAGGGAACTCTCTATCCTCAGTAAAACCTCCACGTCCTCACATTTTCAAAGTTATGTTATTCATTTATAGCATCACATCAGTTAATAATAACAACAGTTACAAATCTAAACATTCTAGTTCTCTGCTATAACATCCTGTCTTGCAACAAGGTAATTACGATACAGTGTCCAAATGTCCTTTGAGTGTCGTAGATAGAGTCAACGTCCCAGTATACTGCTCCTCGTGGCATAATAGTAAGCTACATCCGGTATCAGAAACTTCACTGTAGGTTACCCGCCTCTTCACCATATCTGAGCTATACATTCACGAGTTAGAACAAATAACAATCCAGCCAACCTGCGCACATGATGGAGTACATTCTTGGTGTAACCCAATAGTCCAATTGGTTCCGGGTGTATGGTCTCTTTCAGTAGTTTGCTTGTTGTACAAAAAATGTGTTGCCAGAATTTTAGTTTCCTGGGGCATCCCCAGGCCAAATGAGAAATGTCTAACCAAAAAAGGGATGGGTGGAAGGTTTTGAATAAATCTCAACCACTGGCACTGCTCTGCACAACCTTCGACACCACCGTTTTTTAGCCCGTCTGCACGATTGCAAAAGGGGTCCAGCCCTATGCAAATCAGTCAGTTACTGCCACCACTGGGAGCAGCGCAGCCGGAACTGCTAGGCCAAGTCCCATCTGCACGGAAACACAAGTAACCGTAGATCGGCCCTGTTGGGTCTCATCTGTGAAGTGCAGCTTAGTTCCCTATGGCGCAGAGAGCAAGTGACCCACGTCTGGTCATACCTTCTCTCACACAGGGAGACAAACTATAATCAGGAAAGTGATAGATGGAAGGTTTTGAATACATTTGAAATAAAAGCAAGCACTATTCTGGGCAACCTTCCACAACACCGTTTTTTACCCGTCTGCATCATTGAAAAGGGGTCCAGACAACAGTCTACATGTTCCTAATAACATCTTCTGCATTCATGATCCTTCTCTGTATATATTTTATGCAGTTTACACAATGAAAAACAAAACTTATGTACACATTTGAAATGTATCAACTTATAGTTCGAATTAAGTGAGATAGTCCTTTTTTTGCACATATACATTGACTTTGTTCATCAGTTATTCATAATTTGAGCCAAAACTCCCATTTTCCCCATATCCTATTATCATCTGGCATCTTTTGATTAATGAACTCCTTACACATATTCCAAACTAACTCTCCTTTCAAGTCTCATGTAAAAACTGAAAAATACTTGGTTGAATGATGTCACAAGTGTTCCACAAAACACTGATGCCCTGGTGGGTGGTAAACATTCCCCCAGACTGCACCCCTATGAACAGAATCAACAAGTCACTGTTGAGAGGAGGAGTCTGGAGGATTCTGGTGAAAAGGTAGGGGTGTATTGCACGGCTCTCCCAGGCTGAAAGGAAACAGAGAACACAATGGTTATATGAAGACAATCCTACCTCCTCACTCCCTCATTCCCCTTTAACCTTTATCCTATCTTAGAGAGGTTGTTGAGAAACAGGAATCCTAGGTGTGTAGGCCTTCCACCAGAGGTGCCTGAGGTCATAGGCCAGGTACAAATCTGCTTACTAGGTGTAGATGATGGGACCTTTGATGGGACAAAAGTAAAGAGACTGCAGGTACCTGACACAGGCAAAAGAAGGATGGTAGAAAAGGGACGATGCAGGGAAACAAAACCTCAGAGTCCAGAACACAAATCCAGCAAAGCAATCCAAGGGGAAAAATTCACACCAGTAAATCTATAAAGAAAAACAAGGGCGATCCAGGCAAAAAGCCACAAAACTTCAGAAGGGAAAATGCAAAACCAGTGCCAAGAGGGTATCCAGAGATTTTTTACAAGGTATCCAAAAATCAAGACAAGCCGTGATCCAGAGGGAAATCTGATTAACTTGCACCATGGAGTCAAAAAGCCAAGGAAGAATACAATAACAATGGGGTGATGTCACGGCCGCTCTGGATGCCAGGACTTGTGGTCTCTTCATTGTGCGCGGTCCCGTATTCTCCAGGGGATCTGCCACCTCTGTTGCCAGTGGCACCTACTGAGAAGTCGTGGCCGTGACAAATGGGAAACATTGACAATCCATTTTTAAGCAAGTTGTGCAGTCTACACTACAGAAATATATGCAAAGGGAAGGAGCTTCCTTTCATTTTAAACTCATTTAATGAGAGGAGTTGCCCATTTGCACCAGAGATGTGCGCCTTCTGCTCTAGATCCCTTACCCAAATCGGATCCTGGAGTAGGTATGGTGCCAGCTTCTAGGATGTAGGCCGGGCTTCCCAGTCAGGGATGTCCATTGAGCACATCACCTGGGCCTGATTGGATACTGTAATAGGGCCTATTTCTGAACTCCCCTCTACTATTTTGAGCCCCTCATCCCCTAGCACCCATCAACCGGAGGGTCCGCCTACTCAACCTTGCCTCCAACTCTGTGGAACTCTCTCCCCCGTCACATTCGACACACGCAAGACTACATGGCCTTCCGTAAAGCTCTAAAAACTTCTCTTTTTCCGTAAACCATGATTAGGACTGTCTAAGGCCACCAAACCTCACCAAACTATAGAATCATGAGTTCAATGACATTAAATTGGAAAGTAATTACACCCGGCCAACAAGTGTTCCTATGGATACCGAGAGAATGACCACAGAAAGAAACCAATAAGACATTAAGGCGGATTTAGGAACTGCCAGGCCACAGTTGGCAGCCTTAGTGTCCCACAGACTCTAAGATATGCATCTGCCAACTTCCAACTTCCTGATACTACTAGACATGTCTAGCAGCCTCTCATGCCATCAAGTTGATCATACCCGTTCACTCCCTACCTTGTCTGACTACACACCTAAGATACAAACACTCCCAAGGCACCAAAACAACCGGGCTCTACAATGCCTCTGTACAGTGTGTCCTTTAACACCACTGCCTCGGTAGGGCTACGTTACTGCAAAATATATCCTTGCATATATCCAATATCCTGCCTAGACCTTCCTTGTAACCCACCATAAAGTTCAACCTTAGACCCAGAAAATGAGCTCCCGGACATATAAGGCCGAGCCTAAGAGCAATGACCCTCTGACCGGCAAATCATATCTTACTCCGGTCTGACCTGTAAATCTACCTCAAAATACAGCTACCACGTAACATGAAGATGATCACTGCCAGCTCATCCAGACCCAGAAAGTCACCAGGAAACAGGAACAGAAAGTACATCATACACTTCAGACACTCACCTCTCCTACCTCTATGCTCACTCTCCACTTTACACCAACACAAAAAAAAAATAGCACAGCTATTCCGCTCTATCAATTTCGGCTTAGCTGCACACACACAAACAATTTCTTCATGAAAACCTCAACAACCTGATAGAACGCAGCTAGAACCCACAAAAAAAATCAGCCAAGCTGCACCCATAAACGTCCTACACATGCCTAATGCCGCCAGGATGCAGTCTCGGAGACCAACCACCTGATTGCACACATTCAACTGATCTCTCACTACCATCACACCTAGTGTTAGGATGTAGCCACCATTACGCAAATCCCACCGGCTGCACACATATTAAGTGCACCCAAGCACTGTATTCTACCCTACTGTCTCGACTGATCTGGATTACGGTCCCCAAGGGCGTTCAACCTACGAGCGCCTTGAAATCATACCAACGATATAATGGGCACTATGTAAATGCCAAATAACATAACATAACATTTGTAAATAACTCTCCCAACAATTATATATGAAATTTACGCATAGTTTTTATGTAATCCTTTTTAGCATCAACATCCTACCATAACTCATTTGTTACAGGGAGAAGTGGGGAATATCTTTCAACTACCACACATATCATTGCTAATGCCCTCCAAGCACAACGAATGCTTGCCACCACATTCACCTCTTCTCGAGTTTGTTTCATCTCACCTATTTTATCTAATTAGATTAATGTAGTAGCTGCTATGGCCCTTTCGATTTGTACGTGTGGTCTAACCTCGGAAGTGGTATACCAAACGATAACTAATCAGGTTGCGACACACAAGATAGTAGATTTCCATGCCTGGTAAGGCCATATCTCCTTTTTAAACTGGTGCTACAAGTCTGTCCCAACAGATCAGAGATATTTTACAAGACCACACAAATTCTAGGAGGCCACTTTTCAATGTTTAAAAAACGTCTGCGTCAGAACAATGAGTACGTTGAGGATTGGTGGATGCAGAAAACTAGGGAGCACTACCATCTTAATAACTGAGATTCTTCCGCACATCAGACGTGGCAGCTTTCTCCAAATTTCACGTTTTGATTAAGGGCATTTATGGTGGTATCCAATCATTCTATCGAAAGGAAAGAACGTAGTTGGTGAAAATATTTGTTTGTCCAACTATTCAGCACTTTCTCTGCCTTTTCTAGGACTCGAGTTGGATCAGATAGACAAGTGATTGAACTTTTCGATAAACTGGTCCAAAGTATACAACCAAGCGTGGTTAGTTCTAAACCCATTATTTAGGAGGGTGCCATGAAGAGGGAGAAATGTTTTGATGGTGTATGCTATGAAGCTAAAAAAGCCCTGACAACCAACATTAAGTCGAATCAGGGGTTAGATAGGGCCCATCTACGAGCACTAAGGCACAATACATTTATAGTGTAGAATAAGAAAAAGGATTTCCTGCTGAACAAATGGGGGGAAATGCTGAATGCTATTAAGCAAAGGGATTCCGCAGGCTTCTGTAAAACAGTCACACATAAAGATCTAAAAGGCGATACTGCAATATACGGCTGCATAACCCCGGACTCACGGTAGGGTCATTTTGAGGCACTGTAGAGAGAGCACGAAGGCAGGAAGATTTATTGCCCAACTGATGAAGTGATAGTTGGGTGTTCAACCCAATACCTCCAGTTTTCCCAAAGGATGTAGAGGATGCCATTAAGTCTCAGACGGATTTGAAGGAGGCCAGCCCGGATAGAATCCTGGAGGATTTATTCAAAGGGGAACGAAGAATGTGGGGGCCAATCCTACAGAGGATCTTTAATGTTCTGCTAAAGATCAATGAGGTCCCTATCTCCTGGCAGACGGAAGATCTAGTGCCTATATATAAAAAAAAGGGGGAGTGCCCTGAAAACTACCGCCCGATATCTCTGCTGGACAGCTCTGGGAAGATCTATGCAAAAGCAACTTCTGCAACATATACAGGCCTGGGTTGATTCTGAAGGCTTATTTAGTCATATGCAGGTGGGATTCCAATCCGGGTTGTGCATGCTGGACCAGGGATGTTGCTTGCACCTGATTGTGCAAAACTATACAGTATTGATGAAGGCAAGGGTTTATTTAGCCTTTGTCAATTTTAAAACTGCCTTTGATATTCCCCAGGATGTTACCATGGCAGGTGTTGACATCCAAGAACATCCCCCATAAATTCCTGCAACCACTTCAACACCTATACTGTAATAACAAAGTAGTTTAATGCTGGAGTCTAGCAAGGGATGTAGCTAGACCACTGGATGTTGCTAGAGTGGTCATACAAGGCTGTCTTCTGACCCCTCCACTTTTCTGTATTTACATCAACTGCATTATTAAGGAACTTGCTATATCGGCCCAGATACACCTCGCCTTGGGGACGACAGGATCCCGGCGCCGTTTTACACAGATGATGCCGTACTCCTTTCGACAACTCTGGGAGGTTTATGCGCATCTCTTCAGTGTTTTGAAGAGAAATGCATAGAGTTGGGTCTAGAAATCAAATTCATTGGCTTGCCCATGTTAAACAGTGTTTAATTTCGTTGAGCATGAGGCATTACTGGGATGACCCGCAGGCGATCACAAGGGAGGCCAAGCCAAGGCTAAAATTGGCTGCTAATTACTACAACAGGGTACATTTGCAGAATTGTTGTCAGTTTCTGTCTCTGGGCCCAGATTCTTGAGGCACAAGTGTGATTTTGGAAACAAGGGCTATCTTGACATCTTAAATCCCCCATATGCGCTTGATCTGTTCGTAGAGTTCATTTTAGGCTGTTTAAAAGTTCGTAAATTTACACAGGACTGGGTGTATGTGTCGATATGTCCTATTTGCAGGGCCGAGGAAGAGTCCACACTGCATTTTATGTTTCTGTGTGATGGTCTGAGAAGCTTGAGGATCAGGTATCTAAAGCCATTGCTCATATTTTACGGGATTCATACACTGAATGAGGCCATGTCCTTCTGCAAGTCAACGCACAACTGGGATGTCGTTTATTTTGTGTCAAAATACATCCATTGTGCCTGTCTAAGGAGACCCCCTTTGGCCAAGCCATAAGCAGTCACTAGCTTATACAGCTATTGTTTATGACTGTCTTATAAGCATTTTAATAGGGCAATTGGCTTTGGAAATTGTCATTTTAGTTAGTAACTGTATTGTATGGAATTTGAACAATGGCTATGACTGAGAACATCTGTCAACTTATGTGTGATTTGGGTGTGTTATTATCTGTATATCATGTTTATTTATGGGGTATGCCCAAGAAGGTATCCCTAGGCACACATTGTGTATGTTTTACTTAAGATATGGCCATTTTGCAAGGGTTTTGGATGGATTAATAACACTTTAAAGTGCTAATAACCACGCGCTGGAAATTCTACAATGAGATTGTTTATATTGGTTTGTTTTTTGTGCATATTGTAAATTGCCTAAAGACTTATAGTCGAATAAAGGATTACACCACCACCATATAATTATACCAGTCACAGAATATTTTGAGATTGCTGATAAGAAGAACAACAAAAATATTGTTGGCCCCAACAATGTTTTTTCTGGGTAAGTAATGACCGGGAAACATTTAGGGCTATAAGGCAGTTATTCCGCTATATAATGTCTACGTTTTTCGATATTCATACCTCCAAAAGTTTTGCTAGAGAAATCCTTGTTTGTCATTGAACGTCTACACTCCTGTTGTGAGTGGGAATAAAACAGATTTGGAAGTATTTGTTTGCAATCTGGAAAATTGACCAAACCAATTAATTTCCAATATTATTGGTGCCAAGTTTTCTTTGGAATTCTTAATGAAAAGCATCATTTCATCAGCATAAAGAGAGACAACTGTCCTATGGGTGAACTTCTGTATACCTCTATGTAAAGGCTTCCCTCTAAAACGTACCGCTAGAGGACCCAATGCTATAGCATATAGCAATGATGAGTGGTAGCCCTGTCATGTAATTCTCTGTAAGTTTAGCGTTTCGGTCATATTACCATTTATTAGGAGAACGTGCTGTAGGATTAGTATATAGCAGATGGGCAATCGCTACAAACATGGGTCTGATTCCCCATTTTACTTAGGATGGCATACATAAAGGGCCATTCGATAGAATCAAAGGCCTTCTCCACACCCAACAGTACTGCTACTACAGGAATTTCTGGTTTCAGCAGGCGCAGCAGCCCAAAAATTAATCTGGTGTTGTACTATATTGATCTGTCTGGGATAAACACTGTTGGATCTGGCATGACACAGGAGTTAATTGTTCATGTTTATAAGTCAAATGGATCTATATGATGAATAATGGGTTCAGCCTTTGTCGAGTTTCAGTAGGATGGTTATTATTGCCTCTTGTTGTATCTGGCAGAGTTCCTCTTTATAAACCATCTTGATAATCCTGAAGGAGATAAGGAATAATTGTATGGCCGAAAACATTATAGAATTTGACAAACAGGCCATCTGTACTGGGAGCTTTCCGTCCTTGAAATTTCCCAATTGCAAATTCTATTGCTTCAGTTGTAAGGGGATTGTTGAAAGCTTCTCTCTGGTCATCACTTAAAAGATCAAGCCTGTCTAATATAAAAAAAAAATTCCTGACAATGATTCCTCGAAAACTGCATAGTCTAACGTTTTGAATAAAATCTAACCAGAATCTTTTCAATACTTGGATCTTCATAATGAGAATTAAACCTCCTCATTGGACAACTTGGAAATTAGGGTGGTTTGTCAGCTGGATTGTAGCCAAGTCGGTCTTCATCCCTTCCCATAGTGTTGTGCTGACCTTGATCTCCTTAAACATCAAACCCTTTTATTTGATTTGCTATTTCCAAAAACCTCCCTAAAGCGTCATGTATTAAAAATATAGTGTAAGTCTCTTCTACTGAATACTTTTGATACAATTCCTTTAACTTTTCTTTATTTATGTCCAGGTCTGATCTAACACATGGGAGGACCTAGGCTTTCTTCGAGATACAAACCCCTCATTTAAAACATTTAAATCCTTCCCATAGCATTGCGTAAGACCCAGCTGAGCCATCATTAATTTAAAAAAATTCAGATATATCTTTCAGTACTTCATTTCTGAAGCTGTCGTCTAGGAGTGCATCTGCTTTAAATTGACACCTAGAAGTGTTATATCGATCCATGGGAATTGCTATTTCGACTATGGCTGGGGTATGGTCCAATAAGGTATGCACAAATATGCCACTTTGCGCCGATAATTTTTCTGAGAGAATGAAAAGGTCTAGTCTGGATTCAGGGTCATGGACTGGTGAATAAAACATTAAGGGGCCGATTCATGTAACAAATGTGCGCTGAAAATCCCAGCGCAAGCAGGCGCAAGGAGGCGCAAGCGTGAGAAAGCAAGCACACGCGCACGCGTGCGATTCAAGGAAGGTGCTGCGCTACTTTCCCACTAGTTGTGCGCCAAATCCGTGCATGGCGCACGCTGGCGCACACGTCTCCAAACAGCGTGCGCTAAGCGCACAGCGAAAGCGCACATAGCGCAGTGCACACAACAAAAGTAGGCGGAACAGGGGGCGTAACACGCGGAATCGGGAATAATGCGTGAAAAAGAAGGCATAACGGGGGAAGTACTGCTGGGAAGTACACGGAACGCCCACATGCACGCGAACCACACGTATTCATGGAATAGAATAGGGCAAACCTGCTCACGGGCAAAGACACGCACAGGCCTAAACACGTCTGCCACACGAAGGCAGGCGGTAGCATCCCTGCGCATTACAAAAGTGTGCACAAATAAAAAGCACGCATATACTGAGTGGGGTACGTTTATTCCTGGGTTCGTGTGAAGTTTTACATGCAAAAGGGCCCTGTGCAGTGGGGCACGTGTATTTTGGGGGGGTGCGGGAAGTTTCACACGCGAAAGTGCCCTGTGCGAGTGGGGTACGTGCATTTCGGGTGTGCGCGGGAAGTTTCACACGCGATTTCAGCAGGGTATGTGTATTTTAGGGGTGCACAGGAAGTTTCACACGCGAAAGTGCCCTGTGCGAGTGGGGTACGTGTATTTCGGGTGTGCGCGGGAAGTTTCACACGCGAAAGTGTCCTGTGCGAGTGGGGTACGTGTATTTCGGGGGTGCGTGGGAAGTTTCACACGCAATTTCAGCAGGGTACATATATTTCAGGGGGTGCGTGGGAAGTTTCACACGCGATTTCAGCAGGGTATGTGTATTTCGGGGGTGCGCAGGAAGTTTCACACGTGATTTAAGCAGGGTACGTGTATTTCAGGGGGTGCGCGGGAAGTTTCACACGCGATTTCAGCAGGGTACATGTATTTCAGGGGGTGCGCGGGAAGTTTCACACGCGATTTCAACATGGTACGTGTATTTCGGGGGTGCGCAGGAAGTTTCACACGCGATTTCAGCAGGGTACATGTATTTCAGGGGGTGCGCGGGAAGTTTCACACGCAATTTCAGCATGGTACGTATATTTCAGAGGTGCGCGGGAAGTTTTACACGCGAAAGGGCAACGCCCATGCGCGATACGTCACAGACGCGCTTACGCGCTAAGGGCCTTTGGTCCAATGAAATCGCGTACGTGTGCTTACGCGCTTAGGCGCTAAGGGCCTTTCCTCGAATTACACGCTGACGTGCAATTTGTTCACGTGCCAAATCACTCCGTATCAAGCTGGCCACGCGAAAACACACGGAAGACCATGCTCTGGCCCTGAAGGCCATTTTCCTGCCCCCCAGAGCCCCGAGCACGCTCCCACCTGCCATCTGCTGCTGCCTGACTGCCTGCTGCCCACGTGCCCTGCTATTTGGTGCCTGCACATCAGCCATCTGCAGGGGTCCAGTGGCTGTGTCCACCCCTGCTGGAACAGAAGACTCCCGACTGGGATACCATCGCTCCACAGCCCAGCCCCAGGACCCAGTTGCCCACCCACACCTGCCTCGGGGGTCGCCATGTCGGGGCAAACACCATCTGAGACCACTGGCAAGCCCCAGCCAGAGGGGCAGAGGGCCACCAGCTTCAGTCAGAAGGAAGTTGGTGTCCTGGTGGAGCATGTCCTGGGGCATTATGATGCCCTCTTCGGAACATCACGCGCCAACAAGGAAGGACGGGATAGGATCTGGGACGACTTTGAAGTTGCCATCAACGCGGAGGGGGTGGCAACCCGCAACATCAAGCAAATCAAGAAGCGCTGGGAGGACTTGAGGTCCAGGACCCTCGTAAAGGCCCGGCACCTCTTGGAGGGGGGCCGGGGCAGCATGAGTACCATCCAGATGAGGGACCTGGAACGCGTAGCCCCAGCGCTCCATGCCCAGATCCTTCAGAGGCAGATCCATCTGGAGTTGAGCGGTAAGTGGCCAAGCATTGCTGTGTGAGACAGGGCATGTTGCAGGGTGCTGGTTGTCTGATACTTGCCTGTATGTCTGACATAGGCCATGTACGTATGTGTGTGTGCAGGGACATCATGGTCATGCATGTGAGACCAGTAATGTGTGAACCACATGGTAGGTGCATGTGTTACAATGCAACATGAGGAGCAGGAAGCGGAATGCACACGTTAATGCATGCCTGTCTCTGTTATTGGACATGGATGGGGTGTGAGAGATGGGTGTTGCAGTCATAGACATGTATGGTGTCCATGTCTGTGTGTCTGACTTGCGTGTCTGTGACTTGTAAATGCCATGGATGCATGACACATGTCTGTGACAATGTTCAGATTCACTGATGCAGCCTACTCATCCTTGTATCCACTGTGTCTGGGGTGTACAAAGCCAGATGGATGAAACTACAGTGAAGTGTGTGTATGTGATAGGCATGACCCATGATGCATGTGAGTTTCAAACCAGCATTGTATGTTTCAAGAGTCATTGTACATATATGCTAATGTCCATTGCATGCGCCATGCCTGTTACTGCATGTGTTTTGCCTGCACTGACCCATGTGTTGTGGAGGGACAAGATAGAAGTGATGTTTGACAGTGCCACTCATCTGCTATTGCTTCCTGTCTAGGGGACCATTGTACAGTACCCTGATGCTTGTGTTCTATGTCTCCCTCTACACAGCGGCAAGTGATGAAGAGGGCGGAGACGGCGCTGTGGAGCAAAGCCCCCACCGGCCGGCGACGCAAGGCCCAGTCACCCTCCCAGAATTTACCATCGTCTGGGACCGAGGGGCCTGGTGCTGCGTCTGCCACTACGGCTGCAGTGGAAGGGGTGGGTGAGCCCACACAGGGGCTTGCAACGGCGGAAGACGGTGTGGAGCCATCCAGGTTGGTGGTTTCCACAGAGGAGGAGGAGGCCACTACTGAGCCGCACATGGGGCCTCGTGGGGGTGGTACCACTGGTGCAAGTGGGGCAGTCCAGGAGCAGGGGCAGGAGGCAGCACAGGTCGCCATGGAGGGGCCTGTGCATGTCACTGTCCCTGACACTGTGACTGCACCACCATGCACCAGCAGGGATGCCCCATCCCAGGCCCGTCCGCAGGTAGGGGGGATGTCCATGTCATCTGACACTCCTCTACCTGCAGACGAAGGGACCCCTGGCCGTATGGAGAAGGTCCTGATTGGTGTCGCATGCGTGACATTCGTGATGACGTGCGTGCTTCCCGGGGGGAGCACGCACGTCATCACAAAGAGCAGCGTGCCGACGTGGCCCAGTTGGGAGTGTCCATGGTTGGGGGTTTTGTACATGTGTCGGCCACTCTGGCGGCCCTCACCTCCTCTGTGGAGACTATGCGCCAGTCATTCTCCATGCCGTCTTCGGCCCAGATGCCACCAGGGCCCCCTGTGGACCTGCCCTGACCAACGCAGCCATCTCGGTGGGGATCCCATCCCTGCCACAGTCGGGAGTCGGAGGTCCAGCTGGGGTGGACACCACAGCAACTGGACCCCAGCAGATGGAGGATGTGCCGGCATCATCGGGCAGGGCACGTGCACGACGGCGTCGGTGGATTCCATCAGCCTGGATGCCGTCGTGCTGGCAGAGGCAGTTGCGTCGGAAGCAGCGGCAGGCTCAGAGTGGGAGGCATCATGACTCGGGGCCATCTACATCAGAGGGGCAGGCATCGGCCGGAGGGCAGGAGGACCCTGGAATGGGAGTGTCTTCCGTGTGGCAGGGGTTGGGCCAGCAGATAGGTGCGGAGCGGCGGCGGGCGGAGGAGGCACGGCTCACAATCGTCAGGGTGGAGAACTCCATGCGCAGGGCGCTGAGGCGGGCTGAGTGCCTCGAGGGAATTCGCAGGGAGTTGGAGGTGGACATCGGGTTATCCCTGCGACACCTCGGGGCCAGAGAACACGCCCGCCTCCAAGACATTGAACAGGAGTTCGATGATGCCCTGGCCCATGACATCAACAAGTGAGCCATTGGACTTGCCCGCCGCCATTGTATATAGTTCATTAGTGTTAAGTTTCATTTCTTTTTTTTTTCATTTGGGGCGCATGGACTATGCCCCACATTTTTGTATATAGTTAGTAATTAGGTAGGTTTCATTGTAGGTTTAATTTATGTCGTTGGGCTCATGGACCCTGGATTTGCTATTTGTACATAGTTTTACAGTGGATTTTTCCCCTTAATCTTTTTTTTTCTTCACCATGGAGCAATGGATATTACGCTTTTCTTTCCCTTTGGATTTGCTTTCTTGGACGGTGACTTCGGACACATTTTCATTTGGATTATTTTGGATTAGCATTTTATTTATTTATCATTTTTTGGGACATACTGCATTTTGATTATTATTGGCATTATTGTGTGTTTTGATTTCATTTCCTTCATTTTGACTTGAATACATTTTTGTTTCTTACTTCAATATGTGATCTTCTCTCATTGGTTTCATGCATGTCACAATGTGGGTTTTCTCAGTCATGTGTTGCCATTGTGTGGGTCAGACAGACTTGTACTCATGCGCATACTGCTTATTTGTGATCTATCATGTAATGGGGATTTCAATTTGGAGTGAATGTAAAGCTTGGTTGGGTGTTTGGACTGGGGTGGCATGGGGTGGGATTTGGGTGGCCATAAGAGCCAGGGATCTAGATTGTGATGACGTGTTGGCTGGGGGACATGTGTCGGGGCCTGCTGGCAGGTGCCTGTCAATGCTGGGGTGATGGGGGTGCTGGGGGACATGTGTCGGGGCCTGCTGGCAGGTGCCTGTCAATGCTGCGGGACTGGGGGTGCTGGGGGACATGTGTCGGGGCCTGCTGGCAGGTGCCTGTCAATGCTGCGGGGGTGGGGGTGCTGGGGGACATGACCAGGGGTGCAGGGTAGTCCCCTGTGGTGTGTGCTGCCTGCAGGGGCCATGGAGAGGGTAGAGGGGGACACCTGGGAGGACCCACACTGCGAATTCACGTGTAGGACTCCCCGCGCACCCCCAAAATATGTATTCCCTGCTCTGACAGCAAAATCCCGTGTGAAACTTCCCGCGCACCCCTGAAATACACATACCCTGCTGAAATTGCGTGTAAAACTTCCCGCGCACCCCTAAAATACACGTACCCTGCTGAAATTGCGCGTGAAACTTCCCGCGCACCCCTGAAATACAAGTACCCTGCTGAAATCGCGTGTAAAACTTCCCGCGCACCCCTGAAATACATGTACCCTGCTGAAATCGCGTGTAAAACTTCCTGCGCACCCCTAAAATACACATACCCTGCTGAAATTGCATGTGAAACTTCCCGCGCACCCCTGAAATACACGTACCCAGGCCAATCGCGTGTAAAACTTCCCGCGCACCCCTGAAATACACATACCCAGGCCAATTGCGTGTAAAACTTCCCGCGCACCCCCAAAATACACATACCCCACTCGCACAGGCCCTTTCGCGTGTGAAACTTCCCGCAAACCCCAGTAATACACGTACGCCACTCGCACAGGGCCAATCGCGTGTGAAACTTCCCGCGAACCCCAGTAATACACGTACCCCACTCGCACAGTCCCTTCGCATGTGAAACTTCCCGCGCACCCCTGAAATACAGGTACCCCACTCGCAGAGGGCAAATCGCGTGTGAAACTTCCCGCGAACCCCAGTAATACACGTACCCCACTCGCACAGGGCCAATCGCGTGTGAAACTTCCCACGAACCCCAGTAATACACGTTCCCTGCTTGCCGTGCTGGTACAGGGTTAGCGCAGCCCTTTGCGCTGGATTGGGGATTTTGAAGGCTTTTCACTGCGCGAGGGGCGTTCTTGGGGGCGTAACTGGTACTGCTGCAGGGTCGCTGCGCCACTATGCGCCACGGCTGGTTTTGGTAGCTAAAATCCATGAATACGCTATGCGCGGAAATGGATTTTAGCGCACGCAGCTGGCGCAGAGATTCGCACGCGCACACTGTGCGCCAACCGCGTGCGCCACTTGTGTGCTAAATTCTATGAATTACCCCCTGACTCTTTTGCGCCGGGATTATGTAACCTTCAAGCATCTGCTAATTTAAAAAACTCACACATTTATCAGAGCTTTTGTGCTGCTCTGTATGTCCTGCCATTCCCCCTATTGTTTTATCAAGGGCAGTATTAACAATGGTATTGAAGTCTGCTCCCCTGATTATTTTCGACTCAATACATTTTTTGACGATTATTCCCAACCGATTCAAAATAGTCAGGGAGTCAAAATTCAGTGCATAACTATTAGAAAGCGTGACTGCGTTCCTTTTATATTTGCCTGATACTGTCAATGTTCTACCTTTTGTATCCTGAAGCATTTTCTGCCGCCTTAAACCCAAGGAGTGATTAATTACTCCTCTAGCATAAGAACAACAGGATTCAAAATACCTATGTCAGCCCGGATTAATAGAAAGCCTGCCTCTGTTTCTTTCTGAGGTGTGTTGCTTGAAAGAACACAACTTTGGCTTTGTGCAGTTCCAAATTTTCCTTGCTTTTATGGGATGTGTGAGCCCACCTGCATTCCATCTAATTATTTTAATTTCAGAGTTTGTGCTCTTACCCCTGCTATCATCTACATTGTGGAGGAACTATATTTTCCAAAATTACAGACATCTTCCCGTGGGGTGATTCCCTCCCTCCATCCCATTCTTCTCCTTTAACTACATGCAATGAACCGTTACCACCAGATGAACTCATCATTGCCAATGTTTTCATATTTATATCCAATATTCCTCTTTACTAAATAACTTAAACCTCTACAACATTAATACCCCATGAACCACCTCCCTCACCCGCACGGATAACCCCCAACAATCATTGGGACCCCTTAAAACTATCACTTCATTATAAGAACAGTGGACTACACTGGGTTGCGCCAGGTTCCCCCACAGCAACCCTAACAGCAAGACACAGAAATCAAGAATCATCCACCTAACAGATCAGTGTGTCTGCCAAAACAAACCAAATCACTTCCCAGCAATAGACAAATTAGTTGTTTCATTATTTTTCACTTATTGGGGGAAATCCCCCCTCCTGTAGCCCCGACTGCTCTCTATGTCTTCCTGGTCCTTCTGGTGTTCCATTGAGGAATTCATTTGCAGCATATGGTTTTGAAAAAAAGTGTGTCTTTCCTTTGAAAGTTAGTATTAACCTTGCTGAGAACATCATAAAATATTTGATTTGTTTCTGGTCCTTCTGGTGTTCCATTGAGGAATACATATGCAGCATATTGTTTTGAAAAAAAGTGTGTCTTTTCTTTGACAGTTAGTCTTAACCTTACTGACAACATCATAAAATATTGGATTTGTTTAAGCTGTAGCGTCTTCTTCACTCCATGAAAGGATTTCTGGGCCGCTTGCAAAGTGGTTGTGAAATCTCGAAAAAAGGCAATAGAATCCTTTTTGTACAATAGAGTGCCTTTCTCTCATGTTCTACGTAGATTGGCATCTCGGTTAAATATCCTCACAATGATACGGCGTGGTAGTCTTCCTGTTATTGGTTTCACTGTTGGAGATTGGTAAGCTATTCGTACTATAAAAACTGATGACAGTTTCAATATGTCTAGCACTTTGGCTACCAAAGACACAACAAATATATTTATATTACCCATGGGGAAAGATTAAGATACCCAAAGTATAGAGGATATTGCATTTAAAACACCCTTTTAAGTCTTAAATATTTGCTTCTATTATTTTAAGTATTTTAGCCATCTGCTTGACCTCCCTCTTCGAGGTCTCAGACATGTCTTCAACTTGAGAGACCATGCTTTCTAGTTCTCCAATCCTAGTACCATGCCCATCAGTTTGCGACTGCAGAAGTTCAACTTTACAAGTCAGACTAATTTGCTATCAATATTGTTTATTCTTGCTTTTAAATCCATGAACATTTCTTATATGCTCAGTTCTTATCCTCTGTCTGTTTGACTTTTTGCATTATCTTGGCGTAAACCTTGACGACCTTCTGGTATTCCATGGCTTCCAGACTGACACTCACTGTGTTTTTTATGTAGATCTGGAAAGGATACCTTAGCTTGATCTTTGTCCGACGTACCCATTTTTTAGAACACTTTCAATTATGAATAAGGCAATTGTTTCGGGAGGTGTCTTGTGTTAGTTATTTGCAGTGACTTTTAAAATCCTTATTTATGCAGATGTACCACATATTCAATTATATATACAAATGGTACTAATTTCTACAATGTTTGTAGTATGATAACAATGGTATAGGGGCCATTCACAATTATATCCTGCTGTTGTCTTGAAGATCACTCACTCTCATTATACTGTGTGCTCTCCTGATGTGCCATGGCTACAGGTAACTTTTGTAGTTAATGTGGCCTTTTGTGAATATCCACCAAAATTCTTACCTGCAGAAGCACACCAATGCAGCCTCAAGGCAGGGGGGCAGAGGGAAAGAGATGTGGCCAGCCATGCAGACCAGGCCAATCCACCCACCCACACCCATTCAACTTCAATTCTTATACAACTGGAGTTCTCCTCCAGCTGGCCGCACTGGACAATGTAGGGTGCATCAATGGGAGCCTCGGCTGTGGATGCACCTCGGGTCAGTTCAGCTATGGTTTGCACCCCATCAGGTTCTGGTTCCATTCAACCATAGTTCTGGCCACTTCTCCAATCTGTTTCTTCCTGTTGGAGCTAGGTCGCAGCACCTGTTCCCTTACCTTGCACGCCACTCTCAGAACCCTCTCCATAGGCCGCAGCAGAGCAAGCGCCCCTTCAGGTTAGCCACAAATCCTTACACCCGTTCAAAACTCCAGTGCAGTGCCTTGCTGGGTTGTGGTATACTTAAATTACACTTTATCCCCAAGGAGCTGCTGGAAGTAACAGGATTAATGTAATCTGCCACAGGGTTATCAAGGGCCCTATAGAAAGGTGACCCTTTTGCTTTGGGCTCTCTAGCACACCAATTGAATTCTTTTTTAAGAGGTATTTTCATGCAGAAAGTCAAGTGCCCTCTGAGCCAATGCCCCATCAGTCAGAAGAAAGGTCATTGTGTCATTAATTTTGTCATGTAACCACACTCATGGAACCAGGGGAGAATTTAAATATAAGGGAAGTAGATGTCATTAGAAGGTGGTGGAGTCTGGAGAAAGTCGGACACAGTCTAGCTGTGGGTGGACAGAGAGGAAGCTATAGTTAAAGGGCAGTGTTTGTGGACCTGAACAAGAACGTATGGAGGCTCTTACATGTTGTGAATGAAGCAGTGAGTATTAGCAAAAATGTGATAGGTCCCGCTAGAACAGTGGCAAGATGGGAAGCTGACTGCTGGAGTCCAGGGCGAGAAGTAGGAGTGTGAGATGCACCCCATTGCAAACTCACAGACACTATGGAGAAGAGAGAGATTGAACAAAGTTGAGAAGCTAAGAGATGGAGATGGTGAAAGCAGGCCTGGTGAAACAAGGAGCACAGAGGCAAAGCTGACCTATGAAAAAGGAGAAGAACAGTCCCTTGTAAATAACAGAATAACCTTAAGCAAGAGATTTAAAAATGTTTGCCATGTCCAGGCTAACCTGCAAAATACGCGCAACCTGTGCAACGATTCTCCAGGTCTTGTCTCTTCTCCCCAGCACGGAGCCCTTTCCTATGAGGCTAAGGAGGTGAGGCTGCTACCCAATAATCCCCCAAGGGGTGGGAATATGTGGGAGGATCTCTTAGGGACTCACCTCCTGTGGATAAGGAAATCCACCTGCGGATAAGCCTCGCTAAAACCATGTCACATAACCCTCTACCTTCATGGACACCCTTTTCTTCCAACATTGATAGTGAAAGCATGTATTATTGTAAGGTTATGACTGTCAAAAATTCAAAACATACTGAGACGAAGAGGAGCATAAGAAGCAAATAGAGTAACCATATGCAAAAACCATTCGAGTACTGTGACAAGTTGGCCCCAAAGGAAACCCAATGATTACTCCATGAAATTAGCATTTCAGTGTTCTGCGGGGAGGACCCAATACAGCAAGATAAAAGCAGAAGAATGACTAACTGAAAGGAAGCAGGAAGAAGAAGAAGTGGAAGTGAAGCCAAGATTTCTCATTGCAAAAGCCAGCAAGCAGCACACAAGTCCTGCCTGGTAGATTCAAACCGGGAGGACCATATGTGGAGAAGCTGTTCCTCCAGGTGAAGGGTGAAGAGAGTGGGACACTACCAGAACATTTCAGGAGCTGGCTCACCCAAAGGAAAAGGCAATCAAGGTGGTGCATGACCACAGGAAGGTGGACCATGAGGTCTGGAAACAGTGCGAGCCACCAGCTGCAGTCTGCTGCAGAGCCGCGCAGGTGTCGGATATTGCAGAAGAAGGAACCCGCGACCACAGGAAGAACCGGAGCTATGTGCCGACAGAGAACAACGTAATGGGAACGGTGGGAAGACCATGAGGGGTCCTGGAAGCCAAAGCCAGAGTGCATCAGGAATATCTGGAGTCATCTCCCTCATAGCAGTGGTCAGTCCAATGCCACTGCTCAAGCATTGTGCATTGGGAGTCATCTCCCTCGCCACAGTGGTCAGTCCAATACCACTGCTCAAGCATTGTGCATCAGGAGTCCACTCCCTCGTTTCAGTGGTTAGTCCAATACCACTGCTCAAGGAGAGTGCTTTGGAAGTCATGCTCTCTGCTGAAGCAGAGTGTGAAAGGAATCATATCCCTTGTCGCAGTGGTCAGCCAAGCACCACTGCCCAAGCAGAGTGTGTCAAGAGCCATCTCCCTCATCAGGGTGGTAACTGGAAGCCACAAAATGCTATGAGTTTTCCTACTTCCTGGAATGAGTTGAAGAGACTAATCTAAGGTTTCTACAAAAATGCTTAAAAAACACTGTGGAGAACCTTTATAGAAGGACCAGGAGTAGGGAGTTATTCTCCTGGCCCCTTCTTATATGACATTGAAGAAATGTCTTCTGCTAGAAGATACCAGGAGACAAGTCGTTCTCCTGGTGAATGAAAACACAAACTTCGCTATAGTGAATGACGTATGTTTAAAGTGTCAGGTTTAGATTAGTTGGTTTCTGATGGAGGACAAGTTAATATGAATTTACAGCCCACAAAATGACCCCTCTCTTTCAGTGTCTTTCTTCTCACACTGGACAAAAGCTTGTATTGATAACATATTTAAAGCATATGCTTGGTCCAATGACATCATTTTAAGAAGCCACCACATTAGAAGGAAGTTGTGTCCAAATTATCCAGGATAAAGTCAGTCATTTTAGCTAGAAATGTCATTGATCCTGTTCACTGAATACACACTATTGTTGATGTAAGGTAATGGACTTCCAACAAATGGTTCAATAAAACATGTCTACACATAACAATATATCTTATCTTATAAAGCCCACCTTAAGGTGTTACTTTGACATGGCTTTGGAAATGTCACGTTATTTTAATCTTTTTTTATATATTGCACCGTCCCCATCATAGTGTTCCAACAATGATGAATAAGGTCCAGATAGTTCTGTACTGTGCCCCGGCCAGGTGTATCCAGACCTCAATCTTTATAAGAATTAAAAATGTTATCAGAGGAGAGGGAGAATGATGGGGAAGCAGAGTAAACCCAATATAAACGTTTTCTGTAGCTTAGAGAGGGGGTGGAAGACAGCAATGGAGATTGTGATCCTTTGCATACCTGTAGTGTCCTTGAAAAGTGATCAGATTGAATTGAAATTATTGTTTATTTATATAGCACCTATACACAATGTGTTTCAATCATAGAAAATGTGATCAGCATACCACTGATCAGGAAAAGGGATAAGGCAAAATGCTGCTAGGAGCAAGCGTAAAATCTGTGATGGCTATTTTGAGTACTTTAGAGAAGTACTGAAGTTTGACAGCAAGCATTTAAAGGATGGGCTTGAGTTGTGTTCCAGCATGCTATTGAAGTATGAAGGCTTGTTTGTCTGTTAGGTGTTACCAAAAACCTTCAGTCCCAAGACAGAGAAATGTGGGATTACCCGCCTAGTTATCACTATTTGTATTTATATTTATTTGAAGAACAGTGATGTCAATTTTGATCAGCCATGACCTACAATAGCACATTTACAGGTGGCGGAAGAATTCCCACAAAGGGTACCTGTGACAATAGCAGAAAGGTGAGAACAAGTAATGAGCCAGTTTATGAGGGTGTAAAACATGAGGACATATAGCAGGGACAAAACAAAACAAACAGAAACAAAATGTATATATAAAAAAGCAAGTGACATACAAAAATAATATTAACCTAGGCTGGCAAGTTCTTCAAACTAAAGTGGAGTATTAATTAAGTATTTAAGATTATATTATTAAGCATCCCTAGAAGTAGTGGGGACAGGTAGGGAGGATGGGCGAGAGGGTAGGCAGAGTTTCCTCTTTACTGAAGTTCAAGCCAAGCTTTTAAGAGATCCACAGTCGGGCTGGCTTTGATTGATATAGGCAGCGGGTTCCAATGGAACAGGATGAGTAGGGAGAAAGAGTGGAAGCGAGAGGGGGCACAAGGAGGTTATGGGACAGTGAAGTTGAGTGCAGAGGAGGATCAGAGGGAACAAGAAGGAGAGTAAACTGAGATACAATCAGACAGGTAGTGCAGAGTAAGACCATGGATAGCTTTGTAGACTAGGACAAGGAACTTGAAAAGAATGTGTATGTGCATGGAAAGCCAAACAGCATGCTATCACTGCGTAGAAGTGGGGGTTGATCTAGGTAGGTTGTAAAGACTGCAGGTAGCTAATATGAGGACTTTGTCTAGAGAGAGGAGTACAGAGTAAGGCCAAGTAGTAAGGTTGAGTAGTAGTCCAGTTTGCTGAGCACAAGAGTGAAAATTAGAGTTTTTGTAGAGTGGTTAGTAAGAAAAGGAGGAATTTTCTGGATTTTGAGGAGGTTAATACAAGCAGCAGATGTAGTGGTAGCTCTGAATTGTTGCAGTCGTAGGTCGCTAATAAAGAGGACTGCGATATTGTAAGCTTGGGGAGAGGGAGCAAGAAGGTCAGGCATGAAAGAGATAGGAGAGAGGATGGGAGGCATAGCATTGGAAGCTGGTGGAAAGATGACTTCCATTTTTGAAGAGTTCTGAATGAGGCAGCAAAGAGTCCTCCAGTGACGAATTGCAGTGAGCCAGTTTGCAATCTGTACAGACATGGCTGGGGTGAAGAAGGGAAAAGAGAAAAATATTCGAATGTCAACAGCAAAAAGGTGATAGTGAAAGCCAAATGATGATATCAGTCTTTCTAGGGCAGAGGTATAGAGGATAAAGAGCTGAGGTCCGAGGATTGATCATTTGTGGATGCCAACAGGGAGCGGGCTGAAGTCAGAGGTTTGCAAGTTCCAAGATATTTTAAAGAATCGACCTTCCAGATAGGAGGCAATGCAGGCAAGAGCAGATCTGTGAAACCCAATGTCATGGAGAGTGAGGAGGAGAAAGTAGGAGTGATCGAGAGTGTCAAAAGCAACAGAAAGGTCAAAAAAGATGATTATAGAAGAGAGTTTAGAGTGGTGAGCTTTAGAGAGAAAGTTGGAGACATGCATGAGTGCAGTCTCGGTGGAGTGTGTACTCGAGAACACAGATTGAAGTGGCTCTCCAAGGCCATTATCCCCAAGGTACTTAGTGATCCGAACAAAGACCACCCGCTCAATGACTTTCAAATAATGGGGTTGGATAGAAACTGGGTGATAGTTTGCTGGGATGTTTGTGTCAGCAGAGGTCTTTTCAGTAGGAGTAAGACAGTTGCAGATTTGAAGGTGGCAGGGAAGAGTACAGCTGAACTAGAGAGTAAACAAGTTCAGAGAGCTTTGGGCAAGTGAGTGAGACTACATTTTTGACCACTTGGGGAGCAAAAGGGTTGATAGGAGAACTGTGAAGGATGTGTGCTAATTCAATACGAAAGGTAGGGGAGAAGCAGTTGCGCGCACAAGAGGTAGCAGTGAAATGCGGCGGATGGAGGGGTGGGGAGGGAGACAGAGGAGGGCTGTAAGCCAAATGCTAAAGATATTAGAGGGAAAGTAGTGAGCAAAGTCATTAGCAGAAATGGAGGAGGCAACGGATATTGGCATGGGAGGGGTGAGCCAAGATTGAAGGAAAGATTAATGTTTGAGGGGGTGATTGTGAAGGGAGGAGATTAGGTTTGTGAAGTAGGAGGATTTGGCAGAGTTCAGTGCAGAGGTTAGGACATCAAGGCAATCATTGTAGGCTAGGAGTAAGGAATGTGTCCTTAATTTGCACCAGCATCAAAGGTCACAGCACGTGTTTGTTTTGCAGTTCTCAATTTTAGATGCGATCCAAGGACGGGGATGGGAAGGTGTGAATGTGCGAGCAGGATATGAAAGGGGCCCCTAGGGGACCCTGACGTCTATGGAAACAAGGCGGGTCACCAGACACGATAGAGACGCCAGACATGAGGTTGTATTCCCAAAGCTAGGGTTTTATTGCAAAGCAAAAGTCTCAGTTGGCCAACTCGGTCTCACGCCCCGCAACATGTATCTCTAGACCTCGAGGAACGCAAAAGAGTGAATTACGTACATCAGTTACATACATACAAAATGCATATCAAACAATCAGCTATGACATGTTTAACACCCCCCTTTATTGGGTTTCTTTGAACTTGGTGTGATGATGGACATCTCCGACGACTATGACACCTTCAAACATCTATTCTAGTAACAATTTGCAATTTGTGAGTGCGAAGGCATCTTTCGGTTATTGAATAGAACACGGCACTTCTGTTCTTGGAAGCGAACTACATACGGGGGGAGTTGCATTCCGGACCTTGCTATCTATCAGGTGATATTCGCGTCCTGGGAGCCGACATGCTCTAGCGGGCTCAGCAAAGGGGGGCCGTTAGAAAAGCATAATTCAAGCCTTTAGCGGTATTATTCTAACATATTCTACCATATAACGAGACTGGCTGGCAGCTGTGAAATGATTAAATGCCCTGCAGCTCTGCTTCAAGGCTACATTAAGGAGGGAGCCGGGAATTCTTCCTGGCGCTGCCTACGTTTGTGTTTCAGCAAACTCTTGTTATCCTCACGGCCCTGCGGCCTTGTCCTTTTCACATACAGACAACAATGTTCCACAGTCGAGCAGTGTAAGCGGAAAATATACTGCGAAGCAATAGGAACAGAAAGCAATGAGCAATGGTTAGAAAACAAAATGGCGATTCTTGTTACATCAAAATGGTCGTTCATTGGCAAACTCGAAAACCTATATTCTGTCGTATCGTGCATGAGACGGTTGGCCCACGGCCACCAAAATGCATTTGCGGTCTCAAAGTAGAGGTATCCGTATTTCTAGACTGACAGATAGTGTTGGACAAATGGAGTAATAAATGCATAGTGAAAGCCACAGAAAGCACTGTCAATGGAAGAGGCATGAATAAGGGAAAGATAAAAGGAGAGAGGTCCTCATATTATCACGGTAGTGGTCGAGAGAGATTTCCACTTAGTCATTGAAGAGGGGAGAGGAGGAATAGAAAGTGGAGGGACTGCAATGTTAAAGTGAATAATGGAGTGATCAAGGGAGAGGGGTCAATAGAGAGGCCAGTGGAAGAGAGTGAATTAAAGAGAAAGACCAGGTCAAAAAAGTTCCCACCAGAGTAGGTGGGCTGGTTGCGGAGGGAGTAGAGGAGTGTTCAGATAGAAGGGATTTAAGTTCAAGGCAGGTGGCTGCAGAGGACCTGGGATGGGTAAAGTCCCCCAACATGACAATAGGGATGTTAGTAGGAAGTGACTCTGTGATAGCAAGAAATAAAAGTTGAAAAGGTTAAGAGGAGGGTTAAGAGTCAAAGTTGGCAGTGATGTAAGAAGTCTTGTTGTAGAGGGAAGGTGCATTCCCGAGGCTAAATGAAAGAGTGGAAGGAGGTGGGGGAGAGGAGCAGGTGTTCTGCGGTAGACGAGGGGGAGAGATGAGGTAGGAGATCCGGGGACCACAGAAGTGTCTTATTTGAGGAGTGCAGGTGCAGAGGGCAAGGAGGACGATGGGGAGGCCAGATACTGATGGCAGCGGTTGCACCAAGTTGAGGTTGAAGGCTATGAAAGAAGAGAAGGAGAAGAGTGAGTACAAGGAGGAATGGAGTGAAATCAAGATGCATGATGAAGGGTAGAAGAAATAGACAAGTGAATGAAGAAATGGTGCAGCACAAGAGAGAGGAATGGTACGTACATACGTACATACGCAGAAAGGGAATGGGTGGATGGCTGGCTGAGAAGAAGCAGCTGTAAATTCTGTATTCAGTAGAATTTGCCTATTGGTAACCAAATGACAGTTAACAGACTCAAAACAGCAATGTTCCTTGGTCCTTGTACATAAAAGAAGCTCTGTGGTGTGGTGAATGGACAGCCAATTGATTTGAGGGATCTCTTTGCATGGATGCAAACGTAAAGAAAAGGGTGAGCTTGGTAAAGTGCTGGCTTGAGTGTTCTGGCCCTAACCCCTTTTCAGGGCCAACATTCCCAAACTGGGAGCTGCTTTTGGCTCTGTAGATGCCCTTGCTGGGTGCCCTGGAGACTGAATAAGGAAATCAGTGTGTGACATGTTTATCTGGGAGCCAGTCACAGTGCTCTAGATGGCTTCCATACTTGCAGGCAGTACTGTGTGTTGTAGGCACAGCGAGCATCGTTTTGTACGCAGGGTCCTCAAATGATGCAAAGGGTCCCCTCGCAAAGCAGGATGTGACCATGGAAAAGGCAAAAAAGTAGTGACAGATCCATGAGTGCACTCTGTGAAAGTTGAGTGATGCAGACACGACAGGGAGTGTGGACTGTCCCTCAGAGTGCCATATCTGCAGTGCCATGTGATGGGGTACGGGCATGATAGGATTGGAATGGTGACATTTACCGTGTGATCAAAGAGGCCAAAAACCATCAAAATTGTCAAAATGTTGTTTCCAGAGAATTGAAGCTAGTTCCAAATGGTGCAATGACATATGTGTTGCCATGTCGATACCTTTTGATTTCCAGGTCATTTTCGTGTCTGCCTCCCAAGACGTAAGACCTTTAAAAGGGTGTTATTGGTCAGGAATGATACTTTGTACACGGTTCATATCCTATCCTGAACCAAACTTACACTGTCTGTAGAGAACTCTACTTTAGCAAGCTGAAAGTGTTTTCCTGCATCAAGAAACACTCTGCGTTACCCATAAGTTTCCCTTTAATATCTTGGTATAGTTTTCTTGCCATGTCTTTGTACACCATATGTACTTGGGCTTTTTTCAAAGTCCTCAATTGTAATCTGTTGCTCCAGGGATAGAATGTTGCATTCATCCAACATGCACAGTCCACCTTTTAGTGCAACATCCTTTTAAGAAGTCCCCTGTCTTTGTTTTGGGGTAATGCATTGAGTGGCAAAGGCATCCAGGTTAAAACACTCCCAGCGTTATGCTGGTCCCAGAGGTTGCTTGGGGGATGGTGGGATCTGGTGGTCAGACCCAACCACTCAGCGTTGATCTGGAAGGGAATCATGAAAGCATGATTTGCAATTCACTGTCCCTTTAAGAGACTCACTCATGCCCAACATGCAAAAACGTGCTGCTGTATGCTCTAAGAATAGCAGGCCTTCACATAAAGATACATTGCAAGAGAGAGCTTCGGTCCTAATGTATCCTTTGACACCTCGAATGCACTTTTGTGCGAATCTGGCAGCACAGCACAAGCACCATAGTCCACTGAAGAAAACAAACAATTTCAAAGCTGACTGTTCACTGGTTTGCATGTTACAAATGCCAAATCCAAAGTGGTGGCTGGAAGTGGACCTGCAAAGGACCTGCGCCTTACACCACTACAACATGTAAAACTATAATAGATAACCAGTCATGCTCACACACCAATTATGACTCACCCTCAATGGCACAAGAGGAAAATGGTCGGGGTGAGGAGCTATGTCCTGATAAAAGCAGTAGGCTGCTCAGTCACTTGGAGAAGGAGCAGGAGGACATTTGGTGATGGTTAAGGAAGAAAGTAGGTGGAGACTGAGAGAGAGGTGTGGTTGAAGGAGGCTAGGTAGAAGCTTCTAGAATACCTGGAGAAGAAAGGTGAAAGGATTGTAAAGGTGGCAAGAAGGTTCTTTGGCAAAAGAATGGAGGGAGGGAAAAGAACAAAGAGAAAATGAGAGGAGGAGATACATCAGTAGGAGAAGTGAGGATGGAGAGAGGAGGAAAGGGAACATCAAGCCGAGTGAAGAGGAGGAACAGCGAGTGGAAGAAAGGAGGAAAGGCTTGGTGAGGTGGTTGCCAGTGACGTCAAGTGAAGTGGGGGAGTGAGGGTTGCAGAGACACTGGAGTCTGATGCTGGAAATGCATTGGAGGGACAGGGCCTCCGTATCCTCGTCCTTTACTGCCTTTTATTGTGTGTTCTGTTGTGTTTTCCATGCAGGAGTTCATGTGGGACGGTGCAGCTCTCTCTTTTGGTTTTGGTGAACAGATCCATGGGATACCATTATGGCACCCATGGGTGGGGGTACAACCCTGTGCCCCTAGTGTATGTGTTTGGGCACCTGTGTGTGGCCCACAGAGAAGGGTATGGGCTGGTGGCAGCTCCGTGCTGAATTGCCTGGTGCCCTAAGTGTCCTCCATTTTGGGATGCCCAGGCCCTGTCATTGGAATTGGTAGATTCCTGATGGAGGCAAGACGGCCCCGGTGGCCTCTTGCCTTCCATCGCCTGTTACCTTGATCTTCCCGACGTCCCGGGAAGCCCTGACTCTGTCCCTTCCCCCTGACTGGCTGTTGGGTGGAAGCTCCATATATGGTAGTGTGGGGGAAGTGCTGACCAGACTGGCTAGAGCCTTCCCAACGACCGTATGTTGTGGGTACGCCTGTGGGTGGGACCTGGGTGAATGGAGTGTGTGACGAATATGCACCTCTTGTTGTGGATGTCTGGTATCTAGTGTTTGACACAATGACTGAGATAGCCCTGCCCGAAACCGGTATGAGTGCAGTGTGTAGTGTTGAATGGCGTGGTACTTGTCCGAATCCACATTCTGTGTTATGAGTGTTTGGATGGAGAAGAAGGGCCTGAATGCACCGTATGCCTGATTGGCTGACAGACTGCTGAATGCCCTTCGTAGTGATTGGATGCTCAAGAGTGACCCAGCGGAATGAATGGGAGATTAACAGTATATCTGGGGACCTCTCACTGCTAGGAATCGTGTTCAGAAGTTTTCAGCTGAAGTCCAACCTACGAAGAGTAACTTGAGTGAAACTGAAGCTTGACCTTGAAGCCCTGCTGGAAGAGAAGACCTGCTGTTGCTCTTCTTCATCAATCTGAAAGGTGCTTTGTCTCCAAGGACTGACCCGGAGAGGACCTGGTAAGACACCCTCTTCCCAAGCTACGAGGGACCATCGTGCACCAGCTGATCTTTGCCAAAGCTCCCTGGTAGACAGACCTTCAGCATGCTGCCGACCCGAGACGGGGACTGCCGCGGAATCCCAAGGAGAAGCGCCCGGACTGTTGTCCGCCACTGTCGACAACCGCTGTCGCTGACCGGAGCCGCCGTGCTCCCGTTGCCTAAGAACTCTTGATTCCAGGATGCTCTCGTCTGCATCATCGCCCGTCTGATCCCGCTGGAGAAGGCCAGGCCGTCGACACACCGAGGAGCATCCCCCGGTGGGCTTCCCGCCACCCAAAGACCACAGAGACGCCGATGACTCAACGCCCTTGGTGGGCCTTGCTGGGCCACAGTTCTTCAAACTCTTTGCGATCCAGAACTATCGACATCGAGGTTGTCACAATCACACTAACTGGAAGGAAGAGAGATCGACACTCTCCCCTGAACCACGGAAGCCGAATGAACTTGACCCTCCCACCGTGGTTGGCACAGGCGCCTGAGTTAGGAAACAGGTTGCCACATGGCAGCCAATGGGGGGAAGAGGGGTTAGGGAGAGGTTGTGGATAGGGAGGGGAATTTAGGAACACAGGAAAGAGGATAAGGAAACTCCTAAGGTGGATGGGACTGGGGTAACACCAGGAAAAAACCCTACTCTAACTCACATAGAATGAACAGAAATATCACCTGCACTATTAACATATACCTGATTCCTGAATAGCACACCTTAATACGTGTACTGTACCCTGCTCTGAAATATCATTTTCATACAACACATAAGCAAGCAATATGACCACACATAAGGGAAAGCTTCCCAAAATGATTAGACAATACACATGGCCCTTCGGGCAGCGTTAGCAACATACAACATAAATGCATTTCCTTTAGTTCATGGCACTAGTGAAATGTCGTTGTCCATATGCAGTACTTCCTGCATTAACCCACACAAGATTGGCAAAGTTCTTGAATTATACGAGTAACCAACACACTTTAGTTTTTGCACACCGATTGAATTCAAAGAGATTAGGGCGTTACTTATCTCAGGTCTGGGTAGCACGCAGGACTTCCCAGACAAATATTGAAACAGCGATAAATCATTCTAAGCAGTTCAGGAAATATATTGCCCCCACAAGTATTTATCTTGAGTCTGGGGAGCCCCGTGGGACTTCCCAGACGAAGAACAGCAAGCGTTGTCTCTGCCGGCTACTCAGCGCCCCTCCTGCTCCTATCGCACCGTGAACGCGTGCGATCAAATGTTTCTCCCATGCATCTTGTTTCGTCGCACGCGGACGCCTTCCTCCTGTTGCCGAACGCGGCAGCCTGCCTCCTGCTCCAAATCAACAATAAACCACACCTGCCCACCGCCGTTGCCTGCCTTTAAGCTGCCTTGATTCTTGATGCAGTACAGCTGGCAAGGCGCGCACAGGCCAAACTACAAAATAACACAAAGGATGCTGGGAACTGAAGTTTCCTTGTCCTTCCAGCACATAATGTCTCAATAGGCGTATTTTAGCACTCCACGCCTGTGCCAACCCTGATTCCTGACAGAGGTGCCCCATACGCCTCTTCCTTGCAGGACGTTTACTCTTCCCCGTCGACGAGCACCGCTAGGAACGAAGCTGCCACTTCACCATCAAAGCTCACCCTGTTCTCCGTCAGATGTTCAACGACACGTGACTCCTGCCTTAAAGGGAGGACACTCAAGAAAGGCTGTCGATTCCCCGACGAGGAACGCTACAACGCCAGGTACTTTGGGGTTGCAGAACTATTGGGAAGTCTCTTGTGAACCATATATGGACTGGGCTTGTGATATCTTTATTCTACAAGTTGCCCAGGTGGGGGGATCTCCACACAGAACTGTGTCTAGGTATCGGGGCCAATATTCTGCCTATTGTTCTACCAAACTGCTTTCCTCTTATATCTATTGTTGGTTTCCTTTCCGAACTGATTTGTGTGACATTTAACCGTACAGTTGATGCACTTTAAAGAGATCTAATAGTAATTGTGGTACCACGTAGAAACTGTATATTTGCCATTATAGATAACCGAGTACAAAGTGAGTTACCGTGATATTGTACATAACCATTAGAATATTAATTATATAAAGACTGTGTTTTAACTAATACAGTGTGCGGACATTCCTTTGTTGGTGCTTGGGGACTACACTGTACTTAAGAACCAGCCTGCATCACCTCCTGAGAAGCTAGGCCTTGATTGCTCGTCCATTGCTAACGTAATAGAGAATCTTGTCAGGGGTCCTCTGTGCCTATCCTCTACCATATAGAGAGCGGACGTACAGAACCCCCTCCGGTGTCTTTACATCTATGCAGAAAAAAGAGGAGGTTGGATCGAAATAAAGAGGAATGGGGGAGAAATCGGGTGGTCAAGATTGTAGGCGCCCTCAAGGGGTGAGATGAGCTGACAAGTGACCCTAAGGGGACCCAGGAAGTGAAGGAAGGTTGGGAAAAAGGGCCCAGTGAACCATAATAGCCACTTGAGGTTATTGAGAAGGAGAACATTGGAGATAACCCCGGGTGGAGCGAGTTGGTAGAGAGGTGAGAAGGATAAGCCATTGAGCCATTGAGCTAATTAAGCAAGAGGACTATCAGAAAAAGAAGTTTGGAAGAGAGGGTGTAACAGGCCCTGAGGCCCTGAGGAGATAGAGGTGACTGGGATTTGTGTGGTGAGCCTTGAGCCTGAGATCACAAGAATAGTGATAAGAGAAGAGAGGGACTTTGCCATCATCCCTTAGGTAAATAAATATGACAAATTGGTGAGGAGGAGTCTAGAAGTCAGCTAGTCGGTCACTAGAATCAAGACCCTTAGACAGGGACATGGTGGTAGCATTAACTGCACAATATAATAAGTAGCTCCGTTGAAGCTTCATTTCCTTACTCTGTTTTGTGTGTTATAGTGTTTCTCTGATAACAGAAAGGACACATACCCGCTGTTTGAGGTAATGTGTATTTGAGTAAAATCCCTGTGTGTTAGTTGGTAAGGAGCAACACACCACTCCTCTCTGCAGCAAGTCATTCACTGTCCGCTCATTCTTCATCAGACATTAGTCTTATCTTCCATTGTCAAATAGCTGACTCTCTATTGTCACAGTCTTTTATTGTGCTTCTCTCTCTCTCTCTGTCTCTCATTATATGGGTTTCTCTTCTATTGGTATGCAAGTCTTTCCCCAGATACAACTTCCTGTGGCTTCTCCCACCACCATCCCCTTATGCCTCTTGGGTCTCACATTGTTTCCATGAAGTAAATTACTACGTGGTCATTTACTTCATTGAAATTACTTCAGCAGTTTACTTTGACATGTATTTTTTATGGGTCAAAGGGGCAGTGGGCAGGGGTTTGGGATAAGGGTTATAGTGAAGGGGGGGTTGTGGGTGTCCCCCCATAAAGAAATACATTTTGAAGTAAACTGTCAAAGTCATTTTACTAAGTAAATTACCACAAAGTAATTCACTTTGTGGAAATTACACAAAACTGCCGCTGGAACTAGATACAGCTTGTCTCCCCATAACCTTCTTCAGTTTGTATCGCAGCCCCTCCCACTAGCCTTCTTCTATATTTGGCCCACTCATGTTTACCTTTTACGCCTGCTCTTTTGGAAAACTAATTTCCTCCTTTGGCTTTAACTATCACCTCTTTGCTGCTAATACTCCGATCCTCTCTTCTTCTTCACACCTGCAGTCTCTGAATGCATAGCTAACTGCCTAACCACCATTTGACAGATGCTCAAATCTTCAAACATGGAAGTTATCTTAGTCACAGCCTTCAATACCAACCCCAATCTTTCTTCTCCTATCTTTTCCCCTCATCCTCAACCCCTCACTGATTGCTTGTAACCTTGGGGTTCTTTTTGCTAGTTGCTCGTAACACTTCCAGTTCATCATTGCCACTGCCACTGCAGCCAGCCCCAACCTCCTAAACATTGAGAAAATACTCCTAAACCTCATACATCAGTCAGAAAAACTCTAATCTCTACTTTAGTTGTCAGCAAGCTGGACTACCCTGCAAGTCTTGTTCATGGTCTTCCCCTTTGCTCTATGTCTTCCTTCAACAAAGTTCCCTACTTTGCACCAAGCCCCTCTTCAACCTTGCCAGATATTCCCCTACTTCTTCTCACTTTGCCCAAGCTGGATGGCCCCCTATGGAAAATCTTCTTCGCTTTATGTTCCTTCTACTTCTCTTTGAATCCACCCATGGTCTTTTCCCCATTATCTAGCTGACTTTATCTCCTCACCCCTCTGTAACTGCTCAGTCCCCAGCCTGCCCTGTGCCTCCTCCGGCTCTCACTCACGCTGCCTACTCGCCCCGGTTATCAGTGAGAGCCCAACAGTGAAACACTTCAATTCAAGAATAAGGCTTCATCTTTTAATGAAGGGAGGAGCCATCTTACCCACCCACCTTCACATTCTCACTGACTGGCCAACCCACCTCTCAATTTTGGCTGTCTGGACTACTCTCTGTAAATTGTAATGGTGTAAATACTATCCTCAGACTGTTAATATTATAATATTTATGTGTTGTTTCTACCATCCTGTCGTTGGTATATGTTAAAACTATTATCCTTTCTTCAACTGGTCCAACTCATATCCAACATTTGCTCTTTGTAAATGCCCATTAACCTATCACTTCCTCTCATTTTTGTTATTGTTCACTTTGAAAGTCGCTTCTGTTTGAAATAACACTCTTGATCTTTAATAAATACAATAGAATCCTCCCCTTTACATCTCCGTCCACCAGAAAGTGCGTTATAAAGTCCTCCATGTTCAGCTTCCCCTGTGCACCCTCTATTATGCCATGTATCCTTTAGTTAATGCACAGCTAAGCAGATGTTAAGGTTGTTGTAAACATTTTCATCCTTTTCTTGAGTGGTATGGCAGTAGCCCGCTAATTAATTTTGTATTCCACCCACAACACTCTTTTGTACCCTTTTTTTGTTATTCCTTCCGACCCTTTCCGTATCTCTGGTTGGATCAGGGGTCTTGCCACATTCAGTACCCAATGTCGTTCAATAAGCATGTCTTCCTATCTTCGCTAGACTTGAGTAGGACCTCCATTTAATATTGACCCAGATTTCCCAGTGTCTCTGTAGTATCCCTGGTTCATCTGTCTCATTCTTGCGCATTCTGTATGGCCCTATTTCTGTTTGTCAATCATTTGTTGACTTACCTGCGCCTTGTGTGGTGGTGTAGCACTCGTGTACAGATAATATTGCCTGCCTCTGCATCCTACAGCAGGTGACCTCACCCCTTAATGGTCTTGCTAGTGTAGAGTTCTCTTGGTGTCAGCTTTGTGTGGGTTTAATTTAATTATATCATATAGTTCCCTCCCCCTGATGCTTTAAACCTCCTGGGTTTCTGATTGTAATGGGTCAACCTCCTGCCATCTGGGTGGGCAGACATCCATCCTGTGCCTAATGATTGTTCGTTACGATGATCTCTTCTCTAGTGGTCATGCTCTAGGTTGTGTTTGGAAATACATGCATCATACATACATTGTTTAGTTGCTAGGCCTCATGTGGTTGGTACCTTATATGTTCCTGTTTTCTCTCCTCCAGCCAAGTCAAGGCATGTGTTGTAACTGGAAATTACAAGAATCTTGAGTCCTGGGTCTCAATCATTCAATCCTCTGATGCACCAGAAGTTCAGTGGTCCAGCTCCCGCTCTAGTATGTAGTCAATAATCCTATAACATTATCATTGGAGGTCATTCTTCTATTTTGAGTGTGTGTGCAAAAATGTCTGCAACTTCATTCCCATTTCTCCTCTCCGTCCGGAAGCCCCAGCTGAATATGTGTGGGGGCCCATTTCAAATGATGGTCAGGGGCCCCCTGCTTAGAGCATAAACAGTCTGAGGCACCCGAGGAATGCATACAATGGGTTCCATGTGAAAATATCACCGCAAAAATATCGCCATACAAAATTTTTGCCATATTTTTGCAGCGATATTACCCCATGGAACCTGCGGGGGACACCCCCGCAACCCCCATATATTTTAAAAGGGAGCGTGGGACACCCCCGCAACCCCCCCATCCATTTACCCCATAAATTATCCCCACCAAAAATATCGCCTATGGCCGTTCCCGACGACCATATGTACGGCGATATTTTTGGTGGCGATAATATTACCTGACACCATACAATGGTGACTTAAACACTAAATTCCCATAGAAGAGCTATAAACTCCATTGTTAGAAGGCAATGCAGTGATAAAACTTCTGTATATCCCGTGGGAAGTGACAACTGGAAGGGGTACATAAAACGCAGCTTGTAATGTGAGTGCTACAAACCGCCCCAGAATGAAAATAGAGAAATAAATATATTGCTGACTGGCAACATGGAGGCAGTTTCTGGTGACCCTCCTGAGGTTCAAGGACTCTTTAATTTGAAAGGCCCTGACACCGTCCCTGCTGTCTGGAAACCGTCAGCCTCTGTTTGGGTGTTTCAGCTCTCTGCATTCAGAGGCAGTTTCTGGACGTTGGATGATTTTCCTGTTTTGACGGTTAATAGAAGGCATCATTTCATTAACTCTGGAATATATTTAAAGTAATGGTCTGTCATTTTACAATAATTTTCTAGTATTTCTCTCATTGAGATAGATGCCAGACAATGTTGAATTGTACGTGAGATTGTTGGATCATATAACTGTGAGTTTACTGATGTCTTGATCTTCTGGTGGCAAATATACTGACCATTCATTCTCACACAGCAATCCTGAGGGGGTCAACTCTTTCATACAGTTTGTTATCTGGATTGGCTATGCTAAAAAGATGCACCTTGCTGCCATTTTCAGGGAGGTCAGCAGTCATCCAGTTCTCTAATAAAGCAGTGCTACAGTCTCTGAGATGATTTTACAACACTTCTAGGATCTACGACTGAGTCTGCTCTAGTAAATACCAAAGGTAAATATCAGAGGACCACTTCAGCAAGTCAACTTGTCCTACATGACTTATTTTACACAATGATTGGTATTTTTGTTTCAGGGAATGCATGCAGGTTGCCAAATTCAACTTCTAATTCTGGTTTTGAATTGTTATAGTAAAATGAATATGCTACCATGCTTGACTGATTACATTAATTTGTTTCTTTTCCGGCAAGGCTCTTCAGGTGAATGAATTCACTGGAATGATATTTTGCAACAGCCTTACCATCAACAGCACTAGTACAAGTATCATCCTGGGAGGTGAACATGGAAATTGCAGTGCAGATAGCCAAAACAATGGGTGTGTATTTTTGACACTGAATCTATTGTCTCCGTATTTAAGTTTGCAATGTCCAATGGCAGTGTTCTACTGTTTTGTAGACCTATCTGCAGTAGCACTATTCACAAACATTACAAGGTTAGCAGTGCCACAAGGAAGTGTAAATCAGAACAGGCCTGGTACTGGCAGCATCAATCCAAGCTTCTGTCGCACCCAATAATTTTGCTGTGTTATGATAGGCCTGAGTACACCAATAAAGAGAAACACTCAATAACCGAGCAACTCTAAGTGCATGAGAAAACCCAGCTTTTTTCAGATACAAGCGTCCGGGAGAAGGTACAAAAGACAATCTCAAAATGGCATTAGAAACAGCAAGGTTTTGAATTACAAAAAGTCACAACTGATGTCATGGTTAGTAATCATCATTAAAAACTATTTGCTTATTCAGTTTGTTAGTGGTGCATAGAACATATAGTAATCTATATGTAAAACTTCTACTATTGGTTCTTTCACAAATAATAACTCCTCTTAGGTTCATACTTCTAAAAATTATACATTCCAATCTAACTTGCCATTGGTTGGCATTCTACTACACTAGTCGATAAGGTGAAGAGGGTACTGATTGGTTAATTGTTTGATCACCCAGCCTTGGGCTTGTTATGTAGTGCCAAGGTACGTGTTGGAGAAAGGAGAGATAGGCGAACCACTGTGAGCGGCCCTTGAAAGTTACTCCCATCTTGTTCCTTTGCCTAGCTTCTCGCTTCCAGACATGCACGTGGCCTTGACATGCCATCCCCCTTCCTAGAGACACAATTAGCCTAGCACGTCAGCTATCTGTTTGGGCCTAAAATAAATGGTCACTGTTCCAACCACATGATGATGGGCCACTGTGCTAAAACCAATTTTCGCTCATTAGTTGGATACATGTATGTATGTATGTATGTATATATGTGTGTATATGTGTATATATATATATATATATATGTTTGTGTGTGTGTGCCTTTATTTGGTGGCCACTTGCGGCACTATATGTAAATTTGTTATGGGATATTGGCACAGCAACTACTGGCATTCAGAGATGTGTCTGTTTTCTCACTGCTGCCCATAGAAACAAATTAACGTAATAATTGCACGCTGTGCCCTAGGAAACGTTATCTGGTGCGGTTTCAACTCTTAGGCAGAACTGCTTTTTGCACACTGACCTTGGTATCTGGGCTACCTTCTGAGCATTGCGCGGCCTGGAACTTTGTGCAAAGCTATAATATTTTAGAATTGAGGCCTTGCAGGAGTCTGCATACTACTTATGTAACCCTGCCTGGGTATTCTTCAACCTTTCCCTACTTCTGTGAATGCACACTACTTGTTGCCCTACTTGTGTCGCACAACCTATTCTACTCTTCATGGCGGCTGTATGACCATTAGTGTTTTATTGACTGTTTATAGAGTGGTTCTCAGCTTGCACTTCCGTTCATGGTCGGGAACGGGTGGGGCCGTGGCCAGACCCGGTTAAACTCTCTTTTTTTTCGCCATCACAACTTATTTCACTTTCTGAATGCTATACCCTTCTGCTGTGACATAATGGAAGATGATGTGGCATTCAAATTCACTCTCTACTCCATGCAGGGCTGGCCCATGGGTACAGCACAGGGGTGGAAAAGGGATGCAGGTGGTCGTAAAATGCATACAATTACAGAGGTGTAGCTTTCAACTACATGGTGTATTATAGCTCTGAGTGACGTCATAGACAACTGGTGCTTCCCTCTCATTGTCAATCAGTTTTCACTATGTGGAATAGCTACTCCGATATCATATATATATATATATATATATATATATATATATATATATATATATATATATATATATATATATATATATATATATATATATATATATTGAAAAAAGAGGAGAGGGGCGCACTCCAGTTCCCTGCACAGTAAGCCTTCTCAGCTACAGGTGTTCTCCTCCGACCGGTTTCTGTGCCAATACACGTCATCAGGGAGGCTGTCTTAACTTGCAGCTCACAGCAAGTGCAGGTGTTAACACTTAGTGATGATTCTGCTGCAAGGACTTCTGGTAGCTGTAGTCATCAGGTTTGCAAGGAACAAACTCACACCCAATCCCATAAATGGGGAAAGGGGGGGAGTAGCCTACAGTGAGGCACTCCAAAGTTGGGCATATATTACCCCGGTGCAGCACCCTATAAGATTTCTGAAGATTCCACCCTTCAGAAAACTTGCAAATGTGTTGAAAAAAGAGGAGAGGGGCGCACTCCAGTTCCCTGCACAGTAAGCCTTCTCAGCTACAGGTGTTCTCCTCCGACCGGTTTCTGTGCCAATACACGTCATCAGGGAGGCTGTCTTAACTTGCAGCTCACAGCAAGTGCAGGTGTTAACACTTAGTGATGATTCTGCTGCAAGGACTTCTGGTAGCTGTAGTCATCAGGTTTGCAAGGAACAAACTCACACCCAATCCCATAAATGGGGAAAGGGGGGGAGTACCCTACAGTGAGACACTCCAAAGTTGGGCATATATTACCCCGGTGCAGCACCCTATAAGATTTCTGAAGATTCCACCCTTCAGAAAACTTGCAAATGTGTTGAAAAAAGAGGAGAGGGGTGCACTCCAGTTCCCTGCACAGTAAGCCTTCTCAGCTACAGGTGTTCTCCTCCGACCGGTTTCTGTGCCAATACACGTCATCAGGGAGGCTGTCTTAACTTGCAGCTCACAGCAAGTGCAGGTGTTAACACTTAGTGATGATTCTGCTGCAAGGACTTCTGGTAGCTGTAGTCATCAGGTTTGCAAGGAACAAACTCACACCCAATCCCATAAATGGGGAAAGGGGGGGAGTAGCCTACAGTGAGGCACTCCAAAGTTGGGCATATATTACCCCGGTGCAGCACCCTATAAGATTTCTGAAGATTCCACCCTTCAGAAAACTTGCAAATGTGTTGAAAAAAGAGGAGAGGGGCGCACTCCAGTTCCCTGCACAGTAAGCCTTCTCAGCTACAGGTGTTCTCCTCCGACCAGTTTCTGTGCCAATACACGTCATCAGGGAGGCTGTCTTAACTTGCAGCTCACAGCAAGTGCAGGTGTTAACACTTAGTGATGATTCTGCTGCAAGGACTTCTGGTAGCTGTAGTCATCAGGTTTGCAAGGAACAAACTCACACCCAATCCCATAAATGGGGAAAGGGGGGGAGTAGCCTACAGTGAGGCACTCCAAAGTTGGGCATATATTACCCCGGTGCAGCACCCTATAAGATTTCTGAAGATTCCACCCTTCAGAAAACTTGCAAATGTGTTGAAAAAAGAGGAGAGGGGCGCACTCCAGTTCCCTGCACAGTAAGCCTTCTCAGCTACAGGTGTTCTCCTCCGACCGGTTTCTGTGCCAATACACGTCATCAGGGAGGCTGTCTTAACTTGCAGCTCACAGCAAGTGCAGGTGTTAACACTTAGTGATGATTCTGCTGCAAGGACTTCTGGTAGCTGTAGTCATCAGGTTTGCAAGGAACAAACTCACACCCAATCCCATAAATGGGGAAAGGGGGGGAGTAGCCTACAGTGAGGCACTCCAAAGTTGGGCATACAAATTAAGTACAGTATTAAGGTAAGGAATGGTGATGCACTCAGCACCAGTAGATCAATTAGAAACACTACAAATATGAAATTGTGGCTGATGACTTTAATTCAGTTGCGAACAGCCGACACATGTTTCGACACGCTGGTCCTTTTCAAGGTGAAGGATTGATCCTGAGATTTTCTGCAACGCTTGCTTTAACAAGCAATATAATGACACTGGCCAATGGGGCATACATTTGTCTCTCTAAACCGCATCAATCATACTCTTCATGTGTGGTTTATACATGACGGACTGTCATGGCCATCAAGTGAAAATTTCATACTATTCCTTGCCTTGAAAATGACCGGCGTGTCGAAACACGCGTTGGCTGTTCGCAACTGAATTAAAGTCATCAACCACAATTTCATATTTTTAGTGACTCTAAATGATCTACTGGTGCTGAGAGCATCACCAACCCTTACCTTAATACTGTACTTAATTTGTGCCAACCTGGGTGGATAGGTTGGTGGGATTTGAGTGTTTGCTGCCAGCACACATTTTTTTTTATTTGATATGGTTGAATTCAATCAACCTTTCAAAAATAGATACAAAACTTACATAAATCACTTTCATTTACAGTAAGCAAAACCAAAATCAACACATTTCATGTAAAATTTTGCTACTTAATTACTCACTTATAAAACTCCTTAAACACTTACAAAATAAGAAAGAAAAATTTGAAAAAAGGAGGATTCTCATTAACTTACATTTCATTCGATTCAAGGCACATTTCACGTTATCAAAGTTAAAAAGAAGAACATATACAAAACAAAAACCACTCAATTTGAGGTAAGAAATAATTACGACCATTTGATAGGCACCCTATATTGTCAACATACACATTTTGTCCTACTGGTCTTTATTCAAAAGTGCATTCTAATAATATATTTACACTAGTTTTCTTTTTTATTTTCTTCCTCCAAATTGAGGCCAGTTAAAAAGTTAATAGCTGCTATTTAAATTGCCATATTTTGCACCCTAACAATGCTGCGCAACATTCAGATTGAGGTATATTTCCCAGATATTGACAATGTCTGGTAAACGCTATTTGTCTTTGGGTTTTTAGTAGGCTACCCTCTGTAAACAGGTGAACAAGAGTCTCACGCATATTATTGTCTTTACAAAAACGGCATACATTTTGTTGAGGACTCACTACATCACGTCTTGCTTTTATATCCCGTGTTATCCACAGGTTAAAGCGAAGTCGAAGTATTTCACTTTGATATTTTGGGGAAGGTGAGCGTATCAAATACATTGGCAAGATGCTTAGTTTTTTCGGTGGAAATCGTACAGCATCACCATCGCGATACATTAGACTTAATTCGCAGGTGTTAATCCAGTCAGTTTGGTACATTTTAGACTTGGCTTTGTCAGGATTAAACAACAGCAAGTTAATGGTAATTTCTGCTTTTGTTAGTATCGAATACACTTTATCTAACCAGTTAGAAATGTAATTAGATTGTTTTGTTGAAAAGAGATACTGCGAGAGAGTTTTAAGCAGTGAATTATCGTTCGTGGACAGTAAACATTTTCTGAAAAGCGAGCACATACGCCAGCTATATTGGGCTTCGAGAGAGAGTAGACCAAGTTCATATCTCATCCACGGTATCGGAGTGCATTGAGGAAGGTGGAGTATTGTGTGCCAAAATTTTGCTTCCGATTGAGTACATTTAAGTGTCGAATCTATGGGAAAAGTTTCAAGTCCATATAGTAGAATAGGGACAATTTTTTTTGTCCAAAAATGCCATGCCGGTATGACTGAGAACTTTCCGTATTTGTGCATGATAATACAGGCCTGTGAGATGGCAGATACCAACTTGGACTCCACCCCCTCGATCTGCCCATGTGCTCCTCAATGTCCTTCGAAGATTGTGCCCAAATAACAATAATTTGGGACCACACCACTTGGAGTTACACCAATGGTCCAAGTAAATGTCAAAGGCCCAGAATGTTTTGGAGAGTATTGTACGATCTGGGTTTTAGTCGGGTTGATGGATAATTCATTAAGTTTTACATATTCTTGGAACACACCAAATAACCTTTGTAGTCCAACCTGGGTCCTTGAAACGAGGACCAGGTCGTCAGCGTACATAAGTGATTGTACTTGCTGGTCGTTCAGTTTGGAAGAGTCTGATATGACTTGTGCCAATGATGTTTTCACATCGTGTATATAGTAATTAAACACAGCCGATGCTAACGAGCATCCCTGTTTTATTCCCCGATATGTGGGGATTTTTTCTGATAGAAGACCATCTAAAGTAATGCGAATTTCAATAGATGTGGCATGATGTAGTGAGTGAATAATATCAAATAATGTTGTCGGGCATTTGTCTCTTACAAGCTTCTGTAATAATAAAAGGCGACTCACAGAATCAAAGGCTGCGCTTAAATCAATGAAAGCAAAAAAAACGTGTTGCTTGCTCTCATGGCATTGAGCCTTTATAGCATTCAGAGTCAGAAGGTTGATATTAGTACCCATGCCAACCATGAAGCCTGCCTGATTTGAATCTCGCTGGTTGTTGATTCCTGTCCAGCAGTTAAATTTACAAAGTACCAGTTCAGTAAAAATTTTCCCTGGGGCATCTAATAACGCGATGGGTCGATAATTCGCCGGGACAGACCAATCACCCTTTTTAAATATTGGGATTATTATTGAAGACATCCGTGAAGGTGGAATGAGATGAGTGTTTAGAATGTCCCGGAAAATTATAAAAAGAATGTGTGCCCATCTATATGGATGTTTTTAAACATATAGTTTGATAGTCCATCTGGAACCTCAGCTCTCGAGGAGCTTGACTTCTTGATAATGTCGTAAATTGCTTCTTCTGAGGCTTCAAATTCCCAAGTCGATGTTGACAACGATTGATGTTTGAAATGTGCATATTGGGGGTCAGCGTACAGGGTTGAAAAATGCTTGACCCACAATTGCTCAGCTAGTCCATTTAATTGTGCATCTGCTTGATGGTAGCAGGTATGATTGTTCAAAAGAGGCCACATTCCGGCTGAGTTTTTATATCGCATGGCATAAGCCATTGCTTCACTATCTTGCTGAAATAGTATACACTTCTGCCTACAGACCCAGTTCTTATATTTACATTTGGCTGACTTTAATGCTTGCCACTTGTTGACAGAGTCAGAAAGTAAAATTTGCTTTTTTATCATTCTGTACTCTGCCTTCCTTTTGGAAACAATAGCATCGAAGACGTGGGGATGTTTAACTACATTAGACTGGGGAATAGCTACCGTCTGGGCGAACGAATACAAAAAATCTGTATATTCGTTAACACCATAGCAAGAGGAATCAACCACAATTAGATGCTCAAACTGATTCAAAGTGCTCGCAGTCCATTTCAGGCGAGTGCAATAGTATTAACTCTCAAATTGCTGGAACTATATACATTTCTACGTGTTGACGTAAGATTTAGCTTGAGCTGGAGGATCAACATACAGTGGTCACTATTTGGGTGGTCTTTAACATTAAGTTGCTCAGTATGTTGGAATAATTTAGAGTCAACATATATATAGTCAATAATACTATTCGCCTGCCCGCGGTGCCATGTATAATTTGGCGGGACATCCCCTTGTAGTGATCCATTTACCATATGGTAATTACGTTCATGCATGATCGACAACCTTTTGCGGACCCCTTGATTTTGTGGTCCCACCTTCCAGCAATTTAGATTTAAATCACCTAATACAATGGTGTATGTCACCAATGTATCCAATGAAATAATGTGGAACATGTCAAGAAGGCCAGCAAAAAAGGTTTCTTCAGACATGCTGACCGGGTTGCGATATATTGACTAGAGCAAAAACCGTTTCATTGTTGGAAATTCGAACTAGCTGTATGTGTGCTCCAACAGAGGCCCATGGAACAATTGAGAAGCCATCTGTGATGTTGACAGCCACAAGGAGGCCTGATGAAGGTCTGCCTCTAGTCGGGATTGCTGGGATCAGAGCCAATTTGTAATTGTCCCATAAAGGGGGTTTAATAAGCCAGATTTCCTGCAACGCTAAATTATGATGGAGAACAGATTTTTCTCTAAAAGACGCGGTTAAATTCTTATGCCCCCTTGAATTCCAACTTACAACATTCATTATGCTTGTATTATCACGTTGTAATGGTTATTGCCGACTAGCTATACCAATAACTTTTGGGTGATCAATAGCGCACAGATATCCAGCCTCAAATCCATGAGTCAATCCAATTAACCTCATACATACCCACAATGTATTTAGGCATGCGGGGTCTCTTAGGAATGGAAGACCTAGAAGACTCTGGGAGGGAAGCATTTTCCAAAGACAACTTTTTCATTTCGAAGGCATGGTTCATCTCCATTTCTCTGAGCTTAAGTTCTTTGCTTTTGTTCAGTTTGAGCATTTAAATGTTTAAATTCCAATTCAAGACTCATCTTTTCTAGAGCAATGAGTTCAGGACTGAGTGTAGGACCTGTAGGGGTCCCAGTGGACAAAGGTTGAAGTTTCTGAGCAGGTAAAGGAGCACTGAGACCTACATTGTGGGACACACCTGTTTCATCTAGCTCATCAATAACAGACACATTATCCTCATCATTTTCCAAATTTTCTGAGCGGTCAGGTATTTCAGACCCACCCTCCAGACTTTGTTTTTCTAACAACCTTTCAATCAATTCAGACCTTTTGCCTTTAACAGAGAGATTCCCTTCTCTACACAGATTTTTCAGATAATCCACAGTGTAACTAAAGAGGGTCTCCTGACTGTAGCTTTCCATATCAGACATGATTAATATTGCTTTTTAGTGATGTTTAGCTTTGTGGTTAGTTGATCTAAGGTAATAGCAGCACTCTAAGTGTAATCACTATACTTGATCCTCACCGCTGTACACCAGTGTTAGGCAGAATTATATGCAGTACCCTTTGGGAACACCACACACAATTAGGACTACAAGTGACCGTACAAATTCATCTGTGGTACAAGCCTGTACTACACCGTAAAGTGGTAGCGATGGCTGAGCAGCCAGACTTATCTCAGGAGTAAAGGGAGAAGTATGAATAGTTACACAAAGGACAGCAATTACTATGATTCAAACAAACACTGACTCAAGGTTTCTGAGTAAAAGAATATACATTTATTTACACATCAGTTATTAAACATTTCACTATTATCAAGCAGTTAAAAAATCATGTTTCTAATACACTACACCACACCCCATAGATTCTGGACAAGTTAGGCTCAAAATGAAATGTGAGCAAAATGGCACTCCAGTAATTTAAAAGGGAGGGAAAGACAAAGTTAGACAGAAATTGAGCAGCACCAACAAGTAAGTAAGCAGGGCAATCTAGAAAAAGGAACTACAGTGAGGAAATCAAATTCAAGGGGCCTGGCCCAAAGTCCAGCCCCAGAGACCTGCTTTTATGCAGTTTTCCCCCATTCACACAGCCTGGCTATCACTCACACAGCAGAGCCAATCATATCAGAGTGCGACATGGGTCTCCAAGGAGACCCTGTGCAGGGAGTCCTAAACCCCTCCCTCGCATCCTGTTCCCATCAGACATACAGGCGCTTAAGGAGGACTTCTGTACAGAAGCCAGCTAAAGGACGGCAAACAAAGGAACCAAACCTGGTTTGGCACGCAGAGTAAAACACGAGAAAGACTTTTGTGAAAAGAAATGGCGAATAAACCCAGCCGGAATGAATGAAAACATATATGGTCCAGTGGGTTTAAGTTCAAGGCTACCAGGATAGCCTAAAACAATACCAGGGCTATTTAAGATAACCGCGGTAGGAAAAATAGGGTAGTAACCACTGCCACCCGCCCAGTCTTAATGAAAAGGGAACGAAACAATGTTCCAAGCGAAACAGACAAAAAGGGCTAAGTATTAACCCTTTCCAGAACTCGCTGTAAGATAGTTTGTACTGGGTCTGTGAGTTTTAAAAGATACTAATAAAGTCAATGGCAACTTTACATGTTCAGGGAGACAGTAGTCAATCCCAGAAAATGGAGTCTTCATTGGGATGTCTAAAAGACAACCCTGGGTCAATGCACTTAAGGTGCTGTGTAACACACAGTGATAAGATGATACCTATGGAGTAGGTGAGGCTCCACAGTCTATGAACACAAAAAATGTTAAACACACACAGCAAAAACACATGTATGAGTGGGAGAAAAAGGCTCACACTCTTACCAGGTGAAAAAATAAATCCTAGAAATCCAGCAAAGCTGCCGAGGGACTTAATAGGTAAGGGAAATTAGCCGTTCTGGAGAATTCTCCCTAACAATCAGCATGGTGGGGGCCCAGTGTGTGCCTGTGACAGTGCAGTCCTGCTCTCAAATTAAACTATATCCAGGCCAATATTACCATCGTTTTCCAGTCCTTCAAATTCAGCTCAAAAATGGTCAGCGGGGCTTCTGCCAGAAATATTCAGCTCATGCTTTCTCAAATTAAAAAAAAAAAACATACATCAATTGGCTATCTGCCAGGCGTCTTAACCAGTGTTCCATGAGCAGATTCAGAGGTGTTGCTGAGGGGGGCTGGAGGGGCTATAGCCCCGGGTCTTTTGGTTGTAGCCCCGAATATAAGCTCAGGGGCTACATCCAAAAAGGTTAGTTAGCCCAGAGTCCTCACATTAGCATAGCCCCAGATCTTTTCCAGCCCTAGCAACACCCCAGAAGATTTCAGGCCATCTGCAACCTCTGGCGACCAAAAAATGACGTTGATGATCAGAAATAGTTCCATTTTCACACAGTAACAGACAATAACACCTTGACGAATTGCTGTCAGGCAGAGAACAGATACGCATGTTGGAGGAAAGGATGAAGTATGCACGTGTTGCTGGGGAGCACAGCAGGGTGGATCAGTTTGGGCAAGGAAGAGAGGCACACCAGATTGTGAAGGGTCTGTGCTCTGTGCTGTGACCCCAGTTTCGGCAATAAAGAAAGCAAGTCAAATCACTTCACAGCCTACGCGAAGGCCTGGCAGCACGGTATGGAGCTCCTGCTTGGAACATTATTATTTAACAAGCCCCAATCGGTTTATATGGCGGACAGAGTCGATAATAACAATGGTAAGTTAGTGTATGCCAAAAGCGTTGCCAGTTTGCATACCAACGAGACAAACTGATTCCCAACACCTCTTCTCACTGTCTCTTCACTGTGGCAATGATGTTGGCCACATTTGGTGATGAAAGTGCCACCAAAATGCCCCCAAAGCAAGAACAAGTGAACACACTTTCATGAATCCAAAGTATATTTCTGAGATATGGAGAGAAACAAAGATCCATTTTCTAATCTCGGTTTTTGAATGCATGTTTTTAATTAAAAAAATCTGACCGTATTATTTATAAGGGAATCAATACATCAGAGGAATTGCTGTAATGCTTTGCTTGATTTTCATGATGAAATATGTTGGTAGATGACATAAAATACAAGGTCGCCTATACTGTTGCCGAGTCACAAGAAAACTGGGTCATAAGGAAAATGGGGTGGCAAGTGGACTTGGACAGTGCCTTTAAAACATTTGTTGACCAATGAACTACCGTTTTTGTTATTCATTTAGTCTACTGATGCGCAAATTATAAATTTTATTGACTTTACAAATGTTTAATTTGTTTTTCTTACTGATGTTCTGCTGATTAAATCAAACGTTTTCGAAAATGTGATCGTTGGTAAGAAACCTACCATATTCAAAATTGAAAAATATATCATAAAAATAGACTCTGGCATAAGTGATTTTTTAAAATAGAAATTCTTGCCAATGTACCTGCTCGTAAGAGCACCAGCCTTCTCGCCATTTTTGGATGGGTGGTAAGCTTTGATTACCCCCACACTAACCCAGCCTGCCTGCATGCACAAACCCCGTCCCTTCAAACTCTGTTTAATCCCCTCCTGGTCGTTCTGTTCCTGCCCCTCCTTCACTCTTCAGCTCTTATGTTCACGTTTTCCTCTTCCTCTGCAGACTGAGGTGCGACAACCCTAGTCAGGGCACATTATGCAACGTTTTGGATACAATTTGGCACTTTGGGTGACTGGCACAGAATAAAAACTACTTACATAAAACATGCTTCCTTTAATTAAAAGCAGAGATTGCACACATCCTGAGGTAAAGGGATCTAAATGGCCTGTCATGTGTAAAAATCAGCCTCAGGAACTTTTATGTACATATTTGTAAAGGGAAAAGCAAAATTACCATCCCAGAATTCCAAGTGCTGATATCTGAAAAGTTAGAGTAGCGGGCACTACTGCAGCGGCCTCTTCTACTGCTCCTCCTTACTCTTTGGACTACCTACTTCTCATCTCGCCCTTCTCAAATCTGTCTACCATTCTGCTGTCCGTACCCTCTGTCTTCTTACCTCCCGTGACTCCATCTCTACTTCCCTCTCCTCCCTTGGCTGGCTTCCATTTCACTCCCAACTTAAATTTCACTTTCTCTGCCTTGTCTTTAAATCGCTTCATGGTCTTGCTCCCCCTCATCTCTCCTCCCTCCTCTCTTTCTACACCCCCTCCCGCTCCCTTCGATCAGCTGACCACTTCCTTCTCACTGTACCTCCATCCCTTTGTGCCCCCTCCCGTTTCCGTTCCTTCCAGCTCCTAGCCCCCCTGCACTGGAACTCCCTACCTCTCTCGAACCACTCTATCCCTACCTTCTTCTCATTCCGCACCTCCTTTAAATCTCTCCTTCTCCCTTTCCCGCCTTGAAGCTCCTTCCCCCTTCTTGCTTCCCCTCCTTCCCTTATCTATTCCCTTTGATTATCTCCCTCCCCTCCCCTACAACTCCACTCTCACCCTTTCCCCTTCCCTCCTCCTTCTCCTCCTCACCCCTCCCTCACAGTCCCACTGCACTACTCTCCCTATTCCCTACAGTTTAATTGCTCTTCTTACTGTTTTGTTGACTGATTCATATTGTGATTTGCTTCTACCGTTATATTGTTTTATGTATTAAGTTGTTCAATTGTGCAGCACTTTGGTGTAAAGCGCTATATAAACAAATAAATACAAATACTGCAAATCATATGTTGACAGGTTCTTTCTGTGTTGCTCTCTAGGTGCAAAACAGGGGAAGAGCATTTGGCAGAACAGGGCATTGAAGCTACTGAATGGGCCCTGTGGCAAAACCATGTGGCCCTGGCGTGTATGATGTTGATATTTCTTACAATTTCCTACATAAAGTTGCTCCTGATGAAGAAGTTCACTTAAGGACACGGATGGGACTCATTTTGTTATCTACTTAAAACTGTACATTTCATTTTGCGAAATATATGTGAAAAGTATGTCAGTGTTTTCCTTCAGCCTGAAACACAATGCAGCCTAATTTGCAATCATGATTTAAAAGATGTTGATGGTGTCTAACTTCAGTCGTTTTTATGATACATACAATAACACAGTTCCCCAAGAAATTGTGTTTTCCACTTACCATACCGCATATTCTAAAGAAAAAGCTCATTTAATTTTGTACTTAGCTCTACAATAAGAATGGGACTCAATTAATTTCAAAGTAAAGCTCTTATGACTGGTATACACTAAATATACCAAGATTCAAATTTGTGATTCGAAATTTCCTGGAAAATGCTTTAAAAAAATGTTTTCGATGTGCCAATGAGTCACTATTAGATTAAAAATGCTTTTCAAATTACTTGTTGTTTGTCAGCCTTAGTTTATTAGAGAAACTTATCTTGAGGTTGTTCGTGGGCGGTAACATTGCCATCATACTTTCTTCTAATGTAGGTTCCTTACTGAATGCAGATAATTTACTTATCTATGTTATCGGCCCTCAATTGCTGACCCTAAAGCTTTTGAAACACAAATTGTCAAAGACAGGAGTATTGAATTTCTCTAAGCATTGAAAACAAGGTCTGCGAGAAGTTGACAGAAAGAATGTAGTGAGATTTAATGAAACAAGGGCCAGGAGTGATGGAAAATTTGGAGCTCGCTTGATAGTGATGCACCTGTGAAGCGTAGGTTTGTGAGTAACTTTCAGCTCCTTTCCCAATATCAAAGATCAGGGTGCTGGACCGAGTTGCAGATCAATACTCGGTGAGCTAGTAAATTCTACACCGTTATCATAGCTTAGTGGCTTAATGCAAAGGTCTATGTGTGCAGAGAGCTTTGTCCGGTGCCTACCATACCGTTGGTGTTCTACTGAAGCTGGGTAAAAAAAAAATTGTCATGTATCCTAAACAAACACCATGCCTCCCCACAATTACAGCCTCACCTTGGATCTGTGAAAGGGCTGTGCATCGGAAGGGCCCCATTGTAGCCTGCAGCATCAACTGTAAGACTGCTTTCATTCTGGTTACTTGTGAACATGGCAGCCCTCGCAGGAAAAGATTGAGATGCAGTGCAGGTCTTGGATGAAACAACTTCTGCAGCATTTTATGTGTATAGATTTTTGTGTAGGTTATGTCATACTTGTGATCGTGCGTTAAAAATAAAATCATCCTTCGAACCTGTATGCGAGCAACTGGATATTGGAAATAGTTATCTAAAATCTATACAGGAGTAACTATCATTTGGGTGAAAGCATGTGTCATGATGCCTACCCCCGCGCATCCGGATCAAGCCCATCAGCCCCGAGAGCAGGCATCCAGACTTTTACAAAAACCCCAGCAGCCCCAGCTAGGGGCTCTTTGGGTTCAGTCCTTGCGCCGTAGACACAAGGCTCATAATAAAAATCAGTCCTGGTGCCATAGGCGCCAGGCTCATAGACATTACTTACTCATGCAGACCATGCTGCAAATAAATCCAAGCCAACGTGAGGCCTGGATGGGACTATTTTACTACAGGGACTATTTTTTACTCGGGTGTGGTCCTGGGGAACTTCTTTCCTGGGACTACTTTGGAGGCTATTTAAACCACGCCCGAACAGCAGCACATGCTTTGTGTTATTCTGCATCCAGCAGCGTGACTCTCACCGTGCCTGCAGCCAGCATCCAGTCTTCTGCCATGCCTGCGTGCCTGCAGCCAGCATCCAGTCTTCTGCCACGCCCGCCTCGAATCCGGAGCTCCTCGAATAAAGAGGAAGAAAAGGACAAGGTAAGAAAACGAACTTATTTCAAATTCCTCACCTGATTCCGGATCCATTTCATCTCTCGACCTGGAAAGTACATCAGTCCTGCACGCGTCGCTTCGCCAGCTCCAGCACGGCGCCATACTCACCAGTTCTCACAGCATCTTTCGATCCGGCACTGTCTCCATCATTTCTTCGCCGTACTCCGGCACCTAGGGGCACAAGAATAACAAGGTGAGCCAAGGGAATCAACAAATACCTCTTACCACCATAGACTTACCTGATTTACCACCGGCGGTATTCTTCTCCATATATTCATATGCAGCATCTGTAAAGAGGGAGAAAAACAACACGTGCATGCAATAGTTACCGGACAACGTTGGGTAACACAGACTCTTACCTGAACGCCAGCAGCAGCTACGAGACCTTCTTCTCACGAACTCAGTTGCAACTTAAGGAAGGAAGGGGACAAGAGTGAACATCGGGCACATTGAACTCTTTGAACTTGATACTTACCAATCCCGCCTGGGACTTCAGAGTCAATGCTTACTGGAACTCTCCCAAAGCCTTCAAACCAGTGAAGTAACTGGTATCTACTCGCCCCTGCAAGACACGCAGGATGGAGAGCTCATCTTTTACAAACATAAGGTGAGGTTACTAAGGGGATATCGGAGGTGATTAGTGGGGGAGAGCGAGAACAGTTGGGAGGCCATCACTAAAACCCACAGGTGGCTAATCCATGTCTCCACTTGCAGGAAAATACTTCTTCGGGTCCAGCAGACAAGACTAGGCGGGCCAGTCCAGACAGTCATCTCTGCACTACGCATCACGTTGACGGAGACCGCAGCTGTCCGGGTCCGATCGACACCCCTGTGGGGTCCAGTTGAGCGTAACAGAACACAAAGCCTTTCTAAAAATACCCACCCAGGTGTTATGGAAACCTCGGAAACCGACCAACTAGCCCAATTATTGTGGGAATTTAGGGAGGAAGTACATGCTGCTCACCAAGAGACTAATGCCCTCAGGAGAGAATTGATTGTCTCAAAGGAGCGCAATGATGATCTGGCTAGGCAACTATTGCAAAACCAAGCTGGGCAAACGCCCCTACCTGGATATGGGGGAAAACCAACCCCCGTTTCATCAAGCAATCCTGTGCAAGTGGTTTTACCAGGAAATATTCCGTTAGCTCCACCCGAACGCTTTGCTGGGGACCCCAAAAGGTTCGCCGTGTTTATGAACCAATGCCGCTTGCACTTTTTATGCAGACCGGGAGCCTTTCCAAATGACCAAGCCAAAGTAGCCTTTGTATTGTCATATCTTAGTGGCAGCGCAGCGGATTGGTCCATTCCGTTAGTCAACCAGGATGATCCTCTTCTCCGGGATTTTCAGAGTTTTCAAAGGAGCATGGAAATACTATTCGCCAGACACTCACAGGGTCAAGCCCTGGACAATGAACTTTTATCCTCACGACAGGGTAACCAGGATCTGCTAACCTATACTGCAACCTTCAATAGGTTGGTGGTGGAAACCGGGTGGCCGGAGGAAAAACCAATTACATTGTTTCATCGTGGACTTCGGGGAGAACTCAAAGACGTCTTGGCTCAAGTTGTGAACCCACCTCAGAATTGCACAGAATTTATAGACTTAGTGGTCCAGCTAGACCACCGACTTCAGAACCGAAAGACTGATCGAGCTAAGTTCGAGAATCGGGTATTGGTTAAACCCAACATTGCCCCCAAAGGAACAGATGCATCTGAACCTATGCAGATCGGGGGGTTAAAGGACCCTTAACTCAAAAGGAAAAAGAAAGAAGACGACAGATGCAGTTGTGTCTGTAGTGTGGAACCTCAGGACATTTTCTGCAGGATTGCCCTACAAAACCACCCAAGAAGGTGGTAGGAGTTGCTGGTAAAAGCCACATAGAGCCTGATTCGGGAAACGACCACGCCCGACAAGCGTAGAGGTCCTCTTCCCGAGCTTAAAGAAGGACACTCAGACCTCGCATCTGATCATCCCAATGGTTCTACTTGATCCCAGGCAGCCATCAGTATGCACACAGTAAGGGCATACATAGATAGCGGGGCCGTAGGAAACTATATGGACACGAATTGGTGTCAAGGATGAATCTACCTCTTTGCAAAAAGACCACTTCGGATGTCATCACCACAGTTGATGGAACTGAGATTGCCTCAGGGCCTGTAACTCATTCCACTACAGAGATGACACTGTTGAGTCAAGATGGGCATCGAGAGACTATTGTGTTTGATCTAATCAAAGCCCCACAGTTCCAGATAATACTGGGGATGCCATGGTTGGAAACACATAATCCTTGTATAGAATGGCGAGAGAAGAGAATAACCTTCCTGGATTGTGCACACACCTGTTACCCAGAGAAAACTTTGAACAAAGGCCTGGCTACAGTCGTTAACCCAATCGTGCAGTTACCTCAGGAATACAAAGAATTTCAGGATGTTTTTCAAAAAGAACAGGCCAATACATTACCTCCTCACAGATCATCTGATTGTCAAATCCACCTCCTACCCTGTGCACAACCCCCATGCAGTAGAATCTACGGCCTCACAGAACCTGAAAATCTTCACCTACGGCAATACTTGGACCAATACCTTGCTAATGGCTTTATTCGTCCTTCCAAGTCTCCTGCATCCTCAGCTTTATTCTTCGTGCCAAAAAAGGAAGGTGACCTTAGAACGTGCATAGATTACCGCGCATTAAATCAGATTACGGTAAAAAACCGATACCCATTGTCTCTGATCCCCGAATTACTAGACCAAGTAAAGGATGCTTGTATCTACACTAAATTAGATCTCTGAGGGGCATATCATCTGGTACGTGTCAAGAAAGGCGACGAATGGAAGACTGCCTTTCGCACCAAGTACGGATTATTCGAATATCAGGTGATGCCCTTCGGGTTGTGCAATGCACCAGCAGCCTTCCAGTATTTTATGAACGATGTCCTTTGTGAACTCATTGACGTCTGTGTTGTCGTATACATAGATGATATTCTAGTGTACTCCTCCTCAGAATCAGACCATGTTAAGCACGTGTGTGCAGTCCTTGAGAAACTACGACAGCACAAGTTATATGCAAAATTGGAAAAATGTGTTTTTCATGTTATGGAAGTTGAATTTCTTGGATTTATCCTGACTCCAAAGGGAGTCTGAATGGACTCTCGAAAGGTGGACGCAATTCTCAAGTGGCCATCACCCAGTTCAGTCAAAGGGGTACAAAGCATGCTCGGATTTGCTAATTTCTACCGCAGATTCATTCCGGACTTCTCCCATGTTGTACACCCCATCACAGCACTTTTGCGAAAAAACAAACGCTTCTTGTGGACCGAAGAGGCTGAAAAGGCCTTCCAAGACCTGAAAGCGAAATTCACATCAGCACCTGTCTTAAAGCATCCACGCCCTGAGCTTCCATACATAGTAGAAACTGATGCATCCAGTTTAGCCATGGGAGCTGTCCTGTCCCAGAAGAATCCTGAAACCGGTCAACTTCACCCAGTAGCGTTTTGGTCCAGAAAGTTCTCAGCACCTGAGTTAAACTATGCGATTACCAATAAAGAGCTATTAACTATAAAATCCACCTTTAAGGCTTGGCGGCACTACCTTCTTGGTACCAGGCATACCATTACCGTAATCACTGATCACCGGAACCTGCAGTATTTAAAAACAGCCAAAGCCCAATCATCGCGACAACTTCGATGGGCATTGTTCTTTGGCGAATTCGATTTCGTGATCACTTATCGACCAGGCCCCAAAAATGGCAAAGCAGATGCATTATCCCGAATAGGGATGGGAGAAGCATATGCAAACCCGGAACCGGTGCCAATAATTCCCGAGCAAAGAATTCTTGGCATAACTGCTCAACAGACACTAGAAGATATTCATTCAAAAATCCAACAACTATTCGATCCAGCAACCCTGCAGGACTGGGTAAAGAAAGGCCCGGACTACTCAGTCGTCAATGACCTACCTTACTATCAAGGACGACTATTTCTACCACACAAGGAAATACAAGAACTAGTCATCTCCAATTACCATGACACCCCGATGGAAGGGCACCCAGGTATCGCAAAAACTGAAGCGAAAATTAAGAGACAGTTCTGGTGGCCCACTTGGCGAAAAGACGTAAAGTCATTGGTGATGTCTTGTGGCATTTGCGCCCAAAACAAAAGCCAGAAGAAAAAACCTGCTGGCCTTTTACAACCTTTGGATATTCCACCTACACCATGGCACACCTTGTCTTTAGACTTTATTACAGATCTACCTCCATGTAATGGATTTAACACCATCCTAGTTATTGTCGATCTTTTTTCCAAGATGGCCCACTTTATTCCTTTAAAAGGATTACCTTCCGCTTCAATTTTGGCCAAGGAGTTCCTCGAAAACATTGTTCGAATACACAGATTTCCTTCCGTATTCGTCTCTGACCGAGGCAGTCAATTAATTTCACAATTTTGGAAGAAATGTTGTCAATTGGCGCAAATCGACGTGAGGTTATCAACCAGTCACCATCCCCAGAACGATGGTCAGACGGAGAGGACCAACCCGACCCTTGAACAGTACCTACGTTGCATGCTGCACCAGACCGAAAGCAATTGGAAGGATATTTTATGGATTTCCGAATATGCATACAATAACTCAGTACATTCTGGAACCGGACAAAGCCCCTTCTATACAATATACGGACATCACCCTCGAACCTCAGATCTGGATTCGCCTCAGCACTTAGAAATGCCTGCAGTTAGTCATTTACATGGACTATTACTCAAGCCTTTAAGGAGACAACAGAACATTTGAAACAAGCGAAAGAGAAATATAAGAAAAATGCTGATCAACATAGAAGCGATGCTCCACGATATCAGATTGGGGATCAAGTTTGGCTGGCTACAAAACACATACCTCTAAAAGGAACTCAGACTTTTAATCCTAGGTATTTGGGACCTTACACTATTAAGGCCATTATCAACCCGGTGGCCGTCAAGTTGGAATTACCCTCTAATATGCGGATCCATCCTGTCTTTCATGTTTCACTTCTGAAACCAGTTCAACCCGGGACAAGACTTGCCAAACCACCTGACCCCATCCTAATAGATGGAGAACCTGAATTCGAGGTAAAGAATATCCTGGACTCTAAGTTGGTTAAATCAAGACTTTTTTATTTAATCGACTGGAAAGGTTACAGACCACAGGAAAGGTCATGGGAGCCTAGTGACCATGTTCATGCACTTCGGTTGGTGAAAAAATTCCATCGGAACTTCCCAGACAAACCAGGGCCAAGGGGAAGAACAACTTTAGGAGGGGCCTTGGGGGGGAGTGCTGTCATGATGCCTACCCCCGGGCATCCAGATCAAGCCCATCAGCCCTGGGAGCAGGCATCCAGACTTTTACAAAAACCCCAGCAGCCCCAGCTAGGGGCTGTCTGGGTTCAGTCCTGGCGCCGTAGGCACCAGGCTCATAATAAATATCAGTCCTGGCGCCATAGGTGCCAGGCTCATAGACATTACTTACCTCATGCAGACCATGCTGCAAATAAATCCAAGCCAACGTGAGGCCTCGATGGGGCTATTTTACTACAGGGACTATTTTTTACTCGGGTGTGGTCCTGGGGAACTTCTTTCCTGGGACTACTTTGGAGGCTATTTAAACCACGCCCGAGCAGCAGCACATGCTTCGTGTTATTCTGCATCCAGCAGCGTGACTCTCACCGTGCCTGCAGCCAGCATCCAGTCTTCTGCCACGCCCGCCTCGAATCCGGAGCTCCCAGAATAAAGAGGAAGAAAAGGACAAGGTTAGAAAACAAACATTTCAAATTCCTCACCTGATTCCGGATCCATTTCATCTCCCGACCTGGAAAGTACATCAGTCCTGCACGCGTCGCTTCGCCAGCTCCAGCACGGCGCCATACTCACCAGTTCTCACAGCATCTTTCGATCCGGCACTGTCTCCATCATTTCTTCGCCGTACTCCGGCACCTAAGGGCACAGGAATAACAAGGTGAGCCAAGGGAATCAACAAATACCTCTTACCACCATAGACTTACCTGATTTACCACTGGCGGTATTCTTCTCCATATCTTCATATGCCGCATCTGTAAAGAGGGAGAAAAACAACACGTTAACGCATGCAATAGTTACCGGACAGCGTTGGGTAACACAGACTCTTACCTGAACGCCAGCAGCAGCTACGAGACCTTCTTCTCACGAACTCAGTTGCAACTTAAGGAAGGAAGGGGACAAGAGTGAACATCGGGCACATTGAACTCTTTGAACTTGATACTTACCAATCCCGCCTGGGACTTCAGAGTCAATGGTTACCGGAACTCTCCCAACGCCTTCAAACCAGTGAAGTAACTGGTATCTACGCACCCCTGCAAGACACGCAGGATGGAGAGCTCATCTTTTACAAACATAAGGTGAGGTTACTAAGGAGATATCGCAGGTGATTAGTGGGGGAGAGCGAGAACAGTTGGGAGGCCATCACTAAAACCCACAGGTGGCTAATTCCTGTCTCCACTTGCAGGAAAATACTTCTTCGAGTCCAGCAGACGGAGACCGCAGCTGTCCGGTTCGGATCGACACCCGAGTGGGGTCCAGGTGAGCATAACAGCATGAGACTGAAGATGCTGATTACGGAACAGGTGGGCTATCTCAAGTGGCTTCATGTCAGAATCTACTAGTGTATGGCATTTGCTTTGTGTGTTACTATATATAGAGTACGTGAACATTCTTTGTTGCAGTAATAAAAATCTATAAAATTTAGAGAAAAAACGATGTTAAAGGAACGTTATGGTTACAAGTGAAATCAAAAACCCAAGAAAACCAAAAGTTCTGCTATGCAATGCAACCATAACTTGTGCCACCGCCATGCATTGCTAAGACGAACACCCAGGACATAATTGATGACATCACTGATGACATCACATATACAGACGGTTATTTATGTTCAGTGACAGTGCACATTTTAAGCAGAGTACGTGATCTGGTCATACTGCATTCAAAACATGATACACATACTCCAAAAGTGCTGTATATTTAGACCTTGGTCTTCTGCTCTGTTCTAAAGGTACTTTCCTTAGGGTCGGCCAGAGACCTCAAGGAACAGATGCTCGCCATATGTTTTTTATTTTTACCAACACGAGTGTAGTAATTCTTGTATGTTAATTCCAAGTTTAACATTAGTAAATGTTCTGTTAGGCTTGGATTTATGATTCTACTGGTCAATATTACCAGATTAAAAATGCTCTATTTCAAAGGTCCATAATGCAGCCATTGTCTATATGTATTTATTTTTATATTGCTGAATTAACAGCAACACTTCAATAGAACGTTTATGTTGCAAAATTTACATTTTGTGATATATGCAGTAGTTCATGAGAGGTCTCCCAATCAACCTTCATATGTCGCTAGTAACATTCTAAACAATACCCTTTGCAGGAACTTTCCAGTGGAAATATGCCATTTGTGATGTCATCTTTGATGTCCTGGGTGTTAGTCTTATCAGTGCATAGTGGTGGCGCAAGTTATGGTAGCATGCCATAACTGGCAATTTTCTTGTGTTTTTTGATTTTGCTTGTAACCATAAAGTCCCTTTAATTAAGTTTTTCTCTGAATTTGATAGGTTTTTATTAGTGCAATTTAACCATAACATCCCTTTAACAAAGTATTTCACAGAATTGTATAGGTTTTTACCAGTGTCCCCTAATTTACTAGAAGTTCCTTATATCTATTTTCAATGGTTACACCTAAAAATAATATGGTTATAGAGGGGCGTGGCTTGGAGCCATGGCAGTCGGCTCGGCGAGAGCTCCAAGCAGAGGCCACGCATCCACCTAAAATGCGGCAGTGATATTGTCTAATGCATACCCAGAGGCGAATGGAGCGACTGCCCCTGGGGGGTAGGGAGTAAGTTGAGTGACTTTGAGATGCCGTCGGAGCGGGAACCTGGAGGATTCCCACTCGAGAAACCAACAGCTGGAGCTGAAGATGGCGGCCGCAGCTACCCATCGGTATCCCCTGTGAGCTTGAAGGAACCCACCCAGCGCGGCGGAGCGGGACAAAGCCCTCCCAGCTCCTCCAAGGGGGGGGCCAACATACCATGACCCCAACCTGGGGGACTGCAATACCCACAAGGGGCTGGGGTCTTGCCCCGCTGGGACGCAAGAAGCGGGCCGCCTACCCGGAGCAGCAAACGGCGAAGCAACTGGCGGGAACACGCCTGAGACCACAGCGGAGCAGCAACCTTCCCCCCACGTCTCGCCCTTTCCTACCAGCCCAGTAACAACAGCCGTCTGTCGGCCGAAGAGGCCCCTCAGTCCCGCAGCACCCGAGAGTTGTGCACGCTCATAGAGGAAGGAGAGCTTGGTGACTGGCGGTCAGCACCTAGAACACTTGCCACGGGTCTCCCGTGACCCCATATACTGCCACCCAGTAACCCATCGACAGAGTGAGGCTGCTCACCACCCGGACTGGCAAGCTGCGTGAAGCAGCTGGGAACCTACCCGGGATAGCCGCACAGCGGCACCCCTCGCCCCTGCTCACTCTGACGGCCCGGTACACATAACGACTCAGGGAGAGGTGCCGGCACAGCCCATGGACCGGGGCAAGGGGGATCCTCCCACGACCTTGCCAGCCACCTCTGACACAGCAACAGCGGCCGACAGCAGACCGCGGGGGCTCCACTGCTCCACTGGACCCACTTCAAAGGAAGCTGTGGGACGCAGCAGGCCTCCAGCGGTGCACAGAACTTTGCCTCGGGTCCATCCGACCCCACACACCACAGCCCAGCGACCCCTCAGCGGCCCACCAGTTAAGACCATCCGGGGAGCTCCCTGTTGCCACAGGGGTTCCCCGGGCTACTCAGCAACCTCCACCTGGAATCCGGGAGCCTGACAGGAGGTAAGGCGGCACCTGCCACACTCCCCGCACCCCCAGTGTTTCCCATCAGCGCGGTCCCAGCACCCAAGAAGACAAAGCAGACAGACATCTCCACACTACTTCTGACCCAAGCAACTGACAAAAATAGAAAGGGGGAAGGCACTGAAACCACGTCCCTAGAGCCTCACGCAGCGATGGAACCCGGTACCCCGGCACAGGCGGCCATGAAATCGGACCTGCAGGACCCACTGGCAGCGCTTACGAAGGAGTACCAGAAGGGCACAGTTGAGGTTAAAAGCAAGATCGCTACACTGGACAAGCGGGTGGGGAAAATCGAGGAGCGAACAGCAGAGGTAGAGGACACTCTGTGCCAACAAAGCCACAAAATTAAGATGGGCGCAAATAGAATCACAGCACTTGAAGCCAGATGTGACCCCCTGGAGCTCAAACAAGAGGACACCGAAAACAGGGCCCGGTGTAACAACATACACCTCTGGGGAATCCCAGTATCCATCCCGGATGAGAACACTATGTCAATGACCTCTTCCGCTTCATCCTGACGCTCCCCAACACAGCCCCGCTCGAACTCAACAGGGCCATTGAACAAGAACAACGCCAAGCACGACCACCCTATCGGACGTCCTAGCAAGGATTCATTTTTATAAAGTAAAAGAAGAAATAATGCGCAAAGCTAGAATCTCCCTCCGAAAACTCTTCAGGGACGGCTCCATCTCTCTATACCAAGACCTCTCAGCCATTACGTTACTGAAAAGGAAAGCCTTGCAGCCAGTCACAGAATGGCTCAGGGAGAGAAAGATACCTTACCGCTGGGGGTACCCCACCTCTCTGTCCTTCACCTGGGAAGACAAAGTCTGTTTCATCCGCACCCTAAAGTAAGCAGAGAACCTACTGAACCCGGAAGCGGATGAAACAGACCCAGAGACGGATGCACCCGCCAGACATCCTCCCTCCCAGGAGCGCAGTCACTCCTGGACGAAAGTGGAAAGAAGCTGTAGGCTTAGGGGCCCAGCGGCTAAAAACAAAAGGAATGGCAAAACCTAATCAACACTTGCTACAGTCCAGCGGACCTCACAAAGTCTAACAGGGTCTCACAACGGAAGACCTGAGCCACACTCCCATGGCCCGGTGCTAGAGCACAACTGACTCCAATCGCCAGAACATTAAGTATCACTGAATATCAACACAGGCTTAACGGCCGCTACAGCGGTGGAATGCGTTGGCCTCGCCAGATGCCCCATTAGTTGAAGGCAGGCCCTGGCAACCTGTTTTTGTTTTATCAGCTGCGGGGGGGGTGAGGGGGGCGGCGAATGGGAAGAGACGGTAATCAAACCACTTCACAGGATCAAACCAACCAACGCATATGGTGGCCCCATGGGGCCAAGCTGGGCTGGGCAACCTCAAGAAGCGACAAACACAGCCCACCAAGATGGCAAACGACAATAAGGAACTCAACATGATCACATGGAATGTCCAAGGCCTAAACTGGCACAGAAAATGAAAGTCAGTGGAGCACCGGCTGTCCCAGCTCGACGCAGAAATTGTGTGTCTACAGGAAACCCACCTGCTGTCACCCGATGAGAAGCGACTCAACCTCTGACGCTACGCCAAGAAGTACTATGCCTCCTCGAGCCAGAAGAAAGGTGGAGTCGCTGTCCTGCTCAGCCGAGCAGTACCCATAATGCATGTCACATTTAAGCATGACTAGGGAGGCAGATACCTACTGCTTAAAGGTCTCATAATAGAACTTCCAATCACTATTGCATCAATATACTGCCCGAACGAGGCCCAGGAGCACTTTCTGTGTAAGATCAACCCGACATTAACCTAATTCGCGGAAGGAAAGCTCTTGATCGGAGGTGACTTCAACCTCTCTCCGGATCCCAGTGTCGACAAAACTCTGCCACCCACCAAATCGGACTTCGCACAAGCCCTGGGACTAGCGGTGTTCCTAAGGGAAACAGAAATGGTTGATGCGTGGAGACTGGCGAATGACAGTGCTTGAGATTACACCTTCTTCTCGCACGTCCATATAGGGTTCTCGAGGATAGATCTGCTACTGGTGTCCAGCACACTGTTCCCATGCATCGAGGACATTCGGATCGGCTTGACAGTGATCTCTGACCATGCCCCAGTAATAGCCCAATTACAAACAACGGGCCTACCAGCACCCCCACAGAGGTCATGGAAGTTGCAGGACTATATCCTCTTAGACGTGGCATCAAACAGGGAACTGTCGGAGGCCCTAACAAACTACTTTGCGGAAAACACAGCAAGGGAGTCCTCCGAGGCCATAGTGTGGGATGCTATGAAGCCAGTGATCCGGGTCATTGCCATCGTGTGCACAGCGGCACACAAATGCAGACACCAACTCCGGCTCTCCGAATTAGAGGCCGATGTAGCAAAAAAAGAAGCACTCTATAAAAGGCGTCAGCCGGTGAAAGTGTGGAGAGACCTCAGAAAAGCAAAAGCTGCCCTTGAGATGCACCTGGCAGACTGCACGGCCCGAGCCTTGATGTACACGAAACAGTACTATTATCTCAACAGCAACAAGGCTAACCGCCTGCTAGTGCACAAACTCAACACACTGCACTCCAGGAACAACATCCTAGTCTTGCGGCATTGTGAGGGCAGGCCTTGCTGCACAGAGGCTGGGAAACTGACCATCATGACCGAACACCACAGAAGTGTAATGTCAGGGCACCCCATGGACAAGGAATTGCATATCCGCTATCTCCGCCTAATCCAAAGGCCTCCTCCGCATCCGCAGCTAGACTTACTGGAACTCCCAATCTCCACCGAGGAAGTGACCGAAGTCATCTGCTCAATGAAAAACACGGCCCGGGCCTGGAAAATCACTGAAGCACTTTGGGGTCGGCCGAACTTTCAGAAGTGGACACTGACTAATTACCAACACCCCACCACAACACTCAGGATAAATGGCAGCAACTCTCCCAGGATCGCGATAACCAGGGGCATGCGACAGGGCACGCAACAGGGCTACCCCCTGTCCCCTCTCATCTTAGCGCTATCCATGGAACCATTCGCTTCCAGAGTTCGCCGGAACCCGCAGATCCACGGCCTTGTGGTCAAGGAGGAAACCTACAAAGCCGCCTCATATGCAAATGATGTGCTGCTGACATTGACTCATCTGGAAACCTCGCTCAGAGCACTGTGGGAGGAACTAGACAGTTTCAAAGCAGCATCAGGCTTCACCATCAATCTCTCGAAATCGACAGCTTTGGACGTCAACATCCCAAGGGCCACGGTGGAATCCTTAGCAGCCAGCTTCCCCATCCCATGGGCGAGAACCCACCTCGACTACCTGGGCATTCGGCTCCCCAGAAACAAAGAGCAGACCTACAAAGCAAACTTCCCGGCCCTGTTCAAGGAATTGCAAGCAGATCTGTCCCGCTGGCAAAGGCAGGAGATATCCTGGACAGGGAAGATCACGGCAGTCAAGATGAACCTGGTGCCCAGACTGCTGTTCCATTGCCAAGCTCTCCCAGTGCCGATACCCAAGAAAGCCAAACAGAAACTACAAGCGCACATTCCGAAATTCGTCGTTCACCTCTCCAAGTTTGACCACAACCTTGAAGGGTCCTATCCATTTGTCCTGCAAGGCCCTCTGCCTTGTTGGCACCATAACTAGTACAAGCTGGTCTTGTGTAACCTCAACCATGCTGACCAGAGCCTGATTTGCTTTTAAGTTATCAATTGCTTCTGCCATCATGTGTGACATTCTCCTCTGGAGACCCATCACATGGTCAGTCACTCTGACTGGCTTGGGGGAAGGAGCATTCTCCAACCCCTCCTTAATCAGGGCTAAGGGGCCTCTGACTGGATGGCCATAGAGGCGTTCAAAGGGATTGTAACCAACTCCCTCCTGAGGGACTTCCCTATAAGCAAAGAGAAGGCATGGTAGTAGAAGGTCCCACTTTCTTTTAAGGGGTTCCTCTAAAGCACCTATCATGCTCTTCATAGTTTGATTAAACCTCTCTACCAGTCCATTTGTCTGTGGATGGTAGGCTCTAGAGAACTTGTAAGTGACACCACAGTTCTTCCACGTGGCTTGTCTGTAGTGGGACATAAAATTGGATCCCCTGTCAGATATCACTTCCTTAGGAAACACTACTCTGGTAAAAATACCAAGTAGAGCCTTAGCCACAGCCTGAGCTGTAACATTCCTCTTAGGTATTGCTTGTGGTTATCTTGTAGCATGATCTACTTCAACCAAGATAAACCTGTTCCCTGAAGAGGTGGGAGGGTCAAGGGTACAAACAATGTCGATGCCCACCCTCTCAAAAGGAACTCCCACCACTGGGAGAGGCAACCAGGGGTGCCACATTCTTGGCTCCACTCTTGCCAGAGGCTTTGCAAGTGTGAAAGCTCCTACAGAATTTGCCAACTTCTGAACCCATTTTAGGCCAGTAGAAGTATAGGGAGAGCCTTTCCTTGGTCTTTTTGAAACTCAAATGACCAGCCAAAGGTATCTCATGGGCCAACTTTATGAACTGGAGTCTGTTTGCTAGTTGCACTACAATTCTTCTGCAGTCCCCAGGGATAGACTCAGTCGGTTCACTGTAGAAGTGGTCATCTTCCCAGCTCAACCTATGCTTTCCAACTTCTTGCCCATCAAGTTGAGAAGCAGCCTTTTGTTGAAGACCTTCGAGAGTAGGGCACTCTCTTTTGTCCTCTGCTGAAGTCTGCCCTGTTGGGTCCACCTACTGCCAGTAAAGACTGCAGTTCAGGAGGGTCAACAAGGTCAAGATCTCCAACCAAAACAGTGTCGTCCTCCAGATTTGACTCTTCAGAAACTGGATCAACCACACAGGGTTGTACCTCACACTCTGCCTCAGCAGGTGGAGAAATCACAGGTGTGACTTTGGACAATCTTGGGGAAGTCCTTGTTGGTAGCACAGGGGTGCTATTTGCCTTTTTCTTGGAGGTCTTGGTTTTCCCCTTTGCCTCTTTCTTTCCAGAAATAGCAGTAAGCAACTCCTGTGGAGTGGGAGTGATAGCTTCCTCTATCTCCTCCTCTGGAGAGCCTCTTAAGGTCCTCTCCTCGCAGGCCTAGTGAGCTCCTGTTTCCTTTTACTGGGAGGCCTGGGGTATTAGACACAACTCCAAGAGTTTTCAGGTCATTACCCAACAGGACTCTCCCAGGCACTTCACTCTGCATACTAACAAGTATCTTGGCAGTCATATCATTACACTGGATGAGAGCTGTTAACGGGGGAAGCATTTGCAGAGGGCCTCCAGTTAACGTGGTGAGGCGTTTCGGTGCCTTAGCAACATCCTCCACCTTGAAAAACGATTCATCCACCACAGTTATGCTGGCCCCAGTGTCTCTGATGGCAGGAGTCTCCTGGCCATTCACAAGAACACTATCTTTATAATACTCTTTAGTGTTATCCAGGATGGAATTATAGACATCTAAATTCTGTTGTTCCCACAAGCCCAGGGACACTAAAGAAACACTAGCTGAGACTCTCATGGGTTCATCAGCCAGTAGGTGAAAGTTTCCACTTGCCATAGGCACTTCTTCCTCTGGGGAGAAGGCTAAGGAGACAGTGTGGACCCCTGAAGGTTTACCCTTACATCTGGGATCCCCTTTCACATGGTGAGTTGACACACAAACATAACATTTCCCAAATGTCTTGATGAATGGGGGTTTGTTCTGACCTCCATCTGGTTTGGGTCCAGATGGTGCACTAGCCTGATTTGGTTTCCCTTGTGGTTTACCATTATGTTGCTGTTTGTGGCCCTCTTTTGGATTGGAGGTATTTGAATTCTCCCTGTTATCTTTCTTTGGCTGCTTTCCCTCATCCTTCTTCTGAGTTGCCCCAGAATCCTTGTGAGTAGCCTTGTTGGCAACCCGAAAGTCAGCCGCCTTAGCTACTTTCTCTGGATCTATCTCCATATAATCAGCCAAGTGCTGTCTGAGCTCAGGAGAGCAGGCATCATAAATTGACTCCAACATAACAAGATTTCTCATACCTTCACAAGTGTTTACTCTGTAACCCTTAACCCAACCATCTACGTTTTTCAAACATTCACATACTCAGGTAGCCCAAGGGGTACCATCATGCTTGCTTTCTGAGGGTCCTAAACCTCTTAAAGTACTGGGAAGGGGTCTTCCCAAATCTAGCAATTAAAGCTAGCTTCACACACTCATAATCCATTCTATCCACCTCCCCCAACTCCATCACAGCATTAGATGCAACAGTGGGTAGCCTAGAGAAGAGCCAAGGAAGCAACTGATTCCCTGTAATGTCTTGAATCCCATGGTTATATTCAAACATTGCCAACCAATCCAAAATATCAAGCTTAACCTCATACATACAGTATTAAGGTAAGGAATGGTGAAGCGCTCAGCACCACTGGATCAATTAGTCACTACAAATATGAAATTGTGGCTGATGACTTTAATTCAGTTGCGAACAGCCGACACGTGTTTCAACACGCTGGTCGTTTTCAAGGTGAGGGATTGATCCCGAGATTTTCTGCAACGCTCGATTTAACGAGCAATATAATACACTGGCCAATGGGGCATACATTTGACTCTCTAAGCCTCATCAATCATAATCTTCATGTGTGGTGCTGCTAATTTATACATGACCAACTGTCAGGGCCATCAAGTGAAAATTCCATACTATTCTTCGCCTGAAAATGACCAGCGTGTCGAAACACGCGTCGGCTGTTCGCAACTGAATTAAAGTCATCAGCCACAATTTCATATTTGTAGTGACTCTAATTGATCTAATGGTGCTGAGCACATCACCATCCCTTACCTTAATACTGTACTTAATTTCTGCCAACCTGGGTGAATAGGTTGGTGGGATTTGAGTGATTGCTGCCAGCACACATTCAACTATTTTAATTTAGCTATACCAATAACTTTTGGGTGATCAATAGCGCACAGATATCCAGCCTCAAATCCATGAGTTTATCCAGTTAACCTTATACATACCCACAATTTCTTTAGGCATATGGGGTCTCTTAGGACTGGAAGACCTAGAAGACTCTGAGAGGGAAGCATTTTCCAAAGACAACTTTTTCATTTCTAAGGCATGGTTCATCTCCATTTCTCTGAGCTTAAGTTCTTGATTCTTTTGTTCAGTTTGAGCATTTAAATGTTTAAATTCCAATTCAAGCCTCATCGTTTCTAGAGCAATGAGTTCAGGACTGAGTGTAGGACCTGTAGGGGTCCCAGTGAGCAAAGGTTGAAGTTGCTGAGCAGGTAAAGGAGCAGTGAGGCCTGCATTGTTTGACACACCTGTTTCATCTAACTCATCAATAATGAACACGTTATCATCCTCATCATTTTCCACATTTGCTGAGGGGTCAGGTATTTCAGACCCACCCTCCAAACTTTGTTTCTCTAACAACCTTTCAATAAATTCAGACTTTTTGCCTTTAACAGAGAGATTCCTTTCTCTACACATACTTTTCAGATAATCCACAGTGTAACTAAGGAGGGGTCTCCTCACTGTAGCATTCCATATCAGACATGATGATTGATATTGCTTTTTAGTGATGTTTAGCCTTGTGGTTAGTTGATCCAAGGTAACAGCAGCACTCTAAGTGTAATCACTATACTTGATCCTCACTGATGTACACCAGTGTTAGGCAGAATTATATGCAGTACCCTTTGGGAACAACACACACAGTTAGGACTACAAGTGACCGTCCAAATTCACCTTTGGTACAAGCCTGTACTACACCGTAAAGTGGTAGCGATGGCTGAGCAGGAAGCAAATTTGAGTGGGCACCACAGGGTTATCGAATCTTCGTGGCGTTCTCAAAGGTCTCTGGTATAATGAGTCTTTTTTAGGAAGTTAGGTTCTATGTACAGGAGCTGGCTGAAAAAGGCCTGGAGACACCCAAACCCAGAAAAACAGCAAGAGAAAAAGATTAGGTGAAAACCCAATCATACAGCCGCTCTCTGAAATCCCAAACTGGGTTTTGTGTTAGTTGTAATTTTACTATGTCCAATTACTGCGATCCAATCTTGGAAAAAATTCGAAAGTCAAATATATAGTGGTTTTTCAATGTTGGTTTTATCCATCAAGTAGAACATTTTTAAAGAAAGAAGTGACAAGTCGCCACTAATAATGTTCTTCGTGGGGAAGAGATTGCCATAAATCACTCTATCCGTAGACTTATATTGTGCCAATGCATTTCGGAATACAACAAATTCCTTCATCAGGGCAAGTCTAAAACATAACATTTAAATGCAATTGTGCCAACCATCCCATGGTTAATATCCATATAAAATAAATCCCATATTTAGAACAACGTAAGTATATAAACATCAACATGAACAGTCATCATCCAAATTGTTGAAAAAATATGAAGGTAAATTCATACCCGACAATGTAATGAGCAGCCAGACTTATCTCAGGAGTAAAGGGAGCAGTATGGATAGTTACACAAAGGACAGCAATTACTATGATTCAAACAAACACTGACTCAAGGTTTCTGAGTAAAAGAATATACATTTATTTACACATCAGTTATTAAACATTTCACTATTATCAAGCAGTTGAAAAATCACGTTTCTAATACACTACACCACATCCCATAGATTATGGACAAGTTAGGCTCAAAATGAAGTGTGAGCAAAATGGCACTCCAGTAATTTAAAAGGGAGGGAAAGACAAAGTTAGACAAAAGTTGAGTAGCACCAACAATTAAGTAAGAAGGGCAATCTAGAAAAAAGAACTACAGTGAGGAAATCAAATTCAAGGGGCCTGGCCCAAAGTCCAGCCCCAGAGACCTGCTTTTTATGCAGTTTTCCCCCATTCACACAGCCTGGCTGTCCATTACACAACAGAGTGGCTGTCCCGCCGGGACAGTCTCCACAGCCAATTATATCAGAGTGTGACATGGGTCTCCAAGGAGACCCTGTGCAGGGAGTCCTAAAACCCTCCCTCACATCATGTTCCCCTCAGACATACAGGCGCCTAAGGAGGGCTTCTGTGCAGATTCCCGCAAAAGGACGGCAAACAAAGGAACCAAACCTGGTTTGGCACGCAGAGTAAAACCCGAGAAAGACTTTTGTGAAAAGAAATGGTGAATAAACCCAGCCGGACCATATAAAAACCTATATGGTCATATATGGTACCAAGATAGCCTAAAACAATACCAGGGCTATTTAAGATAAACGCAGTAGGAAAAATAGGGTAGTAACCACTGCCACCAGCTAAGTCTTAATGAAAAGGGAATGAAAGAATGTTCCAAGAGAAACAGACGAAAAGGGATACGTATTAACCCTTTGCAGAACTCTCTGTAAGATAGTTTGTACTGGGTCTATGAGTTTTAAAAGAGACTAATAAAGTCAATGGCAACTGTACATGTTCAGGGAGACAGTAGTCAGTCCCAGAAAATGGAGTCTTCGTTGGGAAGTCTAAAATACAACCCTATGTCAATGCACTGAAGGTGCTGTGTAACACACAGTGAAAGGTTGATGCCTATGGAGTAGGTTAGGCTCCACAGTCTATGAACACAAAAAACGTTAAAGACACACAGCAAAACACATGTAAGAGTGGGAGAAAAAGGATCACACTCTTACCAGGTGAAAAAATAAATCCTAGAAATCCAGCAAAGCTGCTGAAGGACTCAATAGGTAATGGAAATTAGCCATTCTGGAGAATTCTCCCTAACAATCAGCATGGTGGGGGCCCAGTGTGTGCCCGTGACAGTGCAGTCCTGCTCTCAAAATAAACTATATCCATGCACATATTACCATCCTTTTCCAGTCTCCTTCAAATTCAGCTCAAAAATGGTCAGCGGGGCTTCTGCCAGAAATATTCGGCTCATGCTTTCTCAAATAAAAAAAAAAAACATACATCAATTGGCTATCTGCCAGGCGTCTTAAGCAGTGTTCCATGAGCAGATTCAGAGGTGTTGCTGAGGGGGGCTGGAGGGGCTATAGCCCTGGGTCTTTTGGTTGTAGCCCCGAATATAAACTCAGGGGCTACATCCAAAAAGGTTAGTTAGCCCCGAGTCCTCACATTAGCGTAGCCCCAGATCTCTTCCAGCCCTAGCAACACCCCAGAAGACTTCAGGCCATCTGCAACCTCTGGCGACCACAAAATGACGTTGATGATCAGAAATAGTTCCATTTTCACACAGTAACAGACAATAACACCTTGACGAATTGCTGTCAGGCAGAGAACAGATACGCATGTTGGAGGAAAGGATGAAGTATGCACGTATTGCTGGGGAGCCCAGCAGGGTGGATCAGTTTGGGCAGGGAAGAGAGGCACACCAGATGGTTTAAAGGGACTGTGCTCTGTGCTGTGACCCCAGTCAATAAAGGAAGCAAGTCAAATCACTTCACAGCCTACGCGAAGGCCTGGCAGCACGGTATGGAGCTCCTGCTTGGAACATTATTATTTAACAAGCCCCAATCGGTTTATATGGCGGACAGAGTCGATAATAACAATGGTAATTTAGTGTATGCCAAAAGCGTTGCCAGTTTGCATACCAACGAGACAAACTGATTCCCTACACCCCTTCTCACTGTCTCTTCACTGTGGCAATGATGTTGGCCACATTTGGTGATGAAAGTGCCCCCAAAATGCCCCCAAAGCAAGAACAAGTGAACACACTTTCATGAATCCAAAGTATATTTCTGAGATATGGAGAGAAACAAAGATCCATTTTCTAATCTCGGTTTTTGAATGCATGTTTTTAATTAAAAAAAATCTGACCATATTATTTATAAGGGAATCAATACATCAGAGGAATTGCTGTAATGCTTTGCTTGATTTTCATGTTGAAATATGTTGGTAGATGACATAAAATACAAGGTCGCCTATACTGTTGCCGGGTCACAAGAAAATTGGGTCATAAGGAAAATGGGGTAGCAAGTGGACTTGGACAGTGCCTTTAAAACATTTGTTGACCAATGAACTACCGTTTTTGTTATTCATTTAGTCTACTGATGCGCAAATTATAAATATAATTGACTTTACAAATGTTTAATTTGTTTTTCTTACTGATGTTCTGCTGATTAAATCAAACGTTTTCGAAACTGTGATCGTTGGTAAGAAACCCACCATATTCAAAATTAAAAACTATATCATAAAAATAGACTCTGGGATAAGTGATTTTTTTAAATAGACATTCTTGCCAATGCACCTGCTCGTAAGAGCACCAGCCGTCTCGCCATTTTGGATGGGTGGTAAGCTTTGATTACCCCCACACTAACCCAGCCTGCATGCATGAACAAACCCCGTCCCTTCAAACTCTGTTTAATCCCCTCCTGGTAGTTCTGTTCCCACCCCTCCTTCACTCTTCAACTCTTCTGTTCACCTTTTCCTCTTCCTCTGCAGACTAAGGTGCGACAACCCTAGTCAGGGAACATTATGCAACGTTTTGGATACAATTTGGCACTTTGGGTGACTGGCACAGAATAAAAACTACTGACATAAAATATGCTTCCTTTAATTAAAAGCAGAGAGTGCACACATCCTGAGGTAAAGGGGTCTAAATGGCCTGTCATGTGTGAAAATCAACTTCGGGAACATTTATGTACATATTTGTAAAGGGAAAAGCAAAATTACCATCCCAGAATTCCAAGTGCTGATCTCTGAAAAGTCAGGACGCGCTAAAAGTGTCACACCTGAATGGGGTTCTCCTGGTGGAGATGCAAGCATTGGCCAGAATTAGAGCGGCGGGCACTACTGCAAATCATATTTTGACAGGTTCTTTCTGTGTTGCTTTCTAGGTGCAAAACAGGGGAAGAGCATTTGGCAGAACAGGGCATTGAAGCTACTGAATGGGCCCTGTGGCAAAACCATGTGGCTCTGGCGTGTATGATGTTGATATTTCTTACAATTTCCAATTTGAAGTTGCTCCTGATGAAGAAGTTCACTTAAGGACATGGATGGGACTAATTTTGTTATCTACTTAAAACTGTACATTTCATTTTATGACATATATGTAAAAAGTATGTCAGTGTTTTCCTTCAGCCTAAAACACAATGCAGCTTAATTTGTAATCATGATTTAAAAGATTTTGATGTTGTCTAACTTCAGTCGTTTTTATGATACATACAATAACACAGTTCCCCAAGAAATTGTGTTTTCCACTTACCATACCACATATTCTAAAAACAAAGCTCATTTAATTTTGTACTTAGCTCTACAATAAGAATGGGACTCAATTAACTTAAAAGTAAAGCTCTTACGACTGGTATACACTAAATATAACAAGATTTAAATTTGTGATTCGAAATTTCCTGGAAAATGATTTTTAAAAATGTTTTCGATGTGCCAATGAGTCACTATTATATTAAAAATGCTTTTCAAATTACCTGTTGTTTGTCAGCCTCAGTTTATTAGAGAAACTTATCTTGAGGTTGTTCGTGGGCGGTAACATTGCCATCATACTTTCTTCTAATGTAGGTTCCTTATTGAATGCAGATCATTTACTTATCTATGTTATCGGCCCTCAATTGCTGACCCTAAAGCTTTTGAAACACAAATTGTCAAAGACAGGAGTATTGAATTTCTCTAAGCATTGAAAACAAGGTCTGCGAGAAGCTGACAGAAAGAATGCAGTGAGATTTAATGAAACAACGGCCAGGAGTGATGGGCAATGTGGAGCTCGCTTGATAGTGATGTACCTGTGAAGCATAGGTTTGTGAGTAACTTGAAGCTCCATTCCCAATATCAAAGATCAGGGTGCTGGACCGAGTTGTAGATCCATACTCGGTGAGCTAGTAAATTCTACACCGTTATCATAGCTTAGTGGCTTAATGCAAAGGTCTATGTGTGCAGAGAGCTTGTCCGGTGCCTACCATACCTTTGGTGTTCTACTGAAGCTGAGTAATAAAAAATGGTCATGTATCTTAAACAAACACCATGCCTCCCCACAATTACAGCCTCACCTTGGATCTGTGAAAGGGCTGTGCATTGCGAGGGCCCTATTGTAGCCTGCAGCATAAACTGTCAGACTGCTTTTATCCTGGTTACTTGTGAACATGGCAGCCCTCGCAGGAAAATATTGAGATCCAGTGCAGGTCTTGGATGAAACAACTTCTGCAGCATTTTACGTGCATAGATTTTTGTGTAGGTTATGTCATACTTGCGATCGTGTGTTAAAAATAAAATCATCCTTCGAACCTTTGTTATACCAATGTACAAATTTCTGTATGCGAGCAACTGGATATTGGAAATAGTTATCTTAAATCTATACTGGGGTAACTATAATTTGGGTGAAAGCATGAGACTGAAGATGCTGATTACGGAACAGGTGGGATATCTCAAGTGGCTTCATGTCAGAATCTACTAGTGTATGGCATTTGCTTTGTGTGTTACTATATATAGAGTACGTGCACATTCTTTGTTTCAGTAATAAAAACCTAAAAAAATCAGAGAAAAAACGTTGTTAAAGGGACGTTATGGTTACAAGTAAAATCAAAAACCTAAGAAAATCTCCAGTTCTGGTATGCAATGCAACCATAACTTGCACCACACCCAGGACATTATTGATGACATCACTGATGACATCACATATCCAGAACGGTTATTTATGTTCAGTGACAGTGCACATTTTAAGCAGAGTACGTGATCTGCTCTGTTCTAAAGGTACTTTCCTTAGGGTCTGGCCAGAGCTCATGCTGCACATACATAGGGGAAATAAGCAGACCCCAGAAAGAAATCCACCCAGCACGGCGGAGTGGGACAGTGCCCTCCCATCTCCACCAAGGGGAGGCCAACATACCATGACCCCAACCCGGGGGACTGCAATACCCACAAGGGGCTGGGGTCTTCCCCCGCTGGAACGCAAGAAACGGGCCGTCCACCCGGAGCAGCAAACGGCGAAACAACTGGCGGGAACCCACCTGAGACCACCGCGGAGCAGCAACCTTCCCACCACGTCTCGCCCATTCCCACCAGCCCAGCAACAACAGCCGTCTGTTGGCCAAAGAGGCCCCTCAGTCCCGCAGCACCCCAGAGTTGTGCACGCTCATAGAGGAAGGAGAGCTTGGTGACTGGCGGTCAGCACCTAGAACACTTGCCACGGGTCTCCCCTGACCCCACATACTGCCACCCAGTAACCCATCGACAGAGCAAGGCTGCTCACCACCCGGACTGGCAAGCTGCGGGAAGCGGCTGGGAACCTGCCTGGGATCGCCGCGCAGTGGCACCCCTCACCCCCGCTCACTCCGGCCCGGTACACATCACGACACAGGGTGAGGTGTCGGCACAGCCCGTGGACCGGGGCAAGGGGGATCCTCCCACGCCTTGCCAGCCACCTCTGACACAGCAACAGCGACCGACTGCAGACCGCGGGGGCTCCACTGCGACCCACAACTGGATCCACTTCAATGGAAGCTGTGGGATGCAGCAGGCCTCCAGCGGTGCACAGAACTTTGCTGCAGGTCCCCCCGACCCCACACACCGCAGCCCAGTGACCCCTCAGTGGCCCAACAGTTAAGACCATCCGGGGAGCTCCCCGTTGCCACAGGGGTTCCCCGGCGTACTCAGAAACCTCCACCTGGAATCCGAGAGCCTGACAGGAGGTAAGGCAGCATCTGCCACACCCCCCCAGTGTTTCCCGTCAGCGCGGCCCCAGCACCCAAGAAGACAAAGCAGACAGACATCTCCACGCTGCTTCTGACCCAAGCAACAGACAAAACTAGAAAGGAGGAAGGCACTGAAACCACATCCCTAGAGCCTCACGCAGCGATGGAACCCAGTACCCCGGCACGAAATTGGACCTGCAGGACCTACTGGCAGCGCTTACGAAGGAGTACCAGAAGGGCACAGAGGAGGTTAAAAGCAAGATCGCTACACTGGACAAGCAGGTGGGGGAAATCGAGGAGCGAACAGCAGAGGTGGAGGACACTCTGTGCGAACAAAGCCACGAAATTGAGACCGGCACAAATAGAATCAAAGCACTTCAAGGCAGATGTGACGCCCTGGATCTCAAACAAGAGGACACCGAAAACACGGCCCGGCGTAACAACATATGCCTCTGGGGAATCCCAGTATCCATCCCGGATGAGGACTTGGAACACTATGTCAATGACCTCTTCCGCTTCATCCTGACGCTCCCCAAGACGGCCCCACTCGAACTCGACAGGGTCCATAGAACAAGAACAAGACCAAGCATGACCACCCCACCGGACGTCCTAGCAAGGATTCATTTTTATAAAGTAAAAGAGGAAATAATGCGCAAAGCTAGAAGCTCCCCCCGAATACTCTTCAGGGACGCCTCCATCTCTCTATACCAAGACCTCCCAGCCATTACGTTACTGAAAAGGAAAGCTTTGAAGCCAGTCACAGAATGGCTCAGGGAGAGAAAGATACCTTACCGCTGGGGGTGCCCCACCTCTCTGTCCTTCACCTGGGAAGACAAAGTCTGTTTCATCCGCACCCTAAAGTAAGCAGAGAACCTACTGAAACCGGAAGTGGACGAAACAGACCCAGAGACGGATGCACCCGCCAGACATCCTCCCTCACAGGAGCGCAGTCACTCCTGGACAAAAGTGGATAGAAGCTGTAGGCTTAGGGGCCCAGCAGCTAAAAACAAAAGGAATGGCAAAACCTAATCAACACTTGCTACAGTCCAGCAGACCTCACAAAGTCTAACAGGGTCTCACAACCGAAGATCTGAGCCGCACTGAATATCAACACAGGCTTAACGGCCGCTACAGCGGTGGAACGCGTTGGCCTCGCCATATGCCCCATTGGTTGAAGGCAGGCCCTGGTAACCTGGTTTTGTTTTTTCAGCTGCGGGGGGGGGGGGCGAGTGGGAAGAGACCGGAATTAAACCACTTCACAGGGAATAAACCAACCAACACATATGGTGGCCCCATGGGGCCAAGCTGGGCTGGGCAACCTGAAGAAGTGACAAACACAGCCCACCAAGATGGCAAACGACTCTAAGGAACTCACCATGTTCACATGGAATGTCCAAGGCCTAAACTCCCACAGAAAACGAAAGTCAGTGGAGCACTGGCTGTCCCAGCTCGACGCAGAAATCGTGTGTCTACAGGAAACCCACCTGCTGCCACCTGATGAGAAGCGACTCAACCTCCGACGCTACCCCAAGAAGTAGTATGCCTCCTCGGGCCAGAAGAAAGGTGGAGTCGCTGTCCTGCTCAGCCGAGCAGTACACATAACGCAGGTCACAGTTAAGCAGGACCCGGGAGGCAGATACCTACTGCTTAAAGGTCTCATATTACAACTTCCAATCACTATCGCAGCAATATACTGCCCGAACGAGGCCCAGGAGCACTTTCTGTGTAAGATCATCCCGACAAAAACCTCATTTGCGGAAGGAAAGCTCTTGATCGGAGGTGACTTCAACCTCTCTCCGGATCCCAGTGTCGACAAAAATCTGCCACCCACCAAATCGGACTTCGCACAAGCCCTGGGACTAGCGGTGTTCCTAAGGGAAACAGAAATGGTTGATGCGTGGAGACTGGAGAATGACAGTGCTTGAGATTACACCTTCTTCTCGCACGTCCATATAGGGTTCTCGAGGATAGATCTGCTACTGGTGTCCAGCACACTGTTCCCATGCATCGAGGACATTCGGATCGGCTTGAGAGTGATCTCCGACCATGCCCCAGTAATAGTCTGATTACAAACAACGGACCTACCAGCGCCCCCACAGAGGTCATGGAAGTTGCAGGACTATATCCTCTTAGACGTGGCATCAAACAGGGAACTGTCCAAGGCCCTAACAAACTACTTTGCGGAAAACACAGCAAGGGAGTCCTCCGAGGCCATAGTTGGGATGCTATGAAGCCAGTGATCCGGGTCATTGCCATCGAGTGCACAGCGGCACACAAACACAGACACCAACTCCGGCTCTCTGAATTAGAGGCAGAGGTAGCGAAAAAAGAAGCACTCTATAAAAGGTGACAGTCGGTGAAAGTGTGGAGAGACGTCAGAAAAGCAAAAGCTGCCCTCGAGATGCACCTGGCAGACTGCCCGGCCCGAGCCTTGATGTACACGAAACAGTACTATTATCTCAACAGCAACAAGGCCAACCGACTGCTAGTGCACAAACTCAACACACTGCACTCCAGGAACAACATCCTAGTCCTGCGGGATCGTGAAGGCAGGCCTTGCTGCACAGAGGCTGGGAAACTGACCATCATGACTGAACACCACAGAAGTGTAATGTCAGGGCACCCCACGGACAAGGAATCGCATATCTGCTATCTCTGCCAAATCCAAAGGCCTCCTCCGCATCCGCAGCTAGACTCACTGGAACTCCCAATCTCCACCGAGGAAGTGACCGAAGTCATCCGCTCAATGAAAAACACGGCCCGGGCTCTGATGCTTCCCGGCGTCATTCTACAAAAAATATGTCCAAGCCCCAGCCCCCGCCCCCATCTGGCTTCGTTCTACAATCTCTTCCTGGTGTCGGGCCGCACTACCCACTCGATGGAGGACTCGCTCACAATCCTGATACTGAAACCGGGGAAAAACCCAGAGCTGTGCTCGTCATACAGACCCATTGCGCTGATGATCGTGGACGCGAAAATCTTCTCAAAGCTTCTGGCACGCAGACTTGCAGGCATCCTGCTGGACCTGATCCACCCTGACCAAACGGGATTCATCCCAGGCCATAGCACCCTACATAACACGAGACGCACACTAAACATCATTGAAACAGCAAACAGAACGGAGAAGGCATGGCGATCCTGTCACTTGACGCGCACAAAGCCTTCGATATGCTCGACTGGGGCTACATGGAAGAAACACTGAAGCACTTTGGGGTCGGGCCAAAATTTCAGAAGTGAACACTGGCTAATTACCAACACCCCACCACAACGCTCAGGATAAATGGCAGCAACTCTCCCAGGATCGCGATAACCAGGGGCACGCGACAGGGCTACCCCCTGTCCCCTCTCATGTTTGCGCTATCCATGGAACCATTCGCTTCCAGAGTTCGCCGGAACCCACCGATCCATGGCCTTGTGGTCAAGGAGGAAACCTACAAAGCTGCCTTATATGCGGATGACGTGCTGCTGACATTGACTCATCCGGAAACCTCACTCAGAGCACTGTGGGAGGAACTAGACAGTTTCAAAGCAGCATCAGGCTTCACCATCAATCTCTCGAAATCGACAAATTTGGACGTCAACATCCCAAGGGCCACGGTGGAATCCTTAGCAGCCAGCTTCCCCATCCCATGGGCCAGAACCCACCTCGACTACCTGGGCATTCGGCTCCCCAGAAACAAAGAGCAGGCCTACAAAGCAAACTTCCCAGCCCTGTTCAAAGAATTGCAAGCAGATCTGTCCCGCTGGCAAAGGCAGGAGATATCCTGGACAGGGAAGATCACAGCAGTCAAGATGAACCTGGTGCCCAGACTGCTGTTCCATTGCCAAGCTCTCCCAGTGTCGATCCCCAAGAAAGCCAAACAGAAACTGCAAGCGCACATTCTGAAATTCGTTTGGGGGGGAAAGCCACGCATCATGAGGAGGGTCATGCTCCGTAGCCCTGGAATTGGGGGCCTGGGAGTCCCGGAGGTGGACAGATACAGCCTGGCAGCTCAGCTCTCAGCAGCATTCACATGGCAAACAGACACCAACAAACCCCGCTGGCTGAAGCTGGAGGAAGACTGGAGCCGATACCCATTGGACGACCTCCCGCACATCACTTGGCCCAGAAACCCTACGAACACCGCCCCCCTCATGGCGACCAGGAACACGGTGGAGTGCCGGAAGAGGGCAGCCCGGAAATGGAGCTGCAGGAACACGGTCTGGTCCCTGGTCTGGGAGAACCCCGACTTCATCCCAGGGCTGGAGCTGAACAACTTCAACAGGTGGAAAGTGGGCGGGCTGAAGTGTATTGCGGACTTCTTCATGGATGGTACCCTACTCGCGTTCGAGGATTGCAAGTGGAAGTTTTGTGTGCCGGAGATCGAAAGGTTCCGCTACTCCCAGCTTCGACACTGGTTATCCCATGAACCGATGAGAACGCACGGAAGCAGAGACCTCACGGCATTGGAGCGCATACTGATGGCGACCCCACCCAAAGGGAAAATCTCAACCTTGTACAGACTGCTGGATAAGGGGGCCCCGACTCGAAAGAGCCCTACACGGCGTGATGGGAGCGAGACATAGGCAGAGAACTAGACGAGGAAACCTGAAACCCCATCTGGATGAGAGCCCACAAGAGTTCCAAATGCATCACAAACAAGGAAGGAGCAATCAAGGTCTGCTATAGATGGTATTTGACCCCGGAGATCCTACACAAGTGTAACCCCGACATCCCACCACAATGCTGGAGAGGCTGCGCAGACACAGGGACGTTGTTCCATCTCCTATGGACATGTTCGAAATTGGCCTGTGTCTGGAGAGAGATCCTGGAACAGATCAAACTAATCACCGGCCTATCGATACCTTGGGACCTGGGCATATTTCTACTGGGCGACACTGGAGGCGGTCAATTCCTGATGTCCGGCTGACTGGCAGACCTCTGCACACACCTGTTTCCAGCTGCAAAAATCTCAATATCAAGACTGTGGAAACACCCCGAGGGCCCGGCGACCCCCATGTGGTGGGTTAAGTGCTGGGATATCGCAGCAGCTGAAAAGATCACTGACATCCATTTTGGGAACAGGAGTAAGTTTCACAGCATCTGGGACCCTTTCTTAGACTATGCTCAACAGTTCCCCAGTGTGGCAGGCAGCCACCGTCCCTCTGCTGGATGGCGAAAGCGGATTAAGACCATCTGTGCCCCCACCGGGTAGGCCCAGGCAGCTCTCTACAAGGTCACTATTGGCCAAAGCAACGCACTGCCCTTAACAGTTGCCCCTGACTGGGGTCTGAACCACAGGCGCCTGACCCACCGAGGCTCCTAAGGACAGCTCCCAATGTTCCCCAACCTTAGACTGAAGCAGCCCTCCCTCCCTTGATCCCCTGAACATTTCCCCACGGATACCTGTTACCTCCTCGGGAGTTAGGTTTTGTATTTTGTCTGTTATAACCTTAACGCACCATCACTTGAAGAATGTACACAGCAATTTATTTGTTTGCAAAATGCCAATAAAAAGTCTTGTTGAAAAAAAATAATAATAACATGATTATAAACTACAAGCCCCAAACGGTTGGTCCATGAGAGGCGACGTAGAGTTTGTAGAGGAATTGATAAAAATATCCTCGCCCTCCCGCGCTGCAGGACCTGACGGTTTGAACAACTGTATGTTTAAGTTACACCAAAAGCAATGGGCGATCCTTCCAACACCATGGCGCATCTCATTGATCGTTCCGATCTTTAAAAAGGGGGACCGATCAGCCGCAATTATCATCCCATCGCGCTACTTGATGCGGTTTTTATGAGATTGGTGCTGAGAGACTTTAATATATGGACTCAGGCTCATCAACACACGACCCGAATCAAATGGGTTTTGAGGCTGTAATGGGGACATTGGTTAACTTGCTCATTCTTAATGCTCTTGAAGCTCAAGCACATGCTTCAAAACAATCAATATTTTTCGCATTTGTTGATCTGCATTCTGCGTTTGACTCAGTTTCTAGAGTCAAACTAATCTCCAAGTTACTAAAGGCCCACTGTCCTCCTACTTTATGTGACATTATATATTGTCTACATTCTGAAACATCAATCCAGATATGATTGACAATATCAGGTCTTCTGTCCTCATCTATTCCTCCAGCTAGAGGGCTGAAGCAGGCGTCTATCCTCGCTTCGGCTCTCTTCAATTTCTTTATCCATGACATAAAGCAAGCATTTGCGAACATTTGTTCGAATTCCCCAAAAATGAATAACATTCCAATCAAAGCATTATGGTATGCGGACGACCTTGTCCTAGTTTCAAAAACTCCAATGAGATTGCAAAATTTGCTGACGGCATTAACCTTATATCTTGAGCAGAATGATCTCATAATCAATCTTAAGAAAATGCAGATTGTAGTATATATCCCTGTAAACTCGAGTAGGATGAACTGGAATGTTAAGAAGGTCCCCTTGGAGGTCGACTCTCAATATATGTATTTGGGTATGATGATTGATGCCATGCCACACTTGGATATACAGATGGTGTTAATAAAACGTAAATTGGCTACAGCTATATCACAGACCAAGCTGTTACTTTATAAATATGGAAAGTTTTCCATCAATCTGGTGTTAATGTATTGGAACTAAAAAATCATCCCTATGTTACTCTATGGAATGGAGACTAAACAAATAATACAGCCAGATTGGTTCAATAAATTGGAGACAAAATTCTGGAGACAAGTTCTTCAACTGCCACAATATTGCCCAGGACCTTGGCTGCGATATGAGCTGGGGCTTATGGCTTATTTCGCTCACAGCACTATATAATTGGCGACTACGCGCACTGTTTCGAAAATGTTTGATTTCAACTGATGTCAATATCATCCTTAGAACTCTGTCAATGTACATGTTTGCCTCTCAACACTCCTTCTTGCAAATATGGACCAAGCATATTTTCCGCATCTTAGCTAACGACATGTGTCCGTGGACATTCTCATCATGGATTCCGACAGAACGAAAAACAAAATTTATATGTTGGACTGGATTGAGACCAGAAACCGGTGTCTCAACTATAAACATTTTAATAATCTTTGTTTCGGCGAGAAAAAATACAGGAATTTGGAACCATATCTTATATATTGTAACTGACCA